>NC_048598.1:37063557-37378817 GCF_003668045.3 Cricetulus griseus | reverse complement strand
ACAACAATGTGTGTTTGCAAAGTAGCACAGAAAAACTGGCTCCAACTCAACCCAGCTAGGTCATAGCACCATTGTTTTTGGATTTGAATTCATCTTGAGGGTAGGCTAACGCTTGGGCAGTTGGTTTTTCCTTCCTAGTTTTCTTATTCCAGATCAGGGCATCAAGGTGGCAGTTGTGGAGAGTCCTTGGAGCTGTCCTACCAGTTAGTAAGCCCACAGCAGCAATAGGATGGTCCAGACGCCAGTCACACCACGGAGAATGGGTGAGTTTTGATGCTTCCCAAGGCTGAGCTACTGAATCAAGCCATTCACAGGAGGAAGTGGTTAACCTACATGTTCATTTTGCTATGAATGGACTGGAGCATTCCCCTTCGTGAAGCCATGTTGTCTTTTATTGCCATAGTAGTGCTATCTATTGTTTCTTCTATTAGGCTATCTGTATTCGAAGGTGGCCATGATCTCTCAAAGTGGTTTCTCCAGATCCACTGAGTCCCCATGAGATTCTGCTTTGCTGCTACTGCCATTGACTTTGCTTTGGCTTTGTGTAATTCATGTGTATAATCTTGCAACATGTCTATGTGGCTGCAAAGGATGCATCACCGATGCATTAAATGAAGGGTTACCTGTACTGTTGCTGTCTGCCATTTTATCATTTACCCCTTTAAGTATTGCCAAAACCTGTTTAATTTCAGTGCCATTGTCTCGAACATTCAGTCTTGGCTTGATCCATTTACTAGGGGTATTATGTCAGAAATATAACTGTCATGTCTTCCAATACAGGAATTGCTGTGATGCAATTTGTTTGTAGTTTGCATATGGGAACTAGTTTCTGGTCAAGTTCGTTTCCTAGTTTTGAGCTTTGTTCCCAAGGTTTCCCCAGCAATCACTGCTTCCTGGTGCCCTCTTTGTTGCCCAGTGTCAGTTGGGACCCTTTAGTTATCTTTTGAATGTGATTTAAACAAGAAAAACCATCACATATTTGCTGTGTGCTTGTCATTTCCGTTCCTCTTTAATAGATGCAGACTTCCATCTGAAGGACTTCCTTTAACATTTATTATGCTAAAGATTTGCTGTCAAAATGCCTTTCCAGTATTTGAGTGTGAAATGTTAGTTGGCCTTCATATTAGAAAGGCATTTTCAATGGTTATACAATTCTAGGTGAAGACAATATGGCTTGTTTTAAGTACTTTAAAGGGCAGCTCCACCATCTTCACTCTTGCTTTCTCCTGTGTTTTCCTTGTGTTTTTTTCTATCCCTCAATATGCTCTCTTCCTTATCTTGGTTCTTCTGGGAATGATTCACTCTTATGACTCTCGTTAAGAAGTATTCTTTTTGTTGCTTTTGAAAAGTTTTATTATGATGTGTCCTTACGCTTATTTACTGAAAGTTTTTGAATTCTTCGGATATTTGTTTTCATTACCTTCAAAAAAAAAATGGAACACTTTCAGACAGAGTTCTTCAGGTATTCTCTTCCTCACCATTCACCACCATCCCCAGGCACACCTTGGTACTGTAGTTAAATGGACAGGCTGCTGGAAGATAGCCCACAGTGTAATTCTGGTTTGTACATCTGTATTTACATTCTCCTCTCTCTGTTTCATTTTGAATAGTGTGCAATGTTCTGCCTTCACAATGTGCTGATCATCTTTTCATTTCTTTCTGGGTTTTTATTCAGTATTTTTGTGAGTGTGTAAATGGGTAGTCCTCCATGAGGACTGTCACTTGATTTTTTTTCCCCTGCTCAGACTCTTGCTTGTCCTTTTACTATTGTCACCATGACTCCGTTCTTTCCATAGTAAATGTCTTTATTGTGTGCAGTCTTTTCTTAATCATTTTATCTTCTTTTACCATATACAATCTGCTATTATTTTTAAGCAAACACACACACACACACACACACACACACACACACACACACACACTTCTTTTTATGCCTTTAATTTATTTTCCTTTTCTTCTTTTGTCTTCCTCTCCCTTGCTCTCTTCACCATTTTGAAGTTTACTGTGGTGAGTATTTTTGATATTTGGATATTTTTGAAATTTTTATAAGTAATACTTGGTACTTCTGGAATGTAGCTAAATCCCTTGAAAGCAGTCTAACTCTCCTTGTTTGCTTGGTAGAGATGTGTTAGCCAGGACTGGGACAATTACCAACTGAGGACGAATTATTCCCCTCCACTGCTGCAAAAACCTGTTTGACCCTTGAATATTGGGACTATTTTTTGGGAGACTTTGAGATACTTGTTTTAAGATGTGTCTATTGCCTCCTCCCTGCTTAGCTAGTCATTTATTCTCTCTCTCTCTCTCTCTCTCTCTCTCTCTCTCTCTCTCTCTCTCTCTCTCTCAAGCTGCTTTGGCCAGCAACTCAAAGGGTACCACTGTAGCCACCCAGTTTGTTCATGATCCCTTCTGGTGCTTATGTATGCATCCCTTACTCTCTTGCTTGCTCATTCTTTCTTTTCCCTCTGAGCCTCTGTCTTGAGACTCTTACCAATTAAACATCACCAGGCTCTCAGCTTTCTTGCTTAGCTCAAACAGTCCACTTTGCACCAGAGGCTGGAAACATTCTGGGGGCTGTAAGATAGGATCACTGTTATGCTTGTCTACCCTTGTCCTACCCATGCCCCTGATATCACCGCCCTTAGTTCTTTTATGGCAAGTGTAACATAAACCAAGATTTCATGTATTTTGTCCATTTGTGACTATTTTATTTTTTAAAGATTAAAAAATTGCTGGGCGGTGGTGGTGCACACCTTTAATCCCAGCACTCGGGAGACAGAGGCAGGCAGATCTCTGTGAGTTCAGACCAGCCTGGTCTACAAGAGCTAGTTCCAGGACAGCCTCCAAAGCTACAGAGAAACCCTGTTAATAAATAAATAAATAAATAAATAAATAAATAAATAAATATTAAAAAGTTATTTTGTATGTGTTTGCTTGCATGTATGTATGTATGTGCACCATATACATGCCTAGTATAGGCATAAAGGCCAGAAGAGGATATCACATCTCCCCTGGATCTGTAACTGTCACTGGAGTGGTTGTAAGCTGCCATGATGTGCTGGCTACTATTCCTATAGGTCCTTTTCAGGAGTGATAAGTGCTCTCAACTACTGAGAAGTTTTGGCTATTGTAAATGCAATAGGTAATTGCAATGGGTAAACATGGTCTCTGTTATCCAGCATAGTCAAGTCTCCAGATGTCTTTCCTTTGTAATTAGTCAACACAACTAACAGATGACTTTGATCAATGACCAAGTTTGACTACCTCAAGAAAACAACAACTTCACTCTGCATAGACAAATAATTGATACACTGGATGGAGTATTCTTCATTGTATTCTTTGATAATCTAAAGCCAGAAACTTTCCTTCTTGCTGCTGTGGCCTTCTGTCTAGCTAAAACCATTGGTATCTGACATTGTTTTCTATTCAAAGTTAAGATTCCAGGAAGAGCTTCTGGTCAGTCTCCACTAGTCCTCCTTCTACCACATGTAATTACTGGGACAAGTCCACTAATCTTTCAGAAATAGTGTTGATTATGCAAATATAGGATGAATGAATGGCACCAGAGCCTCAATTCCCACCAGAAGCAGAGACAGCAAGTAATTCTCTGGGTTCCCTGGAGAGTCCACTTATTTTAGCAGAGGAAGGAATCCAGCCCTTAGCAGAGGACCAGATGTAGATAAACCTTAGCCCGAGTCCTGGAAACCAACTGTCCCTTGTCATTTTGCCCAGGCAAGCACTGCTGCAAAGGCTGGTCTCATCCTCAGGGCTCTAATTTGAGATGAAAGCCCAGCAGTTTGTCTAGCTGGCTCACTAGTTTGTCAGATCTCCGTCTGGAATTCTGGCTAGATAAGGCTTTCTTTTGTGTGTGTGTGCCTTTACTGAAGTTGCACAGTGTTAAAATTTTCCTATCATCTCAGGGCTTATTGTCTCGGATCCCAGAGAATCCCCTAGTGAAGAAGTGACTGCTTCATGTCCCTGAGGCAGGCATAAGGAGCAGAGCAGACTAATTTTAATAAGTTGAGAAGTTGAGACCTTGGTGAATTGTACAGCTAAAAGCTTGTTTTGAAGATCGTTTTGTTAGAGAGTGAAAGAGCACTAAGGACCTTGACAACGTAAGCTTTATTCTATAGCTCCACACAAGACTACCACAAAGTAAAATAAGCCATCCTTAACTGGGCACTTCAGGCACTACACTGTACATCTGCTACAGTGGTTATCAAACCCAGCCCCTTTATCCAGAAGACTCACTGATGCTCATCAGAGCAGCTGGGGCAGTTAAGTTTAGCCAAACAGAAATTAGCAGAACTTAGAAGAACCACCAGTCACAGAGTAGTTGGTGTGTTGTTATTTTCAGGCCATCAAAACTTTGGTAACTGAAATGAACTTAGTTATCATACATATATTAAGAAACACACAAACATGTTGTGGAATGATATTTTAAGATGTGTTACATTTGTTTATGCTGTCCACTATTTGTTTAATGATGCAAAGATGTGTTGCATTCTTTTATGTTGCATTTGTTTAATTCTGTGAAGCTGTGTTACTTCACCTGTCTAAAGCACCTGATTGATCTAATAAACAGCTGAATAACCAATAGCTAGACAGGAGAGGAATAGGTGGGGCTGCCTGGAAGAGAGGATAAATAGGAAGGGAAATCTAGTCTTGAAAGCAGAAGATCAAGGATTGAGAAAAGTAGAAGGAGAGGAGGTCTCCAGGGGCCAGCCACACAGCCACACAGCCATCCATGGAGTAAGAAGGAAGAAAAGATATATAGAATAAAGAAAAGTAAAAATCCCAGAGGCAAAATGTAGTTAAAGAGACACAGGAGAATTTAAGTTAGAAAAGCTGGCTAGAAACAAGCCAAGCTAAGGCTGGGCATTCATAAGTAAGAATAAGTCTCCATGTATTTATTAGGAAGCTGGGTGGTGGGCCCCCAAAGAGGGAAAAAACCCAACAACTACACACACACACACACACACACACACACACACACACACTTCTTAAATATATATGCATCTGAGAAAAGTGAAGCATTTACTAGGTAAGGCTGAAAAGAAAGCCTATGCTCACCACAAATAAGTCTTGTATATGAGAAGACAAAGTAAGGGGAACATTAGAATCAAGGTCCGTGGCATCACAAAGCATGGAGAGTCTTTAGAAGAATGATTTTGTCTCTCACATGTTTGCTAGACATTGGTTACTTTAAGTTACCTCTGATCATGTATTTAGAAAGTGGAAACTGATCATTAGCACTCTTGGCACTTAATTCAGGGACTTCCAAATTCAGGACTGAGGTTCTTTTACCTGGTCCCCACCGTTTCTCCGCCTTCCTGATGTGTTTTCTTCTCTACTCACCATCCTGTCACCTCCCTGATCTTGCTCTGTATGAATGTTGCTCTATGCATTCTTGCCTTAAGGCCTTGGCACAGCTGTCTTCTGCTAACCGGCTCTTCCCTATATCAAATCACCCTCCTTATTTTCCTTTAGTGTTAACCAACCCGTACTCATATTCATCTATCTTCACAAAAGTTGGAGCCCTTCATAATGACATTTATGCAGACCTGGCACCCTTTCATCACGCATATCATGTGTGCCAGCCTCTCCACAACCTTATGAAATTGGTTTACTATTGGTGCTTTCTCTCTGCAGATGCTGCTGCTCAGGCAATATCTAGTGCAGTTAAGGTGGGAGGAGGACCATAGCTTATTATCAAGTGGCAGAGAAGGGCTCTGTCTCTAGAGTCTTGATTCTTTTATTATTCTTCTTATTCTTCTTCTTATTATTTAGTAGTTCAAATTAGGAACAAGTTTGCTTCACATATCAATCCCTTCTCCCTCTCCCTCCCCTCTCTCCCAACCCTATCCCCCAACCCCCCCTACCTTTCCCCTACCCATCCCCCCTCCACTCCCCAGGGAAGGTAGGGCTCCCCAGAGTTCACCACATCATCCTGGGCCGGGCCTAAGCTCTCCTCCATGTGTCTAGGGCAAGAGAGCATCCCTTCACGTGGGATGGGCTCTCAAAGTCCCTTCTTACACCAGGGAAAAATACTGATCCACTACCAGGGCCCCCTGGAGTGCAGAGGCCTCCTCATTGACATCTATTTTCAGGGGTCTGTACCAGTCCTGTGCTGACCTCCCAGACAGCAGTCTGGGGTCCATGTGCTCCCCCTTGTTTAGGCCAGCTGTTTCTGTGGGTTTAACCAGCCTGGTACCGACCCCTTTGATCTTCATTCCTCCCTCTCTGCAACTGGGTTCTAGAGTTCAGTTTAGTGTATTTCTGTGGGTGTCTGCCTCTGCTTCCATCAGCTACTGGATGAGTACTCTTGGTAGTGGTTGGGCCAGCCAAGTCTTGATTCTTAACTAAACCTCATAGAGAGAATAAGAGGTGGCTACCAGGACCCTTTAAGAAATAGACACTATGGCAGTTTATATTTGTAGTGAAGGAGACACCCTGAACATTGGCAGCTTCTTCTTGGGCTCAGATTAGGCACAAACCATAGCCAAGGGGACGGGGAGCCTTTATTAAGCCGGAAAGAAAAGTTAACATGGAGGCCGGGCGTTGGTGGCGCCCGCCTTTAATCCCAGCACTTGGGAGGCAGAGGCAGGTGGATCTCTGTGAGTTCGAGACCAGCCTGGTCTACAAGAGTTAGTTCCAGGACAGCCTCCAAAGCCACAGGGAAACCTTGTCTCAAAAAACCAAAAAAAAAAAAAAAAAAAAAAAAAAAAAAAAAAAAAAAAAAAAAAAGTTAACATGGCTGCTCTCTGACTCAGGCAGAAAACATCAGCAAATGGCATTACAGGTGTAATTTTTTAAGAGAAGAGGGTGTGTGTGTGTGTGTGTGTGTGTGTGTGTGTGTGTGTGTGTGTGTGTGTGGTCATCTGCAAAGACCAGAAGAGGGTGTTGGATGCCCTGGAGATGGAGAAACATGCTGTTGTGAGTTATCTAACATGAGTGCTAAGAACCAAATTTTATCTCTCCAGCCCTAAAAGGGGCATTTTCACAATGGTTGTCACATTAGCAGCCTTTTCTCCCTGTGACAAAATAACCTGATGTTGTATCCTTTTCCTCTGAGATGGAAACACCCCATTCTGCTGAGGTGCTCAAGCCAGAAGGTAAACAGCTCAAAATGGCTTCAGGAAATCTCTGACACTGACCAGATTCATGAGGCCCCCCTTTCCCAATAGTAAAGGTGCCAAGGTCCAGAGAGTCACACTCAGACAAGCAACCTTCCAAGACTCTCAAACCAGACCAGCTACCTGGAAGAAGCAACAACTTCCCAAACTGCCTGGAAGAAGTTTAGACTAACAGCACCACCTGGATGGGACACTCTCTGACCTGCTGAGCAGCCTGCGGCTGTGAGGGTGCCCCAGGTTTCCAGCTTCTGTGTACTGTCACCCGTGCTGGGGTGGGCTTTGGTGATGCAGCTGTCTTTGAGTCATTTCTGCCCCTGTAACTAACCCTCGTTCATATTCCTGTCAATAACCCCAATAAAACTCATTGGTTCACCAAGATGGACTTTGGTGGTATCAGTATTTTGATCTGTCATGGGCTTCCTATTTGGGGTAAGTAGACATGGGTGTAGTTTCTGCCCAGGACAAGTCTTGTCATGCAACATCTGACAAGAAGCTGCTTCTTCCAGGTAAAGGGGTCGTCCAATCCATCATGGCAGATCACAACAAGCAGAGAAGGGATGATGGCAAGAGCCCAGCTCATTCCTGTGCATCTATAGTCAGGAAGCAAGAGTGAAAAGGAAGTGGAGCCAGGCTATTAAATCTCAAGGCCCACCCCAGTGACCTGTTTCCTTTAGCAAGACTCTGGTTTCTAGAGCTTCTGTAACTTTCCCACTTGAAGGCCTAAGAGGTCAATACATGAGCTTGGGGGTGGAATTTCACATTAAGACCACAACAGTGGCTGCAGTGATATTGTCTGGTTCATTACAATATCTTCAACACATAGACAAGAGACAAGTATAAGGGCAATACATATTAATCAACTAAACAAATTATCCCTTGGGACACACAAGGCACTTAATATTTGTTAAGTATGAGAAAACAGGTGAATAAATAAACACACACACACACAAATGAGTCTCCTAACTCCTTGGCCATTTTCCCATCTCTGCTCCGGATCTGGTGAGAGTCGATAGTACAGAAATGGGTTTGGAAAACAGAATGCAAGTCTGTCTGCTTCCCCTTTCCTCGTGGTAATTCTCCAGTTAGGCAGTGATTTACAAGGACAGATATATTCCCCCAGGGAAAAGAATGAGACTTGGCTGTTGTCTGGGCAGGTGCATTTACAGACACTTCAGACCTGTACGTTTCAAGCACTTAATCCACATGAAATAATGATAGTTCACACTCCTGAATCCATTCCAAGCTAGCAAGATATATAGCTCGGAGTGATATATATCCCAGAAGCTTACATCAGGAGCTCTAAGGCTCATGGGTTCCCCTTTCTTTATTTATTTGGCTTAAAACAGCAAAAATTACTCTGTCCCAGTTCTGAAAGTCTGAAATCAAGGTGTCAGCAAGGCAAGGCTCTTCTGAAGGCTGCAGAGGAGACTCCTGTATGTCCAGCTTCTGGCTGCTGGCACTCCTTGGCATGGCGTGCATTCAGCTAGCCTGCTCTAGTCATTGCTTGTTATCATATGGCATTCTCCCTGTGTGTCTCCTGTCTCTACATCCAAAGTTCCCTGTACATTAAGTTTCTTTTTTGTTTCAATTGTAGTACAATGCACATATCGTGGAACTTTCCATTTCAGCCTTTTAAGTTAAGCACATTCACACTGCTGCACAGCCATCCCTTGTCAACTTTTTTGTTTTGAAAAACTGAAACCCTGCACAGGTACTTTCTCATAAATACTTTCTCCTGTTCCTCTACTCTCCCAGTCTCACCCCAGGAAGCCAGACTGCTGCTGCTCTCCTCTCTGTGGATTTGACTAAATTACTTTGCGTGTTTGCTCTCTCTCTCTCTCTCTCTCTCTCTCTCTCTCTCTCTCTCTCTCGCTCGCTCGCTCTCTCTCTCTGTGTGTGTGTGTGTGTGTGTGTGTGTGTGTGTGTGTGTGTGTGTGTGAAGACAGAGTCTCTCACTAAACCTAGAGTTCACTGATTGCACAGAGACTAGCTTCCTTCTGCCTTTCCAGTACAGGGGATGCAGAGAGGTGTATACTGGCTTTTTCTATCGGTTCTAAATCTTATAAAACAGTAGGTTTCCATGTGATTTTCCCAAACATTAATTATCTACTCTCTACTCTTCCTCCTCCTCACTTAGATCTAATTTCCCGTGTTAGGGACCTAACTTTCTAATGCTCCAGAATGTGACTATTTGGAGACAGTTTTGAAAAGAACTAATTAGCCTGGATGTGGTGGCATACATCTTTAATCCCAGCACTTGAAAAGCAGAGGCAGAGGCACTTGGATCTCCATGAGTTCGATGTTAGCCTGACCTAAATAGTGAGTTCCAGGACAGTCAGTGCCATATAGCGAGACCTATATGGTACTAACTCACTGGAGCATGTGGCTCAGGCATGCCTTGACCTTCCTGCCGATTCCCTCTGCCTTGCTATAAACTGTTAGATTACATTCCTAAAGCTAGCCACCAAGGTCTATTCTTATATTTGGTCACTACCTCCTCCTAAGGGTGACGACTTACCAAGGTCCAGCTATCAAAGTATTGAAGTCCAGCAATCAAACCCCCTCTCTCACCTAATTAACATGACCAATTGAAATTAAACACCTCATCCTAGCACGAGTTTTCCCCTTGAACCTTTATAAACTGCCATTTTTCTATCTGCTCTGTGTGTCTTCTCTCTATACAGTCAGTCTTTCGTCCCCTTGGAATAAATACCCTTGCCCTCTTTCCCTTGTCCCCTTTCATTTTTCCCTCAACTCTCATTTCCTGTCCTTTTCTCTTATTCCCTGCCCTCTGTACCTCTGAGGCAAATAAATATCCTTTGTGCTGGGAACTTGGTCTTGGGGGTCCTGAGCCAATAATTTTCCGTTCAGAGCTTGCCTCAAACAATCAAACAAGAAGGAGAAGGAGGGGAAGAGAGAGGAAGAGGACAAAGAAGTAGTAGTTAAACAAGAGGTAGGGAAGTTTAATATTTAATTACTTCTTTTGAAAATGACTTCCTCTTAAACCTCGGAAGATTAGCTCTTTAACACAAGAATTTTAGAATTGTGTAAGTCAGCCAGTCACCATATTGCAGCTAGTGCACTCACAAAGTTAGCATCAATAGAAGCCTCTTATGTATTTGATAGACCTTGTTCACATTTGCTAATTGTTCTCTGTCATTTTCCTGACCCATGATTAATGCATGGTTACATCTAGAGTTTAGTGACCTCATCCCCTTAGTCTTTAATGTGAAACAGTTCCCTCATCTTCCTTTGTTCTTCCTGGTCTTATTTTGAAGTGTACTGTTCAGTTATTTTATACAAGATCTTTTAATTTGCATGATGATTCCTCATGATTAAATTTAGGTTGTGTATTCCTTCAAGAATACCACAGAAGTTGTCTTGTGTCCTTCTCGGTATGTCACATCATGAGGCTGTTGTGTAGGCAGGGGCATATAAAGACACTTTCAGACCCGCATACTTCAACCATTTAATACATGAAATAATGATAGTTCACTTCCCTGAATACATTCCAAGCTGGCAGACTTCAATGTTAATTTGTCCCATTGCTGGCAATGTTATCTTTAACCATTTGGTGTAGATGATGTCTGCCAAGCTTCTTCAATATATATATTTCCTTTATAACAAGTAAGAATCACATAGAAAGATACTTTGAGACCTTGAAAACTCTCTCTTTTTAAAAGATTTATCTTTATGATTTTTTGGGGCGTGTAGAGGTATGTGCACATGAGTGTGGGTGCTCACAGAAGCCAGAGGTACCCTGAACCCCTGGAACTGGAGTTATAGGCAGTTGTAAGCTGCCTGATGTAGGTGTTAGGGACCAAACTCAGGTCACTCTGCAAGAGCAGTTCATGCTCTTAACTGCCGAGCCAGCTCCTCACCTCCTAAGAATCTCTTTGTATACTTACTGTAAGTCTGTGTGTTAATTTTAGGTTCCATTGTTGAGTTTTGCTTGAGTAACTGTTACTGCAGTGTTTGCTGGATGGTGATCTACTCTTCCTGCATACCTTCTACCCCTACTAACTAGAGCTGAATGCAGAGCAAAGTTTCTTCTCTCCACCATCTTTTATCTTAGAGAACTTGTAGGTTTTACTTTATTCTACTGGCAATAATCCAACACTGTTCACCGTTGTGGTGCTCAGAGTTGTCATTATTGAATCATTGGAAATCCATTCATTTGGCTCCAGTATCATTTTGAGGTAGCTCTATCATATTTCAAACGTTTTGCAATCTCTGACACCACAAAATATTCCATATCGTCTTTTTGTTTCGCTCTGCCAGCCTGGAATGTACCCTTTTTAATGGTCCTGGTTCATTTTATTAAAACAGTTCACACTTAGAGATAATGAGCACTTGGTTGTCTTACTGCTGATGTTACAATTGCTTCCTGACCATCTCCACAGTAAAGAGGATGAAATACATATATGAATGCACACATATGCACAGACCTTAGAACTCCTTCCTTGATCCAGTTATATGTACTCTTAAACACTGAGTTACAGCATTGTCTTCAACTCCAACCCAGCCTCTACAGAAGAAAGCTAAACCAACTTTCTTGAAGCAAACCTATTAACTTTAGTACTCACATGCAGTTTCTTTTTCTTTGAACTTGGACTATGCAGTCAAGCTGCTGTTTTCAAAGTTCCTGTCATTAGTAACCACCACCATACCCTTCAGTGTGGTTTGTTACCTGTCTTAGAGTTTGATTTGTCCTTTATAAAACTCATACTCCATTTGGATCTTCTTCCTCTTAGCTTTAATTATTTAGTCTCTCTGTCTGAAAAAATGTTAACACACTTCTAAAAATCACAACTATATAAGTTTTGTTTTACTTAAGAACTGTCACTCCCCCGATCCTTTCTCCCACACGCCCATTCCTTCCCCACCCTGCTTCTGTTCACCATCTGTAGATAAACACTCTTAAAGCTTCCACTTTATTCTCTCTCATTTATTTCCCAACAGTCTACAAATCCATGTGTGTCTTCTCGTCTCTTCTTTCTTACACCCAAAGTTAACTCTTATGTGGGTAACTCTCACCTAACATCATATTCTGAGAAGCATTCTGCATTGGTCCATAGATTGCTGCTGCATTCTTTTTTCTTGCTGCTTGAGCCTGCATTGGATATATCTTTTTGATTTAACTTGTTTGCTGCATTTTATTGCTTAAGTCTTGACATATTTTAAGTAAGGTCTTTATCTCTTAATTTTTACATATTATTGCTATCATTTCTGATATATATATATATATTTTAAATATTTTCTCTCAGTTTTTCCAAATCCCTTCTGATTTTTGTTATGTGGTTTTGCTATGCAACTTCTTCTTTCTTAAATTGGTCATGAAGGTGATTGGGTTCAAGACTGTGACCTATGAAGATGATTGAAATAATTTCTAGAGGAGTTTGAAATGGATCCAGCAATAGTTTTTTTGTTTTCTCATCTAGTTATGGTGGGCAACCTACTGCAGTGGCAATGGTCCATATTGTTAGAGGGCCTATATTGTAGGAAGATGACCCACTCCTGGCACTAAGGTTTCCATTTAATAACCCATGGCTTCTGGGGAAGCTTTTCTTACACTCTTTTCTTCCTCCTTTTTATGTTCTCACTGGTCTGAACTTCCTTTATGCTGACTCTTCTCATGGTGCTTTGCCTCTAAATCTTTGCATAGCTTCTCCCCTGGTTGGGTTGCTTTATGTTCATCTCTCCTTGAATAACTCTCATCTATTTGCTGATCTCAGCTTTCTCCATAGACTGAGCCATGTCCCTGCTTGTGCGTTCTCAGAGTGCTCTCACCAGTTCCCTTGGAGGTGCTCACCACACATAAAACTACATGTTTGATGTGTATGTGCCACAATAAATTAAAAAAAAAACTTTTTTGTCTTATTCATCTGTGTATTCATAGAACCTGGTTCAATTTTCTTACATGCTGGTTATACAATAAATATTTTGTAGATTGACTAGAAACTGTGATTCAGATTTATTTCCACTGGTTCCTGTGTAAAATTATTTCAGTCCTATTTTCTGAACATTCTTTTCCTGGGATACAAGTGGATACTGAGAAGGATCAAGTGTTCCCACTGAAGATCACTGAAGATCATAGAGTTGCTAGTTGTGCTTAAAGGTTACCTAGTCAAGAAATATATTTGGTAGATTGGCATGAGTCAATACACATGGATGGGGGTCTCACTTGAGATAATCATTTATATTTTTCGTTATTTAAAACAATTTTTAAATTTAAATATATTTTGACCATATTCTTTCTCTCCCCTAAGTCTTTCTAGGTCCTCCCTGTAAGCATTTCGACCGATCTGATGGGATGGACAGGAATGTATTATGGCACTCGGGAGCCAAAGAATACTGAGTGTTATAGCTGGGATGGAACGGTATTCTGGCACTCGGGAGCCAAGGAATACCGCAGGTCACAGTAAGCTTAGCAGCTTACAGCCCTGCTTCTGAGAAAGGCTTCCTTAGTGTATTAGCTCTGCTCCTGCAGGAGAGGGCTTACCCAACAAAGTTATTACAGTTCTGCTCCAGTCCGGAGAGAGCTGAGAGCAGAGTGTAACAACTTAGTTTCACCAAGGAAGGTTTCCCCAGTGAAAAGTGTTACAGCCCTGGTCAGCTCGGCTCCTCCCAGTCCCTTCTCTGCTCCAGGGAAAGAGGGTCTCACCCAAACCTCATTCAAGAGATTTATTGAGAGGGAAGAATCTAGGAGAGTGGCTGCCCTCTGTAAAGCTGAACAGACACAGGGTTTATATAGGGATTCTTAGGGGGTGGAGTTTTTCCAGGGTGGGGATTGGTCAGATGTCAATCCCTGAGTTTAGGATGGTTAGATCGCCTGATCAGGGATTGGTTAGTTTTCTGCACAGGTTTAGGGTCAGATTTGGCTCTGGTTTCAGGGCCAGAGTGTGTTTCTTTCACTGGTCCTTTTTAGCCTTTTGGCTCTAGTTTTAGGGCCAGGGTGTATTTCTTTCACTGGCTCTGATTCCAGGGACAAAGTGTGTTTCTTTGGCACTGGTTTTGGGGTCAGGGTACATTTCTTTGGTTCTGGTTGCAGGGCCAAAGTGTGTTTCTTTAACTCTGCTCAGGGTGTTTTTCTTTGGCTGGACCCTTTTCCCTACACTCTCCATCCCCCGCCATCTATCCAACTTTAAGTTCTTTCGCAGATAACAAAAACCCAATACAAAACCAAGCAAACAAAATAAAACCACCCCTCCCAAAACCCACCAAACTGTAACAAATAAAAGCAAAGACAAAAATATTTGCGTAGTCCATTATATGTATGGTCAACTACTCCTCAACATGAGGCCTGTCCTGAGTGGTTGATATTCCCAGTGCAACTCCATTGGAGAAGACTGATTTGGAGGGTGAGAATATATACTTGGTTTGACCAAATGTTGACAGTAAATGTTTTCCAGGATTGTCTAGGCAGGAAGAATCAGCTCATCAAGCTGACGTCTGGCAACATGCCATCATTTCCTTGAGTTCTTGTGAACATAACAGTACTTTGGGTAGTTCAAACAGTTGTTTTGGAAGAGTAACAAGTCAAATGCATCTGTTAAGCAAATGGATAAATAGGCAAAGGAATTTTAAGTAGTATATTTCTTAATATATTTCCATTAGGCTTTCATTTGCATATGTCTTAAATAATGTAAATAATCTAAGAGATTACTTAGGTTTACACTTGTATTTCAGAGAGTAGTGTATCAAGGTCCTGAAAATATATATGACTTGTCTGTTGTTTGCCTTTTCTTTCAACATGCAACATGCTATTTGTGTGGTATTTGTATGCTTAGAAATATGTGTGGATCTGGGTATACAGGATCAAAATAATGGTCCAAAGAAAGCAAGTATCATAATTAAATATAGAAACACACACACATACATACATACATACATACATACATACATACATACATAGAAAACAAATAATACAAAGCACATTCTGGCTCCAGAGCAGCATGGTCACTTGACCTTGTTGTCATTGTGGAGAAAGCTAACATCATCCATGATGCTTGTTATTATGAGATTGTTCCGGAAAATATTTCAGACGCCAAACCATGAAAGCCAACAGCAGTAGGTGTTCCAGAAGGAAACTATGATGGACTTTGTTTTCTTCAGGGAATAATTAATACCTCATTTCCTTCAGAATATCTTATAAAATAGTCTCATTAACTTGATTCTGTTGGATAGAGACTAGGAACAAATTTTATGGCTCTCATGAGGAGTCATTCAACCATTCAGATAGTCATTGATCCTAATTTAAATAATATTCAGTATTTTTAAAAGCACTTTTGCAGGCACCCAGGAAATTCATTGATTAAGAATTTGTTTCACCAGGCCCTGGAGTTCACCTTTGATTGGTACTCTCTTCTTTGTTGTCATAATTCAAGTGTGCATTGTGGTTTCCAAGAGAATAATCTATCTAGAAGTCAGCATAGTCTGCTAGCTTATTTTCATGTCACTTTGCATGAACCATAAGCAATAAATGATGCAAACAGATTTCTTTGTAGAGAAAGATAGCAATATAAGTTCCAAAATGCATGTTTTATTCCCCTTGTTTCTAACTCTCCACTATGGGCATGAATGTGTGTTGCAGGATATTTGATCACACTGTGAACCCTAAGATTGCATTGTTTACTGGAAAAATCTGCTTCTAGCTATGGTGTGACTCAGCCCTAGCACACACCTTTAATCCAAGGGCTTTCTGCTTGAATACCATAAACAGGATTAAATAAAACCAACCTTAGGTCAAAAGGCAGTGTAAGCAACCAGTTGACAAGAAATAACCATAGAGAGTAAAAGGAAGTCAGGAGGACAGAGAGAGGCAGAGAGACGGGAAGTAGATGGGAGGGACATCCAGTTGGAGGATTGTTTCAAACAGCATAGGACAAAGCTCTATTTCTGGGATGACAGCAGGTGAAGCAGCTGGGTGCTTTCTCTGCCTCCCTGAGCTAGCTAGCTATCTCATGAGCCTTTATTGATGAAATAGAACAATAGAGACTTATTTAAAAACAACAAATAGATTTGTTTCACACCATAGTTACTTAACTTATTTAAGTAAAAGCATATATAATTTCTAAATGGAATTTTCAATCTATAAAAATTTTCTCAAATATTTCAACTGTCATATCATTTACTGTCTGGGCTGTCAGCTCATTAGGGGAGTGACTTCCAAGATCACTATAAAAGAGCCACACCAACACTGATGAATAGAATCTTTTATGATGAAATATTTTATATTTCACCATCCAATATGCTACACTAGCTCTTCAAATGTAACTTATATGACTGAGAAACTGTGTTTTTGTTTTATTTAAATTAGTCACCTGAAGCTGATAGCCATCTTACTAAATAGCAGAGAGAACAATGAATAATCATATCTTCCAATATTCCACTGACTAGAACCTATTTTTATTGCTGCAACCTAACTGCAAAGTCTTCTAGGTATGTGGTCTCTGCATGTTCCAGAACAGAAGTCAATGGGCACATAGCATGCCTGTGCCCTACACTGCCCATTCTTTCAGGGAAGTCTTTTTCACCCTTGCTTCCACATGAAGAGACACTCACCAAGAACATCCCACAGAGAACTTCCACCAGCTCCCTAGCCCCAGCTTGAGGTCCTAAGAGGGAAGATCACAGCTCTATTTGGCAGAGATCTCAGATGTCCTTATTATAACCCTAGGGTCTTAGAAAAATAAACAACAGTCAAATCAATAAAAGGAACAAAATGAAGCAAATGATAAATAAGAAAAGTCCAAGCTAAACTTATTAAAACTAATTCTAAAAGAACAAAATAAGCACAATAAATAATCCAGACATTAGCAAACAATACAGTCAATAACCAAAGAGACATATTCAAATGACATACAAGTGGCTAATATGTACATGAAAAACATGAAGCATCTTTAGGCATTAGAGATGTTCAATTCAAAATTACACAAGGATTTCATCTCACCCTGATTGGAATAGCTACCCATCTCAATTAAATGCTGGTAATGATGTATGGAAAGGGCATCATTTATATCCCATTGGTGGAAATGCAAATTAATCCATCCTCTAAGGGAGTCAGTAAGTTCCTTCAAAAACTAGAACTGCTGAGAGACTTAGTTACATCACTTCTTAGTTTATGCCCACAAGAACCAAAACTAGTATATAACAAACCTGCACACCCAGACAGTAATATGGCACCATAATAATCAAGTTGTTGCAACAGATGGTTGGATAAAGAAAATACAGTATATATACAAAGTGGATTATTTGACTGAAAAGAGCAGAATTCTGTCATTCGCAACTAAGTGGATGGAAGTTGATATCATATTTAAGTGAAATTAGTCAAACTCAGATAAACAGGTATCCTGTACCTTCTATTGTATATGGAATTTTAAAAAAAGAAAGCATGGAAATAGAAGGGGCACTATTAGAGGATGGGAAGTCAATGGACATGGAGTAAAAGACGGAAAGAAGGTTGTTGATGTTATATACATGCATGAAGTCATAATGAACCCATTCAGTAGAGCTAGCTCATGCTAATGAGACCTGGGCTCCCTCCAAACTGTCTCCATATGAAAACAGTCATGGAGGTCAGGATGACATGATGGTGTTAATGGTTTTGGAAAACATTAACCATGAAACTGCAGAGGATTTTGTAGTAGGAGATTCTGAGCTAAATATGTACTGTACAGATTTTCCATTTCATCTACTACACTTACTGCCCCCATGGGTGAGTACACACCCTACCATCCCTTATGGCTGAAGAAAGAACATTACCTTTTCATTTCATATGTGTCAGGTCAGGGGACAAAAAGGCATGAACTCAGGCTTGGGTCTAGGTGGTGTAGCTCCATTCATATGGTGGTACCAATGTATTGGCAGGATTAATTTCTTCTTGTCAATGAGGGAAGGAACTCTGTTACCCTCTCTTAGTTTTCCAGTGGCTACTTCCCCATGTCTCTAAGTCATCTCTCTCAGTATATATCATGCAAAATTTGCCTTTAGGAAAGTAGTCATACCGGATTAGATCCATAAACATATCTCTATAATGACCTTATTTTCTTTCAATTTAATTATTTTGGACAAATTTATATTATTCTGTTTGTTAGTGCTTCACCTGCATGTATGTGCACCACATGCTGGTCCGAAGAGGTTGTTATATCCTGTTATATATGAAACAGGCCTTGTGGGACACCATGTGGGTATTGAGCCTGAGTCCTATACAAAAGCAGTCCTTAGTTTTAATTGCTGAATCATCTCTCCAACCCCAGAGACACCACTTTTTTAAAAAACATACTTATTTTATACAGTGATGGAGTCCAGTGAATTGTTTCCATGCGAACATTTAACATGGACTGGTTACATCCAGTAAACATGTTTCATCTTTCCTGACCTCTTGCACCCTTCACCGATCCCCAATAATCACTATTTTACTTTCAGACCAGAAATTATCTGCATACTCCCATACAGGAGAACGCATGGTACTTGTTTTCCTATGTCTGGATTATTTTGTGTAAGTTAATATCATCCCTTTCTATCAATTTTGCCTCAGATGACAGGATTTCACTCTTCTTTAGGACTGACTAATACTCCATCATGAATGCACTCCATATTTCCTTTATCTAGTCAGCCATTGATGGGTTCCAAGGCTAATTTGTGTATTTTAGCTGTTGTAAACACTGATCCAATAAACACGGGTGTGCAGATTCTATTTCCTTTGGATGTATGCCCAGAAGTGGGGCAGCTAGATCATAATACAGTTCTATTTTGAGTTTGTTGAGGAATCTCCACATTGTTTCCCACATGGCTATGCTAATTGACATTCTGTAAACAGGACACAAGTGTTCCCCTTTCTCCACAACCTCACCAGTATTTGTTCTTTGTTTAGTTTTAGTACAATCCATTCTGAATGGAGTGAGATGGGGCATTTCTTTTCTCATTGTGTTGGTCAGAAGATAATGGACAAGGAGCAACTTAAACGAGCCAAGTCTTATTTTGGCTCACAGCTTAAAGAGGGTGTGCTGGTTAGTTTTATGTTAGCTTGGCATGAGCAACAGTCACCTGAGAGGAGGGAAACTCAATGGAGAAACTAGGTTGGGCTGTAGGCAAGCCTGGTAGGCATTTTCTTAATTAGTGATTGATAGGGGAGGATCCAGCCCACTGTGGGTGGTGCCACCCCTGGGCTGTGTGCTATAAGAGAGCAAACCAATAGGCAGCACTTCCCCTTGGCCTCTGTATCAGCTCCTACCTCCAGGTTCCTGCCTAGAATCCCCTCAGTGATGGGCTGTTACCTGCAAGTGTAAGTGCAATTAGCCCTTCCCAAGCTCCTTTTGGTTGTGGTGTTTCATCACAGCAATAGAAACACTAAGACAGAAACTGCCACCAGCTGTTTAGTATTGCTGTCACAGATTTGACCATGGTTTTTGGGAGACACCTGTGGAAGGACTTTGGAACTTTGGCCTGGAAAAGTCACTGTGTGCTCAGAGTTCAATGGGCTGCTCTGTTGGAACCTAGAGGATAATGCTGCAGTGCAAATAATAGTTTCAGAGGGAAGAAAAGACTCTTGGGAATCTGTGGCTCTGATAAGCAGAGACATTCAAGAATCAGCTGTGATTAACAAGATATTGACATCGCTGAGGTAGAACCTTTGCTTTATGGGGGCAGTTGATGCTGGTTAGCTGGAGCTGAGAAATTACAGTGATTCATTGGGGATCATAAATCTGGGAGTATTTCCTCAGGGTCAGCACATAGAAACTGTGATCCAGACGAAGCTGAGACTGCATCTTAGGCTGGTAACTGAACTTGGCAGTGTAAGAGCCTCAAAACCAGGTGGTACTGCTTTTGAAGGCATGAAGGCGTCATGGAGAACAGCTGAGATTTGGCAGCAGGCGAGGCCAGGAGAAGCCATTGATGAAGATACAGCCTCAGTAACAATTTAAGCTCCAGGATTGAAGGGGTCACAGGGGGAAGTGGAAGTTGAGGCTTGGCACCATGACAGAGCCTAGAAAAGGCTGCTGGTGAAAATGCAGCCCAGTTACAGGAGACACCCAGCATTTTGGCGATGCCAGCACTATGGGGCGACCACCAAGTACAGCAGCATGTGTGCAGAGGAGTGGGCTTAGGCCTGGGAGGTGAGCAGTGTGTGCTGCAGAAGAACCAAAACAGTGACTCGGTCCCTTTGGAGGAGATCAGGAGATGGTGAGTGAATACCAGATATTGGCTGGACAATGAGTTGTTTTTCACACTGCTAAAGTTAGTTTGGCTTTATTCTGATTGTGACTGTTCTTTGATTCGTCCCTCAAAAGGAAATGTTTCACAGGTTTGACAGAAGCCCACAATTTAGAGACTTAAAAATTTTAAAGAGATAGTGGAGTACTATAGACACTTCGGACTGACTAGAGACTGGAGATTTTTAAAGTGTTTGAGTTTGTAAAGACAGTGGGACTTTTAAAAGTTATTGATATTTTATATTGTGATATTATTATTAACATGCCATTTTGGCTGCAAATGAGAAAGCAAAGATTCTAATTGAAAAATGATGTTTGTGTGTCAACTTGTGTTCTCTCTCTCTCTCTCTCTCTCTCTCTCTCTCTCTCTCTCTCTCTCTCTCTTTGTCAATTTGACACAAGGTAGAGTCATCTGAGAGGAGGGAACCTGAACTGAGAAAATGCCTCCATAAGATCTGGTTCTAGGCAAGCCTGTAGGACATTTTCTTAGTGATCAGTGTGGAAGGGCCCAGCCCATTGTGGGTGATTGTGGGCCCACCCCTGGGCTGGTGGTCATGGATGCTAGAAGAGAGCTGAATAAGCCAGTAAGCAGCACTCCTCCAGGGCTGGTGCATCCATTCCTGCCTCCTGGTTCTTGCCATGATTTTCCCTGGTGATGGACTGCTACCTGGAGCTGTAAGGGAAATAATCCCTTTCTTCTCCAGGCTGCTTTTAGTCATGGTGTTTCATCACAGTAACAGAAACCATACCTAAGGCCCAGGGCTACAGTCCATCATGATGGGGAAGGCATGGCAGCAGGAGTGCATGTGCATGCAGAGGTCAGAGGTCAACATCGTTGCATGTCTTCCTCTATTGGTCTCCATCTTATCTTCTAAGATAAAATCTCTTGGGCTGGGCGTTGGTGACACATGCCTTTAATCCCAGCACTTGGGAGGCAGAGGCAGGCAGATCTCTGTGAGTTCAAGGCCAGCCTGGTCTACAGAGCAAGTGCCAGGATAGGCTCTAAAACAATATAGAGAAACCCTGTCTCAAAAAACCAAAAAAAAAAACCAAAAAACAAAAAACAAAAAACAAAAAAATTCTCTCTGGCAACCTGAAGTTACCATTTTGATTAGCCTGGACAGCTGGCGAGCCCCTAGGACCTTTCTGCCTTTGTCTTGGGCTCAGATGCACACCACTGTGCTGGCTCTCATGTGGGGGCCAGGATCTGAACTCAGGTCCTCAAGCTTTCAGAGTGAGCCTTTTACCAACTGACCCATCTCCTCAGCCTCAAGAAAGCTTTATTATCTTGTTTTCTTTTTAAAATAGGGGACAGATAAGATTCTACAATTAACAAAGATCAACCTCTTGCTTGTCCCTGACAGTTTCAAGAATGAATTAATGAATTTTCAGCAGTGGGGGGAGCAGCCGCTATTGCTGATGACAGTTATTGCATTTCTACTAACTCTACCACATAGGCTTACATAGACAAAATGTTCAAATGTGACCAATAATTCAACCTTCTTTGTCCTGTAAAAGAACACAAAGGATACACTTTAGGAAAGGTCTGTAAGTATGTTTACATATATACACTATTGCAAACATACAGGATACCAAAGTTCTATAGGTTCATCAGACACAAGAATAGCCCCTGCTTCTCTGTACCCCATAGTCACTTTAGATCAAGCTGTTAAAGTGCATGGCAGCAGTTACAGCAGGGGGAGAGGAGAAGCAGATCTATGGAGAATCCAGGCAAATGTAGCAGCTTGGTTACTGCATTAGGAAAAGAAAAACTGTCACACAGCATTTACCCTGGATACCAGTAGATGCTGATCTCTAAGCTTGCCTCCAAATCTAAGGAATCTGTGAATTTAGTAAGAGCTAATAACTTTTTGATGTCTTTTTACAAGATTCCAACTTCCAGGCTAAATATTCTAGGCTTCCTAACCAGATCAGACATTATAAAGATAGATGATTTCAAGTATGCAGAGTCCCAGTAGTTAAGAACAAGACTTCCCATAGTTTACCCAGGAAATTGAAACATTCTAGTTGGGGGTCAGGTGGTGCAGCCTTGATGGGGAAGCACATCTTTGGAGGTGTGCTTTGAGATAAAAGTCTTTATGCAGTTGGTATAACCTCTGCTTCAAGCTTATTATGGTAAAGCACAAGAGCTCTCAGCATCCTGTTCTAGCTGCCACACCCTTGCTCTGCCGCCCCACCCCAATGATGGACTCTTACCCTCTGAAACCAGCAGCTCAAATACATTCCTTCTTCTCTAAGTTGCTTTGGCCACGGTGCTTTAACCACAGCAATGGAGGAGTAACTCATAATGTTTGTAGGTGCAGATTCTGCCTAACTCCCCTTTTGCTGCCCTCTACCCTCAAGATAAAGGGAGACGAGGAGGAGGAGAGCTGAGGTTGCTATGAACAGGATCAGAGTGATGTCAATGTAGGGGAACATGACACTATGAGTCTCACTTCAGAGAATTTGGTCTGAATATAGCTGAGGGCAATTGAAAAGAGCAGAACTGGCCAAAATGGCTAAAGACCCAAATCTATCTTGCTAGTTTTCAGTGTTAGGCAGCAAAAATGTATGCATATGTGTTTGGCCTGATAGGTTTATACTCATTTCTACAGTCTCAGTGCAAATGTCCAACAAAACACAGCAATTCCAGAAAGGGCTTCTGAGTCTACTACAACTTTACTTTTTTTCCATCATTATATTTTCCACAATTATTCATCTTTAAAAAGTATAGTTCTCAGTTGCTTGATTAGACTTACCCCCAAGATATTTTATATTACTTGGAGCTAATATGAAAGGGTTTTCCCTGACTTCTTTTAGTCAGTTTGTCATTTGTGCACAAGAGGACCACTGATTTTTGTGAGGTAATTTTGTGTCCAGCTACTTTGCTCTGTTAATCAGCTATAGAAGCTTCCTAGTGCGATTTTTAGGGTCCCTTATGTATACTATAACGTCATCTGCAAGTAATGATATTTTGACTTCTTCCTTTCCTCTGTCTGTCTGTCTGTCTGTCTATCTATCTATCTTCATGGTCTTCTTTAATTTTCTTATTGCTCTAGCTAAGACTTCAAGTATTATATTGAGTAGTTATAGAGAGAGTGGACAACCTCGTCTTATTCCTGATTTTAGCTGAATTGCTTTGAGTTTCCATTTAAATTGGTGTTGGCTTGCTGTAAGCTGTCTTTACTATGTTGAGGTATGTCCTTTGTATATCTAATATTTCCACAGCTTTTATCATGAAAGGGGTTTTGGATTTTGTCAAAGGTCTTTTCTGTATCTAATGAGATGATCATGTGCCTGATTAAAAGTAAAAAAAAAATCTCCCAAACTGAAAACAAACAGACCACCACCACCACCAAAAACAGCAGGACCAGATGGTTTTAGCACAGCATTCTGCAAGACTTTCAAAGAAGAATTAATGCTAATACTCCTCAAATCATGCCACAAAATAGAAACAGAGGGAACAGTACCAAGTTCCTTTTACAAGGCCACAATTACCCTGACACTCAACATTGATGGTTTAACATAGGTAAACTAATAAATGTAATCTACCATATAAACAAACTGAAAGACATGATAATATTGTAAACTTGTTGGTTGGCATTTTTTAAAAAAAGGTACCTGTATAAGTTGTCTTCTGAACTTAAAAAAGTTTCAAAGTTTCTGATGAAAAAAATCCAATAGTTCTACTGAAGATCCCTTGTAAGTCATGTCAACACTTTACCTCTGGCTTTCAATAGTTTTATTATCATGTAGCTTATGTTCATCCCATTTGGTATGTGTTAAGCTTCTTGAATTTTTAAATTTATGTATTAAATGAAATCCAGAGGATTCCAGCAATGAGAACTACAACTACTCTTATACTCTCTCTTTTTCACTTGCTCATTCAGTCACTCACTTTGTCTGGAGACTATAGAATTAGTGTATTGGTAATGTATGATGTGGTATATGTCTTATGGGCTGCATAGGCCTTCCTTCATCTTCCTGAGAAGTCCCTCCAATGAGTATCTCATTTAAGGGATGATATTTTTTCAACATTGGAACTGATTTATTAATGTTTCCATTGTGTCCATGTGTTATTTTCTTTATACATTCCTTTACTTTTTGGAGTCTTTTAAAATAGTTATTTGAAAGGTTTCTTTTTTTCTAGTAAAGTCACTATATTCTCTTTCTTAGGGACAGTTTCTATTGGCTTATTTGTATCCCCTTTGAATGAGCTCTGTCTTCTCATTTCCTGCTAAATAATGAAATGACTGAAATTTGTTGTATTTCTTGTTAGGTTTTCTATTGCTGCAAAGAGACACACCATGACCACAGAAACTGTTACAAAGAAAACATTCCATTGAAGTGGTGACTTACAGTTTCAGAGATCTAGTCCATTATCATCATGGCAGGAAACATGGCAGTGTAAATACAGGCATGGTGCTGGAGAAGGAACAATTGCATGTTGACTCAAAGGCAAAAGGAAGTAGTCTGTCTCACTGAGAGTAGCTTGAGCATAGGAGACCTGAAAGCCCACTCCCAGAGTAACACACTTCCTCCAACAAGGCCACACCTACTCCAACAAGCCATACCTCCTACTGGTGTCACTCCCTTTGGGGGCCATTTTCTTTCAAACCACCACATTGTAATTTCCACCTGTGCTGCCTAGTTTTTATGTCAACTTGACAAAGACTAGTATAATTAGGGAAGAGGGAACATTAATTGAAAAATGTTTCTACTAGACTGACCTGTGGGGCATTTTCATGATTAATGCTTGATGTGGTTGAGTCCATTTCACAGGTAATTGATTCCACCACTTGGAAGGTAGTCCTGGATTGTATAAGAAAGCAGACAGAGCAAGTCATTAAGCAGCTTTCCTCTGCAGTCTCTCCTTCCATTACTACCACTACTACAAGGCAGATTCCTGCCTTGAGTTTCTGCCCTGGCTTTCCTCAGTGATAGAATGTTACCTAGAAGCCTACAATGAATAAACCCTTTCTTCTCTAAGCTGTTTATGGTCATGGTATTTCATTAAAGTAATAGAAGCCTAACTAAGACACCATATAAGCCTTTTTCTGGAAGACGCATGCTTTCAATAAACTCTAACATTTCCAAATAATTACACTACATAGACTCTGACAGTTGTCTGGGAAGACAGATTTCTGATGATTCTGAATCTGCAATCTTCTCTTATCCTCCTACAATGGTTGATTTTAGTATGTCAAACCTTACATTCCTAAAATATTCCATCTGGCCATGATACATTGTCATTTTTACATACCGTTCAATTTGGTTTGCTAAAATTTGTCTCAAAAGTTTGCACCTAAGTTTATGAGGGCTATTTTTGGTAGTTCACTTTTAGTAATTTTTGTGTGGTTTTACCATGAGCTGAATGGTAACCTCATTGAATGACTTGGGAAGTTATTCCCCCTTTTCAATTTTATGGAAGAATGTGTATAGAATTGCTATTAATTTTTCAAAAATATTTAGTTTAATTAACTGGAGAAGCCATCTGGACCTGGAGTTTCTTTTGTAGAAAGATTTTTAATGACATATTTTATCTAAGTTGTCAAATTTATTGGCATAAATTTATTCATAATATTTCCTTATTAGCCTTTTAATATCTCATGAGTCTGTAGTGATGTGTTTTATCTAGTTTCTAATACCAAATATTTCTGTCATTTCTTTCTTTTTTGTTCAGTCAGGCTACCAATTTATTGCTTGATTTCCAAGAGCTAGCTTAGGTTTTGCAAATCTTCTCTATTTCATGTTTTTGTTTCATTTATTCCTTCCGTGATATGTGTCAGTATCTTCTGATTCATTGGATTTGGGTGCTGTTTTTTTTTTTTTTTCTGTTACTGCTGGAGGAAGTGAATGTCATTGGTTTCTCTTCTTTTTTTAGGATTGGCATTAATCCTATAAAATTGGGATATCCAACACATTAAGATGTGTCAAAAGTTTTCATTTTCAATAAATTCCAGATACTTCTATACTGGTTTGTAGCCAAAAAACTGTAGAATTTGGGATATTTTTCAGTTTATCTTCTGATTTCTCTGGGACTTACTTAAAAAGTATGGTATTATTAACTCTCCGAGTTTTCATGGTTTTGTAGAAATCTTCTAGTTCCTGATATTTAACAACACTAGAGAGAGAAGAGAACATTTTTGCCTGATATGTTTGTCAGCCCTCTAGGCACTGTGGCAGAAGGCCACGGGGTAAAAGGAGGAATAGCTTCCTTTACCCACAGTTTCAGAGGTTTCTTTCATTCAGCCCATGGGGTAGGGAGGGCATGGAGAAGCTCGCACTTGGTGGAGAGAACAGGACAGGAGCAGGGAGGATATAGCTCCCATTGACACACCTTTCCCTACCAACCTACTTCTCCATCTAGGCCTCACTTCCCATATTTTTCAGTCCCTACAAATAATCTATTAAAATTCTAGATCCTCCAAATGAATTAAATCACTCAATAGAAAGAAATACTCATTCATTATCTAATCATGTCTGAAATTCCTTCCTACACATACACAGAGGTGTGTTTCACTGATGTCCTAGGCATCTCTTAGTTCAAGGAAGTTGACCATTGAGTTACCATCACATTTCAGTATTTTTTAATTTCTTGAGCCTTTTTAACACCCCACAATATGGTATATCTTTATAAGCACTGTTTAAAAAGATCACTTGAAAATAGCACATTCTGTAATGTATAGATTTCAATGGTTTTTAACTAGGTAAAATTAAACAACAGTTATTGAAGTTTACTACACCATTGTCTTCATGAGTACCCATTTGTATCAATTATTGTGATAATTGTTGAAATCTCTACTAATAGCTGTAAATATGCTTACTTATTAAAATTGTATTCAATTTTATTTGCATTTTATGGCACATAAGCTTATATGGTTACTAACTCCACTGAGTGAAAGGATACTTTGCTATTATGAAATAAATATTTTTCACACTAGTGATAATTTTTATTCTGCAATATATTGTTTCATTCTAAAACAGTTAAAAATCATGCATCTTTGCTTAAGTTTTAGTCCATTTACACCCTTATAATTTGAAGTGAGTTCCTTGTAAGTATAGAGTTGCATCTTGTCTTTATTCATTCTGACAACCTCTGCCTTTTAATTGCTGGACTAAAGACACTTACTTTAATTATTGAGGTATTTAGTTCTATATTTTCAATTCCCTTTTCTGCCTTCTTTTGAATTAATTGAGTATATTTACAACTCTATTTAATTCTGTGACTTAATTACTACAACCATTTTGCCATGTTAGTGGTTGCTTAGTTTGGGGTTCTTAGTATGTATCTTTAATAAGTGATAAAGTACTCAGAAGAGACTCACAATAATGTACCTCATTTCTCTTCTTACGACCTCTGATCTGCCATCATACATTTTGCTGTGTAACTGTTAAAAATCATTGAATGCATTATTACTTTTATTTATACCCTGGTATTTTATGGATTTTTAAATAATATAAAAGCTTTATATTTAGTCATGTAGTTACTATTTCCAAAACAGCACAACATTATGGGGTATAAACATCTGAAATAGATCTCATCGTGTTAAAAATCAAAATATGGACTGAGCAAATTTCTTTCTGAAAACTGGGAGGGTACATTTCCTTGCCTTTTTCTGCTCCAGGAAACCGTTTGAGTCTGAGGCTGAGTCTCACAACTGCTGCCCCTCTGTTTTCCTCCTGCTGCCCGCCCTCTTCCATCCTTACATTGAGCCAACTCAGATAATCAAATATCTCCATATTTTAAGGTTAACTGATTTGCAAACTTAGATCCATCTTCTCCCTTCATTACTTTCTCTCATATAACCTATTTATAAAGATTAGAACATGGGCAAATCAGGAAGCTGCTCTCTCTGCCTATAGAAATACGTTCCCTTTCTTCTCTGAATGCCTTTGAGGTTTTTTCAAGCAGTATTTTCATTGATTCTTTGAAAACTTCATACAGAGTATTTTGAACATATTTACCTCCCCACTTCCCCTCACCATTACTGCCTTTCCACCCTCTTACTCTTTCCCATCCAATTTTGAGATTGCTTTTTTTCTCTTCTTCCCCATCAAGTTCAGTGAGTCTTGGGAGTGGGGCCTACATTGACATGGAGTCATTCTACTACAGGTCACATTTTTACAGGAAACTAATTCTTCCTCTTCCAGTAGTTATCAAATGTCCATAGCTCCCCAGCTATTGGTGAGACTTTGTCCCTTTTTCCTGTCTCCCTGCTGGGATTTTGTCTGGCTGGAGTTTGAGCAGGGCTTGTGTATGCTGCCATAGTTGCTATGTGTTTATATGTGAATCTGTCCTGCTGTGTCTGGGAAACACAATTCCTTGATGTTAGCCACCACCTCTGTCTCTCACAGTCTGTCTGTCTGCTCTGCCATGATCCTGAGTCTTGAGGGGGAGGGGTGTGATCGAATGTCCTATTTAAGGCTAAGCATGCCATAGTCCTTTGCCCATTGAGCCGTTGGGGGTCTCTGTGTTAGCCACCATCTACTGAAAAGAGGACTTTCTCTGATGCAGATAGAGGTAAATACACTAATCTATGGGTGTTTTCCTAATTACTGACTTTCAGAAGCTGCTAATACATGTTGGTATATTTTTGTTTCTTACTCTTTTTCATGTGCTTGATTTTTTCTAAAACTAAGTTTATAAATTTTTAGCAATTTTGGAATATTTTTCAATCATATGTAATTCAAATAGTTCTACATTTTGAGGAATTTACATTATTTTTATAGTTAACTAATACTTTAGTTTTTATTATTTTAATTATAAGTATTTGTGGGACTTAGTATAATAAACCATGTAAGCTTATAGTATGTATTAACCACATCTAGCTACACTTTCTCCATCCAGGCCCAATTCTAGTTATTACTCTTCTGCTTTTTAGCCTACATACAAGTAAGAACACGTGCCACTTACATTTTTATGCCAGGTTTGTTTCCATCAGTTTTGCTGCAAGTGGAAGAAATCAATTCTAGTTTATCACTGAATAATGCTCCAGTGTGTGTGTGTGTGTGTGTGTGTGTGTGTGTGTGTGTGTGTGTGTGTACGTGCGTGCGTGCATGTGAGCAACATATTTTTTGTCCATTTACTTATTGGTAGACACTGAGGCAATATTGATTAATGTGAGCAGTACCAAAATAAAAATAGACATGTAGAAGGTACTTACATGTAATTTGTATTTTGAGAATTTCACACCTATATGTTACTCCTTATCCATTTACCACTCCCTGCCTCCAACTCTTCCCAGATCTCCCAACACATCTTTTATTGGTGAGTAATCCACTGAGTAATCCATGGCCATGGATGGTGTGTTGCCATTTACTGGAGGAAGGGCAGTCTACCAAGGCCACATGACTGAAGGAAATGATTTTCCTTCCAGGACCTATCAATTGCTCCTAAACTAGGGGTGGGACCTTGTGAGTCCCTCCATGATCCACGCTGGAATGGTAATTGGTTTGATCTCATGCAGACAACCACGGTTGTTGTGAGCTCATAAATCCACCGGCCCTGTCATGTCCAGAAGACACTGTTTTGCAGCATCCTTCTCCACCTGCTGGCTCTTACAGTCTGTTCCTTCTTCAGGAATATTCTCTGAGCCTTGGTGGAAGGACATATGTGATATGGATGTCCCATTTAGGTCTCAGTACTCCATAGTCACTCACGTTCTCTGCATTTTAACCAGTTATGAATCTTTTTATAAATTGATATTCACTGCAACATTGATACTGAGAGCTGAGAGCAGCACTAATCTATGGGTATAAAGATAAGCATTGAGGAGACAGTTTTTACTCTATCCATTTAGCATGATAACAGTAGTAGGGTTTCCCCAGGATCTATGATGTTCCCAATCATAGGTTCTTAAATAAATTACAGTTCCAGGCATGAGTTCCATCCTCTAGAGTGGTTTTATCTCCAATCAAAAAGTGGTTAGTTATTCCCATGGCATTCATGTCTCTATTGTACTGATAGGCATACCTTTCATAGCATCTTCCAACCCTATGAAAGCTAGCCAGCAGGGAGCTAGCTTCCAGGTCAGTACCAGCATGATTCCTGTATGCCCTATAACCAAAGTACGTGTGCCTTCAGCAGTAAGATCTCACCATCACATTTTGTTGAGCAACCATTTACAGTAGCAATGGGGCTGTATTGTTTGGTGGGGGTCTCTGGGGCCTTTGGAAATCAGTGTTGCATGATAATTTAATACCCTTTAGCTATAGTCCCAGAGGTGGGATAGCAGGGTGATATGGTAGTTTTGTTCTTATTTCATAAAGACAGCTTTCTGCTGTTCTCCATAGTGACTGATCTAGTTTACATTCCCAGGAATGAAGTATGAGTTTCTCCTTTTTGTGTCTTCACCAGCATTTTTGAATCTGGTGTGATAAAAGCAAGTCCAACTAAAGTGAGAAGCTGTGACATTAGAGCTTGTATTTACCTAGTGGCTTATGCTATTGAGCCTTCCCCCATATAATTATTAGATGTTTGGAATTTTTCTGTTTAGAAGGGTCTGTTGAGGTCATCTGCCAACTTTTAATTGTATTGCTTGTTTTTTTTTTTTATCAATACAGTTTCGAAGAATTCTTCATCTATTTCCAATATTGACTTTTGGTCAGATGAATACATACTGAATACTTTCCCCTGTGCTGTAAGCTGTCTCTACACCTGCTGTGAGATGCTTTTTGCTAGGATGTAATCCCATTTGCCTCTTTTTGCTTTTGTTTCCTGTGCTTTTCTGATGTTATTGAGAGAGTTATTTCCTTTGCCAATGTCTTGCAGTGTTTCCTTGGCCTTTTTTTTCTAGTAGTTTCAGTGTTTTGTGTCTTACATTCAGTCTTTGAACTATTTTTGTGCAGGATGAGAGATGGGGTCACACTTCGATCTTCATAGGATGCCTAGTTTCCCCGGCAGCAACCATTGAAAAGCCTGGGCTTCCTTCGGTGGATGTTTTGGACAATGCTGTCAAGAATCAGTCGCACATTAATAAATATTTCTCAGTTGTTTGTATTTTATCTTTTGAGGGCTGTTTAAAACCATGCCCCATTTTAAGATGGGATTTGTTTTTGTGATGTTAAGTTTTTGAATTTTTTTGTATATTCTAGATAGTAACCCTCTGTCAGATGTGTAGCTAGTGAAGATTTTTTTCCATTCTGTAGGCTGCCTCTTCACTCAAAAGGTGTCCTTTTCTGTACAGAAGAACTTTAGTTTCATGTGGTTTCATTTGTCAGTTGTTGGTCTTTAATAAAAGCCTGTACTATCAGAATCCTGTTGAGAACATCCTTTCCAGGGCCCAGCAGTTCAAATGTATACCCTACTTTCTCCTCTATCAGATTCAGGGGATCAGATCTTATGTCAGGGTCCTTGATCAATTTGGATTTGAGTTTGAGCAGTTGAGAGATAAGGGTGGCTATCTAGTTTGACCAGCACCATTGGTTGAAGATATTCAACCTCTCATGTGCATTTTTGGATTCTTTGCCAAAAATGAGGTGGCTGTGGAAGTGTAGGCTTATATCTGGGTACTCAATTCTGCTCTATTGATAAATGTGTCTGTTGTTATTCCAGTAACATGATTTTTTAATAACTTGAAATCAGGGATAATAACTCTATTGAGTCTTTTACTGTTCAAGATTGTTTGGGCTAGAATGTGTGTGTGTATGTGTATTTTCAAATAAAATTTAAGACTTTGTTTTTCAAATTAATGTTATGGGAATAACCAAGCACTTTATGATTAGATCTGAGGTGAAACCCATACCTAGAGCTTTAAAAGGGGGCAATAACTTGTGGCTAGACAGGTAAGCTCTGGAGGGGAGGGGGAATCCAATACCAATAGTCTGGTAAATTGACACAGTGTTTAAAACAACACCCAATGACTTAGCATTACTGAAGACCTCCCTCTAACAGCTGGAACTTCCTCCTGGACCCTGGATTAGGCACAAACCACACCCAAACACCTGCTTTCGCAGAGAGATCCTTTATTAAGCAGGAAAGAAAAGATAAAATGACTGCTTTCTGATTCAGGCAGAAAACAGCAGCAAATGACCTTGTGGGTGTAATTTTTAAGAGGAGAATAAGGGGGGGGGGTGTCTTTGTTATAATGGGCTAGGTTGTGGTGGTAAAGGAGATAGGGGACAGGGAGAAGGGGAAGGGAACAAGTGAAAGGAAGAGGGAGAATTTGTCCTGGAGGGACAAGGGATTACATCTAGATAGAGGGGAGACAGCCATGGCACACAGGAAAATGGTGGTTTTTAATGGTAAAGGGGGAACCCTGTCTTAGGATGAGGTGTTTAATTTTAAGTGGGCATGTTAATTAGGTGAGGCAAGAGGGACTTTTGATGGCTGGATTTGGGAGTCAGGATGAAAACGTGGTTAAATAAGTTTAAATTGGTGGCTAGCTTTAGGGATGTAATCTAATGGTTTTTAGTAAGGCAGAGGGAATAGGAGAGAAGGACAAGGTCTGTCAGCAGTGCCACATATTTGAGAGGGCTAGTGTCCCTTTAATGACAACAATAGATCAGGGTGTCCCTTGACCTCATCTAGAGAAGCTTCTATTTGCACTAGATGTCGATTAACACAGACACACACAAGTGGATATTTCAGAGAAGAGGAGATATAAGTGCTCATCCCTAAATGGACATCATATCACATCCCTTCTTCCAAGGTTCAGGCACCTTCACAAATACAGAGTGATGCTGTGTGACAAGAGTTTTCCTAGAGAGACACAACACATATCTGCTCACCATAGATAGGGAGCCCAGGATAGATCAAAGTATGGATCAAAGTCCATCAAAGTCCATCTTGATAAACAAATGAGTTTTATGGGAATTACTTACAGGAATATGGGTGACAGGTCACTTACAGGACTAGAAATGACTCATAGACACCTGTATCACTAAAGCCCACCCCAGCATGGTGATAGCTCACAAGAGTACATTGCTCCCTGTAGTACATTGCACAACCTGCAAGCAGCTCAACAGGTTGGAGAGTGTCCTTTCTTTCTTTTTTTATTTTTTGTTTGCTTTTTTTATTTGAATTACAAACAAGATTGAATTACACGACAATCTCAGTTCCCTTCTCCCTCCCTTCCTCCCCTACTCCCCCCCACCCGCAACTAAAACCCTACCAATCGCATATCCTTTCTTCAAATCTACACCTGACTCAACCTTTCTGCTCCCTCATGACCTCTGCATTCTTCCTTTTCTTCCCTTCTCATTCTCCTAGCTCCCTTCCTCCTCTTCCCATGTTCTCAATTTGCTCAGGGAATGGTGACCCTTTCCCCTTCTCCAAGGGACAACGTTTTTCGCTTTTATGGTCCTCCTCGTTTACTAGTTTCTCTGGCAGTGTGGATTTGTAGGCTGGTAATCCCCTACTCTATATCTAAAATCCACATATGAATGAGTACATATCATGTTTGTCTTTTTGTGATTGAGTTACCTCGCTCAGAATGGTTTCTTCGAGTTCCATCCATTTTCCTGCAAATTTCAGGATTCCATTGTATTTTTCCGCTGAGTAGTACTCCATTGGGTAAATGTGCCACAATTTCTCTATCAATTCTTCAGTTGAGGGGCATCTAGGCTGCTTCCAGTTTCTGGCTATTACAAATAGTGCTGCTATGAACATCGTTGAACAGATGTCTTTGTTGTATGAATGTGCTTCTTTTGGGTATATGCCTAGGAGTGGAATTGCTGGATCTTGTGGTAGACTGATTCCCATTTTCTTGAGGAGTCAATCTTTTGTTTCTCCATATAAAGTTGAGAATTGTTCTTTCAAGGTCAGTGAAGAATCGTGTTGGGATTTTGATAGGGATTGCATTGAATCTGTAGATTGCTTTTGGCAAGATTGCCATTTTTACTATGTTGGTCCTACCTATCCAAAAGCATGGGAGATCTTTCCATATTCTGGTATCTTCTTTGATTTCTTTTAGAGACTCAAAATTCTTACAGTACAGGTCTTTCACTTTTTTGGTTAGTGGTACCCCAAGGTATTTTATGTTGTTGGTGGCAATTGTAAAGGGTGATGTTTCTCTGATTTCTTTCTCCACCAATATGTCATCTGTATATAGTAGGGTTACAGATTTTTTTGAGTTATCTTGTATCCTGCCACTTTGCTGAAGGTGTTTATCAGTTGTAAGAGTTCCCTGGTAGAGTTTTTCAGGTCACTTATGTAGACTATCATATCCTCTGCAAATAGTGAGAGTTTGACTTCTTCCTTACAAATTTGTATTCCCTTGATCCCTTTTTGTTGTCTTATTGCTCTAGCTAGAACTTCAAGGACGATATTGAAGAGTTATGGTGAGAGTGGATAGCCTTGTCTTGTTTCTAATTTTAGAGGAATTGCATTGAGTTTCTCTCCATTTAATTTAATGTTGGCTGTTGGCTTGCTGTATATTGCTTTTATTATGTTGACGTATGTTCCTCTTATCCCTGATTTCTCCAAGACCTTTATAGTGAAGGGGTGTTGGATTTTGTCAAAGGCTTTTTCAGCTTCTAGTGAGATGATCTTGTGTTTTTTTTTCCTCAGTCTGTTTATATGGTGGATTACATTGATGGATTTTCGTGTGTTGAACCATCCTTGCATCCCTGGGATGAAGCCTACTTGATCGTCATGGATGATTTCTTTGATGTGTTCTTGGATTCAATTTGCCAGTATTTTATTGAGAATTTTTGCATCAATGTTCATGAAGGATATTGGTCTGTAGTTCTCTTTCTTAGTTGTGTCTTTGTGTGGCCTGGGTATCAAGGATATTGAAGCCTCATAAAAAGAGTTTGGTAATGACCCTTCTGCTTCTATTGTGTGGGATACTTTGAGGAGAATTGGTATTAGTTGTTCTTTGAATTTCTGGTAGAATTCTGCACTGAAGATATTTGGCCCTGGGCTTTTTTTTGGTTGGGAGACTTCTGATCACTGCTTCAATTTCATTAGGGGTTATAGGTCTATTTAAGTTGCTAATCTGTTCTTGATTTAATTTTGGTAAGTGAAATCTGTCCAGAAAATTGTCCATTTCCTTCAGATTTTCGAATTTTGAGGAATATAAGTCTTCAAAGTATGACCTGATGATTCTCTGGATTTCCTCTGTGTCTGTTGTTATGTCTACCTTTTCATTCCTGATTTTATTAATTTGCATGTTCACTCTTTGTTTGGTAAGTTTGGATAATGGTTTGTCTATCTTGTTGATTTTCTCAAAGAACCAACTCTTTGTTATATTGATTCTTTGTATTGTTCTCCTAGTTTCCCTTTTATTGATTTCAGCCCTCAATTTGATTATTTCCTGGCCATCTGCTCCTCTGGGGTGTATTGGCTTCTTTGTTTTCTAAAGCTTTCATTTGTGCTATTATTCTCTAGTGTGAATTTTCTCCTATTTCTTCATGTGGGCATTTAGCGCTATGAACTTTTCCTCTTAGCACTGCTTTCAAAGTATCCCATAGGTTTGGTGATGTTGTGTCCGCATTCTCATTGAATTCTAGGAAATCTTTAATTTCTTTTTTTATTTCTTCCTGGATCCATGAATTGTGCAATTGGGTGTTACATAATTTCCATGAGTTTGTAGTTTTTCTGTAGTTCGTGTTGTTGTTGAATTCTAATTTTAAAACATGGTGGTCCTATAAGACACAGGGGGTTATTTCAATTTTTTTGTACTTGTTGAAGCTTGCTATGTTGCCAAGTATGTGGTTGATTTTAGAGAAGGTTTCATGTGGCGCTGGGAAGAAGGTAAATTGTTTTGTATTTGGGTGGAATGTTCTATAGATATCTGTTAAGTACAATTGTGCCATAACTTCTATTAATTCTTTTGTTTCTTTGTTAAGTTTCTGTCTGGTGTTCCTGTCCAGTGGTGAGAGTGTGGTGTTGAAGTCTTCTACTATAAGTGTGTGTGGTTTTATGTGTGATTTGAGTTTTAGTAATATTTCTTTAAAAACCTGGATGCCTTTGTATTTGGGGCATATATGTTCAGAATTGAGACTTCATCCTGATGGATTTCTCCTGTGATGAGTAGGAAGTGACCTTCTTCATCTCTTTTGATTGATTTTAGTTTAAAGTCCAATTTGTTGGATATTAGGATTGCTATCCCCACTTTTTTCTTGGGACCATTTGATTGGAAAATCTTTTACCAACCTTTAATTCTTAGGTACCGTCTGTCTTTGAAGTTGAGGTGTGTTTCTTGTATGCAGCAGAAGAAAGGATTCTGTCTTCTTATCCATTCTGCTAATCTGTGTCTTTTTATAGGCGTGTTAAGACCATTAATGTTGAGGGATATTAATGACCATTGATTTTTCATTCTTGTTTGTTTTTGATTTGGTGATGATGGCGAGATTATGTGTGGGATTCTATCCCTGTTTCCTTTTGGCTGTTGGTAAAGTGGGGTTATCTATTGCCTATATTTTTCTGATTGTAGTTAACTTCCTTGGGATGTATTTTTCCTTCCAGAACTTTCTGTAGGGCTGGCTTGGTGGATATGTATTGTTTGAATCTGGTTTTGTCATGGAATATCTTGTTTTCTCCATCTATAATGATTGAAAGCTTTGCTGGATATAGTAGTTTGGGCTGGCATCCATGGTCTCTTTGTGTAGGTAGAATATCTATCCAGGACCTTCTGGCTTTCAGGGTTTCCATGGAAAAGTCAGGTGTGGTTTTGATAGGTTTGCCTTTATAGGTTATTTGACCTTTTTCCTTTGCTGCTCTTAATATCTTCTCTTTGTTCTGTATGTTTGGTGTTTTGATTATTATGTGGTGAGGAGACCTTTTCTTTTTTTGGTTCAGTCTATTTGGTTTCCTGTAGGCTTCTTGTATTTTCATTGGCATGTCTTTCTTTAGGTTGGGAAAGTTTTCTTCTATGATTTTGTTGAATACGTTTTCTGTGCCTTTGAGTTGGATTTCTTCACCTTCTTCTATACCTATTATTCTTAGGTTTGGTCTTTTCACGGTATCCCATATTTCCTGGATATTTTGTGATGGGGATATGTTGGACTTAAGATTTTCTTTGGTTGATGAATCTATTTCCGGTAGTGTGTCTTCAACTCCTGAGAGTCTCTCTTCCATCTCTTGTATTCTGTTGTTTATGCTTACATCTGTAGTTCCTAATCACTTACCCAGCTTTTCTATTTCCAGCATTCCCTCAGATTGTGCTTTCTTTATTGTCTCTATTTCAGTTTTTAGGTCTTGAACTGTTTCCTTGAGAGATTTGTTGATAACTTGTATTTTTTGGTTTGATTTTTTTTCTTCCGTTTCTTTAAGGGATTTTCTCATGTCCTCATTGAGGACATTTTTCTGAAGACGTTTTTAAGGTCATTTTCTTCTGGTTCATCTGCATTGTGATGTTCAGGTCTTGCTGGTGTATGGATCCTAGTCTCTGGAGTTGTCATATTGAGTTTTCTGTTGTTGGATGTGCTTTTACCTTGTCCTCTTCTCGTCCTTTCTTCTGGTGGGTGTAGCAGGTGTTTCTTGCTCTCCTGGTGGGTATGGGACCAAGGTTCTCTTCTGGTAGATGCAAACAGATCCAATACTCTGATGTCTGTCCTCTTCTCGTGGATGGAGGTGTCACTGTTACCGGGGCATCAACAATGTTCGGGTGTGTTGGGTCCCTCTGGGCCAGCAGATAGAGATAGAACTGCCACTTGGTGCTCAGTGTGTCGGATTCTGCTGCGGAATTCGGTCCAGCGTGCAGATTGCTCCTGTCAGATGACTCTGAGCAGTGACAACGAACGGAAACCGGAACCGGGAACTGGGAACCGGAAACAGCCCCTGGTCTACCTGGTCCAGGGGATGGAGGCAGAGCTTCCACCGGGCCTAGGTGTGTCAGATCCCACCACAGAATTCGGTCTGGCAGGCAGATCGCTGGTGTCAGATGATTCTAGAGAGTGTCCTTTTCTAAATGACTTTGTTGCTCTAAACCTCTTCTAGGCAGCTCGGCTGGTTTCTGCTTCTTCCAGATGCCTGGCCATGGTCTCCGTTTTCTTTGTAGCCTGGCTTGTCTAAGAGTGACTCTCAGCCATGTTTATTGTTTACCCTTAGAAGGGAGGGGCCTAATGAGTGTGGGAAATTTCAGGGACTTCGTGAAGCTATTTTGAGTTATTTACCTTCAAGTTTAAGGAGCATCCCTGCAGGATGGAATGTTTGATTCTCAGAGGAAGCTACAGAACACTCCACCCCTTTGTCTGGCTCTTTCATTCTTTCTGCACCTTCTTCCATGATAATCCCTTGGATTACAGTGGCCTTGGGTTGGCACAGTAGCTATAGTTATAGCCCTTGCTCCTTCATCTACCATACCTAGCTGTTATGGAGAGTTCCTGGCTAGGCAAACCATCTTCACCCCTAGCATAACTTTTTGACAGAGGTAAATGCACCCTCTTAGTCAGGGGGGTATAATTGTCCATTCCCAGGACAGGCAGGCTTTATCATCTTCACTTGTTTTGTTCTATTGTGGATGTTTCCTGAAAACTGGTCCTTGGGCTTTAAAGCCTTCTAGAAGATCCTTAACACACAATTTGGCTTCCTATCAATTTTCGCCCTTAGGAACTCCAGGTCCACACAAGTCTTGCCACATTTATCTTTGAGGACCACAGATAGACCTCTTCTTTTGTTTTGCCTTTTTCTATCTCCAGTAGGCTGCTCTCTCACTTTGAGGACAGTATTTACATGCTGGTCTAAGTCACCCATGTCTGTCAAAGCCTTTCCTGCTTTATAAAGATCTTGTCCCACCAAACGACTCAGCAAAGCTGCTAAGGCTCCATTCCAGCCTGGATGTCCCTGCAGGATCACTCTTTTCTTTAATTCCTCTGTGAGCATAGTTCTGTCTGGCTCTGGGAACTGGGGTTAAAACACAGCTTTCCTTATTCCTGGTTCCTTCAGTAGTGTTTGTTCTCATTTATGGTTTCCCATTTCCAGACATTTATGAGAACTTTAGACGGAGATAGCCAAGTGTTCCTAATGGTTCTGATGAGCCAGCCTGTCAGGGACTATTTATCAAGTCTATTGGTCTGTAGATGAATAAATGGATGTATATATGGTCTTTATCAGTGTTAGCAGGGTAATCCTAGCCTCCCAGAATGAGCTCTTGCTTTCTCTAGTTGAATTCTGTGGATCAGTATGAGAAGAATCAGTACTGGTTTTGGTTTAGAAACCATGATAAAAGTGGATTGTATGAAAAATTTACATAAAAAAGTTTGAGATTAATTAGTGAAGTTATCAAGTCAAGTGGATTTTACTTTTGGGGGAGGCATTTAATTACTGTTTGAATCTCATCATGTGTTTGTTAGTGGACTATCAGTTTTCCAACATCTCTGGTTCAATTTTGCTAACGCTTAGGTGCCTATAAATCAATTTCCTCTAGCTTTCCAATTTTGTTGGCCTATCACTTTTCTTATAACCAGTAATGATCTTACATGTCTGTGCTGTCAGTTCTGAAGTTTTGGTTTTTTTTTTTTCCCTCTGATTCGGTTTGGGTTTTCTCTCATTTTGTCTTGGTTAGTGGAAGTAGATTTATGCTGTTATTTAACGGTGAAAGAAAGAATATTTTTGGTTCATTGCCCGTGTCTGGTTTTAGTCTTTATTCCTGCTCTGAACTCTCTTATGGCTTTCCTTCTACTGGAATTGGGCTTGTTTTATTCTTATGATGCAGGATTAGGTTGCTTATTAGCAGTGTTTCTATTTTAATGAAAGACTGTTTCTGGATATTAACTTCCATATCAACATTGCCTCTGCCCTCCTGTGTAGGTCTGTGTATGTTGTGAGTCCATTTCATTTGTTTTAGCACATGGTTAATCTTCCTTCTGACTCCCTCAAATGGCCTTTTTTTTTTTTAAAGGGTATTCAGTCTTCCTGTATTGCATGGTTTTCAGTCTTTGTTGTTGACTTCTAGTGTTCTGTTATTAGCAGAAAAAATAGATGATTTTAATTTTGAAGATTTTATTAAGATTTATTTTGTATTTGTACAATATGTGGTCTATTCTAGAGAGGTCCATAAATATAGTATATATTCTGCAACTGTTGGATGGAATGTTCTGTAAATGTCTTAAGTGAATTTGATCTGTAGTATAGTACTGATGTCTCTGTTGACTTCTTGTCTTAATGTTCTGTCTACTGATGAGAAATGGAAATTTCCCACTATTTTGCATCTGTATTCATATCTGATGTCTATTGTATGAAACTGGCAGCTCTAATATGAGGTTTAAGTGGATTTACAATCATGTATTCTTAATAGTTCTTTAAGAATTTTAGATAATTTTAGATCCATCTCCCCCTTACCAACACACCCAAATTTATGTCCTAGTTTTCCTCACCCAAGTCCAATTTGTGCTGCTCATACATTTTTGCATGTGTGGTCTTTCACTAGTTCATGATCAACTTACTAAGGGCAACATTTAAATAAACCTAACTATCCCTCTCTAGAAGCTATCAGTTGCCAATAGTTCCTTGGTTAGAGGTAGCTCTTGGTATCTACTTCACCTTTTCATGCTGGGATTTGATCTGATTTGATCTTGTGTGGTGTTTTTCTAAGATGTCACAATTACTACAAATTTATATGTGCAGTTGCTCTACTATGTCCCAATGACACTGTTTCCTTTATCTACTTATCACCTCTGGGAATATTTGGGTCCGTGTGCCTGTCATATTCCCATGAAGATCAGAAGTCTTCCTATATGCCCATTACCTTATTCTTAATTATTATTATTATTTTTTATTTTTATGGCATGAGTGTTTTGCCTGAATGTACTTAAGTGTACTACATATATTCAGTGCCTGTGGAGGCCAGAAAAGAGTACTGGATTAACTGAAACTGGAGTTAGCTGCCATGAGGGTCCTAGAAACTGAACTCTGGGTCTCTTTCAAGAGCATCAAGGGCTCTTAACCACTGAGCCATCTCTCCATTCTCCCCTTCCAATCACCTTATTTTTTGAGATAGGGCCACACACTGAACCTGGAGTTTGTCAGTTGGCTAGATTGGCTGGCCAGTGAGCCCCTAAGACCTTATCTCTGCCTCCCAAATGCTGGGATTATAGGCATTTGCCACACCTGCTGCAGTTTATGTGGGCCCTGGGAATCTGAGTTCAGGTCCTCATGTTTGAGCACCAAATTTTTAACCCACTGAAATATCTCCAAAGCCTACATAATAGTTCCTCAATGAATTGGTGCCTACTTGTTAAATAGTGACTTGTTAATCTCTTATCTTAGTTTCTGTCTTAAAGTCTATTGTCATCCTCTTGAAGAAGATAATTCTGTCTCCTCTAGTTTTGGATCAGGGTAGTGGATGCTGGCACATTTCTTTTACTATCTGTTGTCCCAGGTCTTGGAATCTTAGATTTTTTTCTAGTCTTTTTCTCCTGTAATTCCCTGTGTTCTTCCATAGTCATAAATCTGAAAATGCAGAAATATACCCTCTTGTTTATATATTTTTTTGTGGGAGAGTTTATAAATGCCAGTTTCTTTTTTAAGCCATCTTGAAGTCTCCAAGTTACATTCTGTTTGCCTTTTGAAAAATTCATTGTCTAGGTTTTGTACAAGTATATGCTGTAAGTTGATCTGTAAGTTTTCTCCTCTGCCTCCTTCCCCCTCCCTCTTCTTCCCTGTGCCTCCCTCCCCTTTCTTTCCTCTTACATTACATCCTTTTGCCCCCTTAGACAGTTTTACTTCTACTTTCTTGTCATAATCTCATACACAACTTTATGTATCTACGTAAAATCTAGGACTCACAAGTGACAGTAAACATGACATTTTGTCTTTCTGAGACTACTGAATTAATTCACTCAGCATATCTGTCTCCGGTTGTATCCATTCTTCTGTAAAAGACATAACCTTGTTCTTTATGGGTCTAAATATCCCCTTCTGAATATATGCCATGTTTCCTCTATCCACTCCTGTATTGTTGGACACCCTGGTTAGTCCTAGAATCTAGCTATTGTGGACAGTACTGCATTAGATATTGATGTGGAAGTGTGTCTGTGATATTTCTGTCTGGAGTCTGGGTGAATAGCCACAAGTTGTACAGCTGGGTCATAAGGAAGATCTAATTTTAGATTTTAAAGAAGTCTCCATATTTAATTCGATTGTGCCTGGACTAGTTTATATTTCCATAGCAGTGTATAAGGGCTTCCCTTTGTTCGTTTCCTTGCCAACATTATTTCCCTACTGATTGGCATTCTGATTAGGGTGAGATGCAATCGCAATGTACTTTTAATTTCTCTGATGGCTAGTAACATTTTTTCACATTAGATATGAAAAATCTAATAGTCTAATATAAGTTTATTAGATATTTGTATTTCATATTGTAAAAACAGATTTATTTTTATTAAATTGATCATATTCTTTTCCCTCTTCAACTCCTCCCATGTCCTCCCTACCCACCCACCTTCATGTTCTCTCTTAGACAAAAAAAACGAAAATGAAAGTCTAATCAAACTAAAAAGAAAAAGAAAACAACGAAAAAGCATGGAAAAAATGAGTCTGTTTTTGTGTTGGTCAATTACCCCTGTGCCAAAGGCCTGCCCTTGGAAGTAATTGATATACCCTGTGACACTCTACTGGAGAAAACTGATTTTCCTTTTCCAGCAGGTATCAGTTGCCAATTCTTGGTTAGGGGGACGTGGTGTCCACTTCTGCTCAGCACTGAGATTTTGTCTGGTTTGAACCTGTACAGGTGTTGTTTGATCTGACACCATCTATGAGTTCATGTGTGCATCAGCTCTATTGTTTCTAGAAGACACTGTTTAGTTGGAATCATTCACCACCATTGGCTCTCGTGGTCTTCCTGCCTCCTCTTCTGCATAGATCCCTGAGCCTTGAGAAAGGGGTTTGATAAAGAGATCTCAGTTAGGGCTGAATTCTCCAAGGTCTCTCACTCTCTGTGCAATGTCCAGTTGTGGGTCTCAGGGTTAATTACCATCTACTGCAAGAAAGGTGTTCTTCAGTGGAGGGCCTAGGCCCTGCCCCAAATGACTTGACAGATATTGATGATCCCTCATGGAAGACCTTACCTTCCCTGGGGAGTGTATGGGGGATGGGATTGGGAGGTCGGTAGGGGGTATGGGTGGATGGGAGGGAGAGGGGAACTGGGATTTATATGTAAAATAATATTGTTTCTAATTTAAGTAAAATTTTAAAAAAGAAAAGAAAAAAACTTCTCTGAAGAGGGTTGAGCAATGCTGATGCTGTGATATATTGAAAACTGTCTATTCATCCCACTGGCCTATTTACTGATTGGGTTATTTGGTTTCTTGTTGCTTAGGTATTTAGATATTGGAGGCATTTCATGGGGTGCCTGTGCCCTAGCACATGTGCAGAGGTCAACTTGTGGGCATTGGTTCTCTTCACAATGTTGCTCCCAGGAACCGAGTTTAGTCAGGCTTGGTGCCAGGCACCCTTATCTTAGCTCCACCAAATTTCATTTTTATTAGGCAGCTTGAAGTCATTCTGCAGATACTGAAGTTCTTGCTTTTAAATTATCTCTTTTTTTCTGTTTCTCTTTGTATATTTTCTATTTACTTTGGAAGATCACTAACCTTTTCTTTTGCAAAGTCTAATCGGCAATCCAGTCTATTTTTCATGTCATACTTTGTAATTTTATTTCTGTAGCTCAGTTTGTTTCAAGTTTATGTCTTCTGTCTCCTCTTGGTGTTTAAACACTTACAGAACACAGCTGCAATTCTAATGTGTGTGTCAGTTATGAGCTAGTTTCAATTAACTTATGACATCATCATGAATCATATTTTCATGCTGTTTTGAAAAAAATCGGAATAAATTTTGATTGGGATCCAGGTAGCTTAAATAAGTGATATTTGTGGTATAACCTATAATTTTACATCATCCCCAATGCTATTGATCTCCACTGGTTCATAGGCTAATGTTATCTAGATAGTTTTATCCTTTAATGCTTTTCTGTTTAAAGCTTGTAAGGCATAACTAGAGTTATTGTTAGCCTAGCACTAATTGTTTTCCATTTACTAAGTGAATACCCAGTAGTACATATAATGACCATTTATATTCTGTGTTTTTCTGTCTGGTTTCCAAAATCTGTCTTAGCACTAGGAATTGCTACCTTAATCATTTCAGGGTTTCCCTCATCCTCTGACAGTTTTCTGCATATTCTGATCAGTACTTGGTTCAATATTTCATGGGAGATCACTGTAGATTCTCAGAGTTCTCTCTGCATTTACCTCTTTTGACTTCTTTTGACATTCTGTTCTACCATCCCGAGGGCTGCCATTGTATCCTATGAATTATGCAATGCTTGTTTTCAACTCAGGGAGTTCATGAAGGTCCACATGGGATCCCTTCTCCAAGTTCTTCTTCCAGGCCCTGGGGAAGGGTCTCCAACCAAAATGCTTTCCCACTCACTCACTTTCTTTGTTTCCTGTTTCAAGAGGAGGACCACTTGCTTTCAATGTTCAAGATGAAGTATCTTGGAAACCATTGCTTTATATAAGTGATCATTTTGTTGCCATTCTCAGACGGGAGATTAAAGGTAGCCCCTCTGTTTGTATATTGGATGGGGACTGACACCCTTACAACCTTTTGTGAGAGTAGAATTATTTTGTATTTGGGGGCAGGGAAAGGGAATAGAATTATAGAAGTTAATTTTTTAAGAATTTTATTTGCTTTTTTTTTACATCAATTTATGTGTATTCCTGTTGTAGAGGAGTCTATCCTTCTTCACCATGTCTCTACGTGAGATATTTATTTGGTTTCTATTTTTACTAGCTTATTTTTTTAATTTTTATTTTAGAAGCATTCTTATTTATTTACATATCCATACCCATTCCCTCACCCCACATCCTCCTGTGCTCCCCACCAACCCCCCAGCCCACCCCTACCCCCTCCCCAGGGATAGTGAGGCCCTCCACAGGTGACCATCAAAGTCCTTCACATCATTTTGAGGAGGGCCCAGGCCCTCCTTCCTGTATCTGGGCTGCAATAGTATCCCTCCATGGGGAATGGGCTCCCAAAGTTCATTTGTGCTCTAGGGCTATACACTGGCTCCACTGTTAGAGGTCCCATAGACTGTCTTGGCCTCCTAGCTGGCACCCACATTCAGAGGGCTTGGTTTGGTCCAATGCTGGTTCCCCATCTTTATGACTAGGATCTCCATGCTCTCACTAGGTCAGGGCCACTATTTCTGTGGGTTTCTCCAGCACCATCTTGGCTTCTTTGCTCATCCCTCCTCCCTCTCCACAACTGGATTCCAGGAGTATGGCTGAGTGTTTAGCTGTGGGTGCCTGTTTCTGCTTTGATCAGCTACTGGATGAAGGCTCTAGGAATGGTAATCAAGGTAGTCATCAATCTCATTATAGGGGAAGGGCATCAAAGGCAGCTTCTCCACCACTGCCTAGATTCTTAGTCATCCCTGTGGATCCCCTAACACTTCCCCTGTGCCAGACCTCTCTCCAAATCTGTACTGTCTCCCTCTATCAAGGCATCTCCCTTTTAGCCCTCCTCTATTCCTCCCCTGTCTCAGTCCTCCTGTTCTTCTCCTCCTCTCATACTCTCCCTCTCCCCTCCACACCTCATTCCTTTCCCCCTCCATGCTCCCAATTTGCTCAAGGGTACTTGTCCCTCTCCCTTTCTTCAGAGGACCATGCAATCTTCTCTTGGGGTCCTCCTTGTTTCTTAGCTCCTCTGGTGGTGTGGATTGTACGCCCCTTTTCTCTATGTCTAAAATCCGTATATGAGTGAGTACATACCATGTTTGTCTTTTTGTGACTGAGTTACCTCACTCAGGATGGTTTCTTCTAGTTGCATCCATTAGCCTGCAAATTTCAAGATTCCATTTTTCATCCCACTGAGTACTCCATTGTGTAAATGCTGTTATAAACATAATTGAACATATGTCCTTATTGTATGAATGTGCATTCTTTGAATATATGCCCAAGAGAGGAATTGCTGGATCTTGAGGTAGACTGATTCCCATTTTCCTGAGAAACCACCATACTGATTTCCAAAGTGGTCATAGAAGTTTGCACTTCCACCACTAGCTTATTCTTTACTGTCCAAATTGTACTCTTTGTAATATCTTAATTTTCTGCAAAGGATGCTTTGGGGGTGTAAATAAAGATAAAGAGCAAACACTGACTCAATATTGATTGATCAGTAATAATGTAGCAACAGAAAACTTCATTATGAAGTAACAACCAAGAAAAAATTGTAAGAAATCCATGAACATCTTTCTGATATAACTACAGAAATCAAAGGCAAGATCGTTTTGAGAGTGTTCTTATATATACCAGTCTCAGTCTCCTGACCTGTGATAGCTTATTATACAATGTTATTATTTTAAAGAATATGGGAAATTTACTTATCACTGAATTCACTAAATCATTATGAAGACCATTGCATGTCACAGGCACTAGCTAACTCTCATTCTCTCAGGTTGTATTTATGTGCCTCTCTTAAACACTTTATGATTCTTTTTCTGGATTCTAGAAATATATATATATATATATATATATATATATATATATATATATATATACTCGTTTTTAACTTTTGAATGTGTTTCACTCAACTTCTGTTCATTATTTGGCATGCCTATATTCTCAGTAGCACTTAGCACATTTCTTATGACCTAAAAAAAGAAAACAACTTAGTAAATGATTGTATTGAGAATATACTTTTAAATATATACAAATCTTTATATGTAGCTACATGTCTTGTTTGAACATCTTTACTAACAGTTCCACAATTGCCTTTAGAGAGGAAATAATTCATTAGGCCATTAACATACTTCATTATAAGTGTTATTCCTTCTACCCGTAACCATTGCTGCTCTGTAGGTCTAATCAAAGCAAGGCCACAACAATCCCAAGAGGCCTCCAGATGTTGAATTTAGGGGGAAAGGCTTTATTTTTATAATTATTAATACTTTAAAGAATATGCTTACCAGTGATGTTGCCAGTCATTTATGATGATGAGACTTGAATATACCATTCTATCCTTAGGCTAAAAGGCAGCAGGAGGGAGTCCAGACACATACAAATAAGACCCAGTAGCTTTCAGCTCAGGATAAATGATGACAAATGAGGTCTTTTAGAGGTTACTCTTTATTCGTGATTTTACCAACCTTATGAAGATGGGGAATTTGCTTTTGGTCCCTGTCTTTGTATTTTCTATAAATTACTTGCACACACCTAAGGCAAGGAATTGGTGGATCTTTGTTTTCCTAATTTCTCAAGCTTCTGAGGGAGGTTTATCTGTCTCTAGGATTGCAGGGGAATACAGGATGGGACTATCACTTGACACTATTTCCAGAGCTATCTAGTTATAAGCACATGTCACCCCCCCTCGAGAAATGAAGCCCTTTTGTTTGCTAGATAAGTCTAATTTTGTTCTCTGCATTATCTAGAGGGGGAAAATTTACTAAAATATTTAAACATTTCCTTCTGATGTCTTCAATAATGAAATGGAGATGTTTTACTATGTGTTAAAAACATAAAGGCTGCAATATATGTGAATTTTAATAGACTTACTCTACACAGAGGTAATGCTTATCCCAGAAATCATAGATTGCTACATAAAAAGCCTAATGTTAGGGGTGGGATATCTCCTCTCTAGTGTTGTTCAAGGAAGATCCCAGAGATACCTAGAACAAAACAAACTATGGCTAAAATGCTCTTGCTTGGCCCATGACTCAATGATATGACTCTAATAGTTACAAATACAACACCCTTTGGTCACAGGACATGGAGAAATGTAGTTAGTATTAGTTTGGAAGTTTCTTTCCTGATGGCTAGCTTTCATATACTAGAAGAAGCTATGCAGGCTGGTGACAGAAAAAAGCAATCAGCAGTCTTACCTTGCTGTGAATCCTGACCTGGCATGGGTGCAATAGTGGCATAAATGTAAAGGGGTAACCAACTGCTTTCTTCATGGATTTAATACTGGCTTCAAATGAGGGAATCTATGCCTGGTACTGTAAATCTAGCCAAGAACCTGTGTTAGGAGAACTCATCTATCCTAGGGAACAACCTACTACTATTACTTTGCTAAATGGACATAGTATCAAACTGCCTTAGTAATACATACCTCTATATCCTTCAACCCTCATCAGAGAAGCTCCCTTTTACAGTGGATGTCTATTAACATGAAGACTCACAAATGGTCAAAGTATAGAGAATAAGCATCTGTGGGGTGCTAAGCCATAAATAGAATATCTATATCATACATTCTCCCTCCAAGGCTCAGGAGACACTGAAGTAGGGGTGGGATAGGCATATTTTTAAGAGCCAGAAGCCTGGGAATACTTAAAAACATTGACTTCTGAACATGAAAAGACCATATTCATGAACTCAAAGCAGCTGTGGCTGCCTTCACAAGATCTATACACGATCAAGCCAGTCAACAATCCATCATGGATGGGGGTAGGCTCATGAGTACCCACCTCTATTTGTGGAACTATTGATGGCAGCTAAAGGAGGGAGAGTCAGTATTTTGGGGGAGTGCGGCCCCTGGTAGGTTGACTATGCTCCAAGGGATGACCCAAAGCCTATCCACATATGGGACAGCACTTATTAGACTCAGTGAGTCATTTAAAAAAAGGTGAAATTGAGAGAGGAACATAGTTAGAGGATCCAGAAGGAACTAGAGGGGGGAAGTAGTGGGTATGTATGATCAAACACTTTGTATACATGTAAAAACTTCAAAGAATTAGTATATATATATTTAAAGTTTTTGTCTTTAGATTATCTTTCACCTTCCTGTTTGTATTTACCTATTCCCTCTTCTCTATTTAAACATCACATGAACTTTCTACTTAAGCAAGTCAAAAGCAATATCTTGGTGTATGTATAGAGATTGGTTAAATAAACAATCACTGGCTGGACTTCTGTTTAAAGCCATAATGAAATGACAAGAACTACAACAGATTATCCACAGAAAAATAATTAAAAATAACTGGATATTGCGTAAGTAACCGTTTTCAGATGTAACAGGCAATGTAGAATTGTGGTCCCTGCATATCTAAATGGAATCAAGTAAGGTGAGCTCTGAAATCACCCTGAGTTTATAGTTAGAGGCAATTTCTTGGACTGTTAGCTGGAAATCAGGGCTCTACTCAAGCAAGGTCTAGTGACCTCAGTGAGTTTAAGAGAGTTAGGAAGGCAGAACCTGGAAAGATAGCTTAGTTGATAAAGTGCATGCCCCAAAAGATCTCTAGCACCAATGTGAAAGCATCAGATGTGGTCACACACATCGTAACTCTATCACAGGAGGCATGGAATCAAGCAGATGTTCAGAGCTTTCTGATGAGCTAGTCTAGCCAATTGTTGAATACCTGGAACAATGAAAAACATTCCCAAAATAAGGTGTAGAAAAATTAAAGAAAACAATTGATATCAGTCTCTGGCTTTCACATGCATGTGGACACATGTACATGTAAACCTACATACATGTGGACACATACCAAACACAAAGTTCAAGGCAGCCAAGGTAGTTTAATGCTACAATCAAGATGTTCAGAAAAATATAATCTAAGCAGAAAAGGACTCTAGAAACTCCAAGTAGGATCGTCCAGAATCTTTAATGAATACTATATAAAATTTTCAGGTCCTTTCATAGAATACCTAGAGAATTAAAATCAAAACAATATATGAGCTCACCCTTGTTGAAAATGTATCTAAACATCAAGGAAGCAATAAAACCATAACAGCCATGTTGGAGAGCAGCAGGACCTAGGTTTGGGCAGGCCTGATGAAACCTATCTCCTTGTCACAGCATTGACAGCTTTGCTTGGGATTCTAACTTTGAATTCTCAATAAAGCTACAGACCAAGGAGAAAAAAAAAAGATTGAGGATGGATCTCCATGGGTAAGAGTTGGATTTAACATGCAGGAAGTCCTGGATTCTGTCTCCTGCACTGCATAAAACCATAAGTGGTAACATGTGACTGAATCCCAACACTCAGGAAATGGAAATAGGAGGATCAGAAGGTCAAGGTTATTCTTGGCTACATGGTGAGTTCAAGGCTTACCAGGAATAGTGAGACACTGCTTCAAAAAATGATAGGGGATGTCTTTCTGTATATATGTTTCTCTTATTGGTTGATGAATAAAATTCTGATTGGCCAGTAGCCAGGCAGGAAGGCTAGGCAGGGCTATGAGATGAGAAGAATTTAATGAAGCATTTGTGTGTTTATTTGGGGCTGAAGGGCAGCAGGACCAGGTACAACAAAAACTCATCCAAAAGAAAACAAAAACAAAAACAAACAAAAAAACAAAACACAATTGCAACATTTTGTGGGGTTTATAAATCATAGAAGTTAAATGCAAGGTGGAATAGAATAAAATTGGGGCAGAAAATACTTATATATTATGTGGTTTACAGTAAAATATAATTTGAATATGGATAGAGACTGGGTCTAAATGTAGTCTATAAAACTTATAGAAACTTCCAAAAATAAAAAACAAATACAGTGATTCAACAAAAGAAGAATAAAATCTACTTAACTAAAAAAGGCATTAATTGTATTGACTATAAAGTCTACATACTCTAACTGAAATACAGATATTTTCAAGTTAATAAAAAAATTCCACCTAAAACGTTTTAATTTTTATGGGTGTTATCCTGAATGTATATCTCTGCAGCAATGCATGTGTGCAGTGCCTGCAGAGGCCAGTCAGATAGACTGGTAGTTATGAGCTACCATGTGGGTCTGGGAATTGAGCCCAGGTCCTCTGGGAGAGCAGCCAGTGCTCTTAACTGATGAGCCATTTCTCCAGCCCCACATATTTTAAATATGAAGCTGCTGTAGATACATTGAAGAAGAGATCATGTGAATCCCACACAGTCTCCTCCAGGCAACAGAGGAGAATCTTTCGCAGTCAGCTTTATAAAGATGAAATTGCTCATACCCCAAACATAGTACAAGGACCATTCTACAGACTGGCATTTCTCATAAACCAAAAAAGTAAAACCCTGATAAAATATTGGTAAATTAAAACCCATAATCCACACAACCAATACAGCAAGCAATATATAAAACATCTGAATGTAGTCTCAGTTACAAACACAGTAGGCCTACCATGGGAGACTGGGGAGATGATTTTTATTAATTTAAGGCTATTAAGAAAGTGCATATAAAGCTTGGAACTATTTAACATTTTAAATATTTCAGAATAAACTCAATATATGTGGTTGGTGGACTTTCTAACAAAGATCCAACATAACTTAATGAAAAAAGAATACTCTTCTGTTTTCCTTGAATACATATTCAGTTTAGCATAAAATGTTTAACTGTGTAAGAACATGCAGAGCAAACTGAAAAGTGGCCTGCAATATCCCATGCATCCCCATATGGGAAGCAGAATAATTGTTCATCTTCTAATCCCTTGAATCTGTGAACATGGGAGTTACATGGCAAAGAACAATTAAAGGAAAAAGGTAGAATTAAATTTGTTACTCAGTTAATGCCATAACAGGAGAGTTGCCCAAGTTATCTGAGTGGTACTATTAATCACAAGTGTGATGGCGAGGATGTAATGACTTCACTAGACCCAAGATAAATGATAAATGGGTGTTTATTGGAGAACACTTACACAGAAAAATATAAAGGCCTGCGGGAGCATTTCTCTGACCTTCCTACCAGATTGGCTGAACCCCCCAGAAAGAGCACACACAAACAGAAGCCACGCCCCGGGCTTCCTTCCTTTACTTCTGTCTTCCTGAAGCCACACCCACAGGGGTGTGACCACCTTTACAGGTTCACAGACAAGATACCTACACCAGTGTCCTCAACACCAGTATGAGAAGGGCTTAGATGTCTACTGCTGACTCTGAAGAAGGAAGGGCTGACCTTGAGCCAGAGAATTTTGGGGCTTTCCTGGAGATTGAGAGGGGTGAGGAACTATATTCTCCTCTGAGCTCCCAAAGGAAACCCACCCTGCCATGGTGATCTGCTTCTGGTGAGTTCTACTGCGACTTCAGATTGACTGAGATGTAAGCCACGGTACTTCTCTTTCTGCCATCTGACCAAAATTGCAATGTGACTAAGGACCTCAAGCTACTGCTCCCAAGTCTCTCTACAGCGATGGGCTTAAACCATCAACCAAAATAAACCCTTTTCTTCCACAAGTTGCTTTTGTCAGGTATTTGGTCATAGCCACTAGGCAAGAAAGCAATACAAACACTATATTAAAAACCCATCCTTACCCTCAAGTTTAAAGACTGGCTCTACATGGTCTAGAACTGATATTGAATGTCCTGGGTCAAATTCTACAAAGTATAAAGTTGGGAACTTCACTTGAAGTTTTTGTTTTGTTTTGTTTTCCTAGAAGACAATTTTATCTAAAATTCCAGCTGCCTTTAAAATTAATATCCCCTGCTCTCGAAGAGTTACTGCAAGGTACTAGCACCTTGTACGCAAAATTACAGCAGTTCAAAGCAGCCAATGCCCATAAGAACTGCTCAAGAAAAAAATGATGCTTCAGCTTTTCATTCTCTCAAGGCCGATGTCATCTATTCACGCATGCCAAATATGGCTGTGATAAAACATTTGGTTTTTGGTTTTCCTTTTTGTAAAATCTTTTCTCAAATAGATGGAGTTTTCCAGATGGGAGAGACCTGAAAAGACTTTTGCAAAAAGAAGGAAGCACACAAGCCCCAAATGCTGTCACTAGAAATATGTTGGACTGGGAAGAGCAGACTGCATATTGTGTAGTCTTGCTCAACACAAATTTCAACAAAATGATGGACTATTATTCTCTGTCTTTTGAATATTGTCTTTGTAACACCTCTAACACTTGGAATACCTAAATAATTTCAAACTTTGGGGCCTCACTCAAAGTTTTTAAAGTAGGAATCTACACTTTCAATAAACACCTGCTATGGTTGACTATGAAACATCCCCTACATACTCTTGTTGAAGTCTTGGCCTATAGCTGGTTGCACTATTTGGGGAAATAGTAGAAACTCGACTGGTTAGAACTGTAACTAAACTCTAACTGGTTAGAACCCAGCTAGAGGAAGCAGAACACTGGAAACAGACTCTTGAAGACTGTGTCTTAGCCTGGTCCTCGTGGTTACTCTCTCTCTGCCTCCTTGCTGCCATGACTTGAGTAGCCCTATTCTGTCATTTGCTCCCATCATGATGATCTGTCTCCCCACAGGCCAGGAATGGCAGAAACAAATGACCATGAGCTGAAATCTCTCGAGTAAAATAGCTCTTTCTGACTTTAAGTTGTTTTAATTAGGTATTTGTCATAGCAACAGAACACTGGCTAACACAGCAGCCCAGGTCAAGTTTGAGAACTAAGTAATGAATCATATGGTTAGAAATATCTTTTTCTTCCCAAATATTTTCTTGGTAACTTCTTCCACTGTGGAGAATCTGGACCATTTTTCAAGTAGAGATATGACCTTGTACCTTAACACATTATGAAAAGATTCAGGATGACCACTGGTTGGTTAACACTGGGCCAAGGGAACTCCCAGGATTTGAGATTTCTAATTTTTTTTTTTGTTTTTGGTTTTTTGAGACAGGGTTTCTCTGTGGCTTTGGAGGCTGTCCTGGAACTAGCTCTTATAGACCAGGCTGGTCTTGAACTCACAGAGATCCACCTGCCTCTGCCTCCCGAGTGCTGGGATTAAAGGTGTGCACCACCAACGCCTGGCTTGAGATTTCTATTTCTAAAATTCAGATAGTAGAGTTATCTAAAAGGAGTTGGCTATTCCATAAGGACTTAGTTGTTGTGATTGGTTCTATGATGGAGATCTACAGGCTTTCCGAGGTGCCTGTGAACTGCTTTGTGCCTAATGCACCTTCATGGTTGAGCATTCAATCCCCCTAGGGGTATCCCATTCAGCCATCAGGCAGCTTTTGTAATGAGGGTATGGTCAGAAACCAACCCTCCTGCTCAGTCCATTTGTACCCTCAGTGCATTCTGGGATCCCTGGGCTCAGGGGTGGCTGTGAGGAAGGCTTCCAGCCACTTCCAGCCATCTGTGTAGCACTAAGAACCAGCACAAGTGAGTCATCGCTACTGCACCAGAGTAAACCAACCAGAGTGAGTTCAACCTCCTATTTCTAGGGAGGCATTTAACGAAGACTGACCTAAATTAAATAAAAATAGGTCTTGTTTAGTGTATGAGTAGCCTGCTTGTTTTTCTAATTAAAAAAGCCTTTCTTTCGAGCTTAGCAACAATTTGTGATGCTTGGTCATGGAAAAGTTGTCATTTGTTCCTCTTTTTTTCTGCCTCCATCTCATTCTTTGGGTCTCTGAGCAACTAAGAAAAGGCAAAAAGGACTAGAAGGCTGGACTGGTCAAGCTCACTGCATTTTTCTGGTGACTACAGATACAGACAGCTGTTGTTCAGATAGCCAGTGGGGACCATAACTGGTCCCCAAAATATTAAACCCAATACCCAGAACCTATTTATGTCATTTTACCTGGGCAAAGTGATTATAAATGTACTGAAGGATTTGAACATGGAGAGGCTATGTCAGCTGACAAGAGTGAACTGCAGATTCAAGGAAAGGCAAACAGTCCCAGTGTCTGGGAGGCAGAGGCAGGAGGATTGGAATTGCAAGGCTGTGCTGGGCTCCACAGCAAGTTCAACTTCAATCTGAATTGCATAAGACCCTGTCTGAAAGACTGTGGACTGGATGGGTGAAGCTCTGTGGCAGAGTACTTGCCCACGACATGTAAGGCCCTGGATTTGATCTCTACACACAGACACACACACACACACACACACACACACACACACACACACACACACACACACACACTAAAAAAACACAAAAACAACAAAAAACTTCCAAATCCCAGCTCTGCCATTAAACAAGAGCAAGCTGCTTTCTTTCTTCTATACTTCCCCCACTGTCCTTCTTCCCCAATCTCATCCTCAGCAAATCTGTCATTTTTTATGCCTCCTCTTGAATACTAGTTCTTCCAGAAAACCATTTCTTAAAATGAAACAAAACCAAACCCAAACTTTATTATTCTGTGAGTGTGAACTCAGCCATGCATATACAAGTCAGGGGATATCTCTGTGGAGTGAGTTTTCTCCTTCCATCCTTGCATGGATTCCAGGAATCAAGCTTAGATTATCAGGCTGTACAGCCAGTATTTTTATCCACTTTACCATCTCCTCATCTTCCCCAAGGTCATTTTCTAATTCTCCTGGCACTCCCAGGGACTTTCGTCATATCCTAGAAGCTTTCATGTCTAGCTTTCAATGGACTGATGGCAATGAGAAGATACCACTTCACCTGGCTTGTTCATTATTGAAATCCCAGTCCTAGAAACCAGTTAGTGGTTAATAAATGCTATGTGATGAATGAGTAGATGGACTCCTAATGACAGCAGGCATGTTTTAGTGAATGCTTATGATGGGGTTGGTACCATACTAGCTAGATACTTGGTGTGCATGATCTCTAGTCCTAAAGAAAACCGTGCAAGGTTGGTCTTTTTATCCACATTGTGCATTTGTGAAAATCAAGTATCAAGGACTGTATCATATAGCTGGCTTCCTATGAAATGCATAGCAGAGGTTTACCTACTACCATATACCAGCATCTTTGCTAGCCACATTTATACAATGTACCCTTTTCTCTTCCCTGCCCCATCCTAGTTATCTACGTTGTTTTCTCATCCGCATTAAGACATCTTATTTGGAGGCAGAGCAAACTGGTGTTCCCACTCTGTCAATGAATCAGCCTGAAATTTCTTTCTATTTGATCACACCTTTTCCACTGAATTCTTCTGATGCAAATATGTAAATAGGTCTTTTCTGTTTTGTTGTTTTGTTTTTTAAGACAGGGTTTCTCTGTATTGCTTTGGAGCCTGTCCTGGAGCTCACTCTGTAGACCATGCTGGCTTTGAACTCACAGAGGTCTGCCTGCCTCTGCCTCCCGAGTACTGGAATTAAAGGCATGTGCCACCAACACCCGGCTACAAATAGGTCTATTTAACGGCTGACTTTTCCTCATTTTTCCTGTGCCTGTTGCAGGGCTTATAAGCAGGCACCGGGGTGAGGCTAAAATATGTGAACAACTTGAGATTTTGATTTCCTTTCTTCAAGGATAGCAATCTACAGCTTTGATAAAACTACAAAAGGTATCTACTGGACATACTAGCAAAAGGTACTTCTCAGGTCCTTCTCTTTTGAATGGTTGTACTAGGGTCACTAAGGCTACCTCAAGAGAAGATGCCATTGATTGCTGGAAAATGTAACAATTGTTCTAATCTCATATTTTTCATGCAAGGGGGAATAGTCTGGGTCACAATTGATAATATAGTATCACTTTTTGCTCAAGTAATCTGGGGTCTGTGGTTCCTATGTGCCATAATGAAGACTACAGTTCTGTTTTTATAGATAGAGATGGTTTTACATGTGTAGTGGACAGAGGGCAGGAATCAATGTCCTAAAGCATTGGAGTTCTCTCCCTAGGTGGGTTCATATCCTGAACACCCCTTTGGAAATCTCCTACAAAGGAGTGAACAATTGATTTAGTTCCAAAATTGCTGCCTTATAATCATTTTTAATGTTCACCTAGAGATTTTTTTTAAAAAAGATTCCTTTATTTCCTCTTCTTTTTGAGGGGAGAGGGTATTAGACTGGGGGTGGCAGGTGAAGAGAAATGGAAGATTAGGATAGGATCTTGCTGTATCTTACACTGGCCTCAAATTGGGTAGCCAGCCTAGTCTAGCCTCAAAGTTGTGATATTCCCATCTCAGTTTCCCTAGTGCTAGGATTACAGGTCTCATAATGCACTCCTGCTTTCTTCTTTCTTTTCCCCTTTTTATAGAGCAAGAAAAAAAATATCAGGACATTGACCCTGAATTTATAGTTCATTCACACATGCTTAAAGTTGTGTGTTGCTTGACATTTTAAATTGCCTTGAATATTTCTGTTTATGTGTAAACTTGTTTTAATGTTGCCATTAACTTCATTGCTACTTTTACAATTACTATCTCCCACTAATGTTTCTCCTATTTTGTTATAAAATGAATATGGAAATTAGAAGCAGGAGAATAAGCAAATTAGGGCTTCTTCCTAAGACAAGAATGGAGAAAGTATTTAAAAATAGTTATATAATTATGATTTGCTTGCTCTTTAAAGGCCTTCTATTCACCTTCCCATAGAAATGTGTCTGGGGAACAAATTATCCTTTGCACTTGTTTCATTAACAGAAAGGAAATGCCCACCCAGCACCCTCTTCTGGCTGGAATGTGGTCCTGGAAGGCTCAGCTCACAGGGATGCTGTAGGTTTGAGGAATGCACCTCTATGTGATGATGAGGAAGAGAGGGACCATCATGATATTGGAGATACCCAGCTGTTCTCTTGAAATGTAATAGCTTATTCACTCTGAGCAGCAACTCTTTGAGGTAGTTACTATTATCATTTCCTTTTAAAGATGCAAAGGGAAAGCCAAGTGGCTTGTTCAAAGACACACAGGAAATGAATGGTGGTGCCCAGGGTTTACACTCTGTGAGGTCTCAAGTACCTGTACTCAAAGTCTCTGTTCTATTCTTTTCCCCTTCTTTTGTTGTTTCTCATGTTTAAGATGTTATAAAGCTATATGCATATGTAACTATTACCAATATTTTGTGATTATGTTTTGTTTTTAAAGTCAAGATCTCACTGGTCAGAAATTCTGGCCCTTCTTGCCTCAACCTCCTGAGTATTGGGACTAGAGGTATGCCATATCACATGTAGATGCTGAAATATTTAGGGGATTCTGGTATGGAAATTACCCTAGGTCTATAGCAAAAGAACATAGTATGTAAGTCAAGTCAGGCTGTGATATTCCAGAAGCATTATTTGAAGTTAGGACATAGTGTGTAAATGTAACCACTAGAAACTCAGATTATGGTGTAGAATCTTGAGACAAATTTAGAATAGCATCTATTTTTCTTTATATGTATTTTATAGTATCATTTGCCCGTGAAAAGATATAGACTTGAGTTCAAGATTAGAAAGAATTTGGGGAAAAAATCCCAATTCATGTAACTTCTTCATGAATCTACTTTTGTTGAAGAGAACATTGTGTCATGGTATACCACTATGATGTAACAGGTTGACAAATTTGGTTTGAATTCACATTGTGATTGAATCAATAGAAAAATATGAAACATTGAAAAAAACCAAGAAATTATTTATGTATACACAGACTTCCCATTCAGCCTCGAGAACTTGAAATGATGGCTGCATACCACATTTTTGAAATGTTCAACTCTAAGAAAAAGTCTCACTCATCTTGTATCTTAAGAACTAAAAAAAGAGACCTCTAACCAAAATACAGAAATATATCCTGAAATGTTGATTTCTATCTAACCAAAAATAGAATTATTGCAACTTAAATAATATATTTAGAATTGGAAAAAGATGCTATCCCAGGGAATAAGACAGACAGACCTGACTTGCCATGATTACTAACCCTGGTGTCTACCTACCCACATCCTGGCCAGGCTTTGGTCACATGACTACTTTATCATCAGAAGCAAAGACAAAGAGAGGGGAATCAGGCCAATTAATTCTTTACAACAAGGTTTTATTTACTTTTCCTTGACCCCCCCAACAATAAAGTTGTTCATCTTTCTTTTATTTTTAATGGTTTTCCTTTTGGATCCAAACGAGCATTTATATTACAGGATGTCCACCTGATCAACATGCACTGCTGAACTCTGGCATTAGGTGTGAGATGCACCGATACTCTGGGTGAACTGGCTTTGACTGCCATTCAGTCACCACTACTGCAGGAGTGTCAGGCTGATACACCCCAATAGATGCTGCCCTTAAGGGGGCGCCTCATGGGTTTGACTAGCATATGTTTGATAATGTGGGTGACAGCATTTTTTACAACCTGAAGCAGAGTACCCAATTTCCCTCTTGATCCCATATACTACATGCTCATCTTCTAAGATCAAATCAAGGCCTATCCTTGGGTCCCAATGGACAGAGGGGATAACAGAGACACCCTGTCACCACCTTCTCACAACATTGGCCTTTGAGGTTAGTATCAGTGCACCTTGCCATCTGAAATCTATTCCTGATAAAACACCTCCTGTCCCATTCTCCGGCTCTTTCCCCCTCCTATGGCATATATGCCACTAGGAAGGGTAATGTATCCTCTCCAATACTGACATTATTATATGAGTTACTGAAGTCATAGATTGTTTTTGAGCTGCTTTTTCCCTTACCTGTCTGGTCTGGAAGGGATGTTCAGTAATCCACTAATCCTAAGGATTCAAGTCAATTTATCAAAGCAAACCCTCTGAATCCAATATCATGCCAAAGAGTTTGCCCCAAATCGAAGTCAAAGGTAGGATTCAAAGCCTCTTCTGGACTCTGTTCTGTCTTCCACATCACCTTTCTTTGTTCAATAGCATGTCTTTCTCTGTACTCACTCATCTGCTCATCACATGTACAAAATGTCAGACATATTCGGTGCATTAAGTGTTTTCTCCTCTCCTGGTTTTTCTGGGTGAATCCCAAATCTTAGACTCATGTGAGTGGACCTGGACTGCCTTCTAAAGTCACCAAGAGGGAATTTCCTCTGCAATTACAGCACTTAGGGTGGCTTTGTATAAATTTTGGATTGTTCACAAAACACCAGGATAGAAAAACACTGACTGAAGTTCAACCTGCAGGCTAAGCGTATGCCCCTATTGCAGCCATTAAAACACAGTGCCTATGTTTTCACTAAACCCATTGGGATCTGCTTAATGGTCTATGACTTCATATCAAATGTAACTAAGACCAGAACTACTATGTACTTTAATTGGCAGTTAGATTACATTATTTAGCCCTCATTTCATATTACCATTATTTTAAAAATTGATTAATGGCACTTGGACATGTTGAAGTGTTTTCCTTGCTCATCTCATCAATATCCTTGTTAGACTTGCTTCAAGCATTGGTTCTTGGGCAATGAAGGCCATTGCCTATGAGAAATCAGAATGCTGAAAAGAAAACAACTGAACCAGAAAATCAGGTTTGAGTCAGACATGGCAGATGACATCTCTGTCTTAGTTTGGGGGACATCATCTGAGGGAACCAAAGAGGAACTGGTGGAACTGTCTGGCCCAAGTTTACATGATTCCTTCACAGAATATAGAGAACAACCTATTCTTTTCTCTGGAAAACTTAGGAAAATAAGGGTAAGATTCACTCAAATTTCTAATTCAGGCTGGGGAAGATACCTAGACAAAGGTGTTAGTTTTTGGTTGTTTTCTCTCTGATTTAGGCATCCACAAAGAGAAGAAATTTGTTGAAGGAAAACTCATCTTTCTATTAATGAAACCAGCCTGGATTTAAAAAACAATAACAACAACAAAAACTAAGTGCTAACATGAAAAGGAAATGAGAAAAAATAGAAGGCAAGAGGAAAGCAAATCTTAGTCTCAGTTCCCATTAAGATGGAGGTTTCCCTGTAAAGATTAAATGCTTACAGGAAATGCTAAGAATTTCCCAAGTCCTTGGTGGGATATAATGAGTGAAGGTTTTTCCAAATTGATTCGTAAAGACATAAGTGCTTTATGCATTATTAACTTAGAAGCACTTGACACATGCACGAACCAGCCTAGTATCAGAATTTTCATCTTCCTAACAAGGGAAAGAAAATAGATGCAATATCCTTGCTGAAGGCACAAATGAGTTGTGAAGCCTGGATAGAACTCATTATATTTTGCTTCCTATGATATTCATTTATCAAATAGCTACATTGTTTTTAAATTATCTTTCTATGAGGAATACACTTTGTATTTATTGGTTAAAGATGTTCTGAAAAAATTCTGTATCTTAAAATTTCCTTGACTTAGACTGATTTAGGTGGGGAAGGCATTTTTCATAAATGTAGGTTACACTTTCAGACCTTTGAAAGAGGAGAGGCAGAATACTCAGAGAGAGGAGTCCAAGGCCACTTAACAAGACAGACAGGTTGGGGGCAGGAATAGAAATGGGAGGAGACAGTAACCAGATTTTTGACCCAATTATCATAGCATTAATTTGACAGAAATTAATTGTATAAAAGAAGCAGATTCAGAGCACTGTAGAACACAGATTTATCCTTATTTCCTGTCTTAGAGTGGGTCTGTCACAAAACATGTGGACAATCAATCAAACGAAAACTATCAAAGAGATAAAAATAATCATTAATCTCAATACTTCCTACTACTTCATCTAGCCAACTTTTTCAAAACTCCATAAAGAAGAACTTGAAACTCAAGAACATATTTACATTGTAGTAGTAGCATGGCTTGTTACAAAGTCTCATTTTTGCATCTAGGTCAGCACACTAACCCTCCAACACTTAACACAACATGGTAGGAGTGTGTGGATGGAAAGAAACCTATTAAAAATAGAAACAGGGGCAGAAACCCTATTAGACTTTGATTGGAGACCCCATTAAATGAGATGACTTGAACTATGCTCAGATGTGCTTTCTAGTCCCTTGGGATAGGTTGGAACAATTGCAACAATTTGTGAATTTGATATTCTTGGTGTTGTGTGACCTCTCCGGGAGACACACCACATAGGCCAAATAAATTACGAGGGAAAAACAACAGAAAAGATTCAAGGAAAGGAAAAGATGACTGCCAGAAAGCAAACAGAATTTTTTTTTAAACCTTTTCCCCATGAAGTGTATCTATGTACTATGGGTGTAGCCTGTGACAGATGACAAAATTCTCTAGCAGTCTTTGGCTGGCAGAGAAGGTATCAGTTGCTGCTCTGTTTGGGACAAACCTGGCTATGATCTTCAGGATGGTTCAGAGAGGAAAAACTGCAAAAGACTCCTGGTGCATACAGCACTTAATAGCATGGGGCTGCTTTTGATCACATTCATGGACAAGGTAGGTCATAACCCCCAAGTTAATTTTGTTTGGCTTTGGTTAAAAGAAGACTCTCCATGTAGAAATCTTTAAAGAGAAGTCATCTGAACTGGATTCCTTAGGGGTTCTCATCTAGTGTCAATCCATCATTCTGTGACTGGTCACTTTCAAGCAGCCACTTGACCCTCTTCTGCTTGCATGCCTTTCTCTCAGTATTCCCCTGCTCATCCTGGGCAGCATGCAATGCTCAGGGGGCCAGGAGGGAAGGACACAGAGCCTGGGTGGGACAATCTAATTCCCTTCCACTGTCCACCTTTTCTTTTTACATAGAACTCTAACTTTTCCATGTTTTAACTGAGCTGAGAAAGTTCCCAACTTCTCCCTGTGCCACCCACATAAATAGTCTATCCAAAAATGAAGCATACATTACAGGCTTCAGAAAGAGAGATAACGAAAAATTGAGATTACTTGGCTATTTTGTTCTTCTATGCCAAAGAGACCTGATTTCTCTCTAGTGAGATTTCACTAAATGCATGGACATTTTGTGCACACTTTATGCTTCCCTTAAAATGGTCTGGGGAGGATCACCTGGGGAGGATTACCTGATGAGGACCACCGGTCGATCTCCAGCCATTGCTTCATTAGAAGGAGCATTTCCTAACAGCATGACAAGAGACCGTTACTCCATTGCATAAGCTTGGATTTAGCCATCTCAGGATGTACTAACATGAGGCAAAATGAAGACTGGGATGGGGACACCAGAGGACTCTCCAGTTCACACGTAGCATCTGTGGTGGTGGAGGTATGGATGCAGGTGGGAAGGGCAGATGCTGAATGGAGGCTGGAATATGGAGTATCTTTGTCTGGGCCTCAGAGTGAAGGGAGGGACAAGTTCAGAACATCTGGAGTCAGCTTCAGGGAAGCACATTTGGTGCCCTTATTATGGGGAACGAGCAGGAAGAAATGAAGTCTGCAATAAAAATAGATTTCTCAACTATAAGTGTGGTATACCCCTCCTCTGGGAAACTGCCAGCATGGTTCATGTGGACCCTGGTGGATACTTGATTGTCCCATCCCTTCATGGGCAGGGGATTTTCCTTACACACAGGGCACCATGGCCTGGGCCACCCATCATGTTGAATCCTGCTGCCCTCTCTTGCAGACGGCAAGGCAGGATGTGACAAGCTGTCTAGAACCTTAAGCAAAAAGGCCCCCTGAAACAGAAACACAATTCCACCATCTCCCTGCCTGGCTTCCTTTCTTCTTGTATTGTTCTCTCATCTTCCCTCTCTTGTTTTGAGGCGATGAAGACCAATGTTTTTGCAAGGTGATGAGACATCTGACTAAAGAATTCTGCAAGAAGACTTTCTGTACCCAGATAATCATGATATGTACCAGAAGATGCAAAGGGAAGTGTGGACTCTGAGAAAATATCTCCCTTTTATAGAAAGAGACAGACTCTGATCCATAGGAGGGGAAGCCTTGGTCAGCTTCAGGAGAGAAGGTTGCATTTGAGTTTATTAGGAGGCAGTAGGAAACCAGAGATGATGAAAATAATGAGTTTGTAGCTTAACAAAAATTCTTTTATGTTCTGGTCTTAATGAAGGGTAAGTGTTGTCCAAGGGAAAAGAAACCCAAGGGAAGATGAATAAAGATATGTTTATAATTTCATCAGTGCTAGAAAAAAAAAAAAAACATGTGGTCAGTCAAGTGACCACATCTACAGTACTTTATAACTTTAAATGCTTCATTTAGTGTGTGTGTGTATTCAAGGAGTTCAGGAGTATGGGACGTTTCAGGCATAGTAAATTTAGTGATTATACTATTCTTTGCAGGCAAATTCTGTATCTGGTCATTGTGCTACCAGCCCACAATTCTTCCACTACTTGGATAGCAATGACATATCTTTGCAATTGAATTTCTACAAATACCATCCAACAGGCTTGCTGGCTCAGAATGGCCATCCTGTTGCAGGCTTTCCCCTAAGGAAAGCTGTATGTCCAAGGTAGAGGAAAGCAATTTTGTGCACACAAAGAGGCCCATAGCAGCACTTTGGCATGGAATGAGGCTGAGCAGAGAAAACCTTTAAAACAACACAAGGCCCAGCATCGGTCTTATGTAACAACCACGTCTGTTAGGATCATGCTCATATTCTCAGCTGTCCTTGAGGACACATATGCCATGAGGGAGAGGACAATGAAGGCAGAAGAGGATCTGAGGGTTGGCAGGCCTCACATCTGCCTCATTGGTCACCTGTCCTGGGACCACTTTGGTTTGGGGCTGACAATGATTCATGAAGTTCCCACTGACCCTCAAAAGAGAAGGTGGGACTGTGACTGAAGCCACACAGGTGAACTTGACTTTTTCAGAGCTGATGCTATGCCTTATTCCTGTGTCAGCCCAGGGTTAGGAAGAATTGGATGGAAGGATAGAAAGGAAACTTCATAAGAAAAGAGAAGTTCCTAAGAGAAAGGACTGATCCTATACAAGAGTCTTAAAGGACTCTGCCTAGGATGGAAGGGAAAGAATAATTGATCCACTGAACTTTTAATGTGATGTCCTCAGTCTCTCTGAGAGGGTCATATGAAGAAGCTAAAGAGGGCAGTCCTGTTCCACACCCTGCTCCAAGACATCTGTTCACCTCAGACGATAACTGGAGAGAGGCTGAAGGGGTGATGGGTCCTACAGAATAGAGCTCTCTACTGCATTTTTTTATGTAAGTGACCGAGGAAGGTTCCTAGTTTCCCTCCATGCTTCTGTTTGGGAGAGTAGGGATGACTTAGTTGCCTGAGACTGTCTTCTACCCATCTTTTACTCTGGGGAAGGGATGAAACCTAGCCCTGGCCCAGGGAACATTCAGAGAAAGTAGGGCCCCCATCAGAGCCTATTTTACTCAAAACAGCCCAGGTCAAAACTGAGGTATAACTACTAATGGCCTTAAAGCATCTTCATCAACTGACTCCCCAAACCCTAAACCAGCTATACAAGCTTCAGGCCCAAGGATTTCTCCTCACAAGGGGACCTCAGGATGAGTTCCTTAGGGAGTGTTCTCTTGCCTTTTTCATCTTCAGAGAAGTCACTACACAGTAGCCTCCTTGGATATGTGTTCACTGTTCATTTGGGGAAGTGACAGAGAACACTTAGCTGTTGATACATGACCATTCTGGGCTTGGCTTAGCACTAGCCTTGCTTCTTGACAAAGGCCTGCTGCCTCCAGCCCACTATGGTCACAGCCTGTCACCAATACTGAGCTCCTCTTATACTTGTTGCCTAGAGTCCCTTAGGCCTCCCCCTCCACCTCACCCCTACCATTGGGGAGTCCTCTCTGACTAGTATCTCAAGAGCCAAGGCCGAGAACTGCTTGGGGTTCCCACACTGTGGCTGAACCCTACTGGGGTTGGTGCCCTGGCTATTGGAGTTAATATTACCTTTACCAGAGCTACAGGCACCTTTGTGGGCCTTGGGGAATGTCTGTACCTACCCTACCTACCACAGCACCTACTGTGTGGGTGACAGACCTCAGGGTCTACTACTGCACCCACCAGCACCTCCAGTTCTGTTTCTCTGGCCCTCACCTTCATGGTATGGGCTGCTGTGCTATGGCTTTTCTCACCCAGACCAGCCCTTGCTGTTGTTGCCACAGCACCTTGGGCCCTTCTCCTCTGGCCCTTCTCTCCCTCCCTCCCTTCTCCCATCAGCATCCAGTGGCTCCTGACTTAGTGTGTGTCTCTGGGGGAAGCAAACCCCAAGAAAATGCATGAGATGCTGCTGCAGTTGCCCTGGGGGCAGCCAAAATGCAAGAGCTGGTACGGAGATTCTTTTCCCACTGTCTCCTCTCTTCCCACATTAAGATGCTGGGGAAGTCTTCCCAGCTGCTCAGGGCAGTGAGCTCAGACACAGGGCAGCTAGATCCCGCTGCAGCTTATAGAAAAGTGGGAAGGGGCAAGGGGAAGCCAAGCCACCTTCGTGTTCCTTCTCCCATGGGAACAACCCCCCACATCCCTGTATTTTCTTTCCCCAGCAAAGAGGCAGGACTATGGCGGTGCCCATCTTGCAAAGGGAAATAACGCAAATTGATGGGTTTGACTGGTTTTCCATGTCTTTTACTTCCTCTTCTCCGAGGACGCATGACGTTCTTTCTCCATCTTCCTTCTCCCTCTTCCTCCCCCCCGGGCCGCACTGGCTTCCCAATTTGGTCTTGGTTTTCTCCCTGTGAGAGAAGAGCATGCATCGGAGGGGATGGCAGCCTCTAGCACTTATCATCTTCTTCCGTGTCACTCAGGAGGTCACTGACAGCTCCACACATCATGCCAGGCCCAGGCCCCCCACGCCTCCGCCGTCGATAGTGCCCATTAGGCATCTGCCAGCTGTGCCGCAGGGGTGGGGCAGAGCCAATGGTGTTGGACCGGCCCAAGCTAGTTGCCACGGCTGCCTCAAAGGTGAGTGTCTCCTCCTCGCCACAGTCCGAGGCGTGGGAGTCTTCATGGAGGGCCAGATAGGGCTCAGAGATGTAGTGCTGTGGGGAAGAGTGCTGGCCCTGCTGGGGGTGCAAGGAGTTGGAAGACTCGGTCAGGCAAGCGCTGTTGCTCTCCAGGGCTTGAGAGGCCAGTGGGGATCCTCCCTCACTTCCATCAGGAGGTGGAGAGATGCCACCAGTGTGTCTCATCAGGGAGCTGTAAGATAGGAGCGGCCGAGGCTTTGGTGGCACAGGCGGGAGCTGGCGACGACTACGTCTTGGGGTGCTGGTGTCAGAGACGGAGGGAATGGAGCTCTCACTCAGGGAACCAGTGCCCTGCATCACAGGAGAAACATGACAGATTAGATGAGGCATAGTGGCACCTCCATTTGGGGCCCTCTTGAAGAAAGCTCTTTGAGTCTCTGCAGTAGGTCTGAGAGGTAGTCCCCTGTGCTGCTCATAACCCTTCAAGGACTCAGGGGTCAAGTCAGTAGTGAATTAGATACTGTCTAGACCAGAGTGTTTCAACTTTTGCAGGGCAGACAAATCTCTGGAATAAAGTTCAATTACTGGTGCAGGCTTAGAAGGGCAAGGCTATAGTTAGACATGGGCATTGTGTAACTTACAGCTATGACCATAAAACACCCAGGTGGCTAGCCAGGAGATGGAAATTGTATATAACAAGGGCATACAGGAATACCTTAAATTCCTAGGTGAAATAACTTCCTGAAAGTTGGTTGAAGAGAATGCTCAGATTTGCTGTCTGGGAAACTGTTTTGGGAAATGAGTTCTAAGAAAAAGCAAATTCCCCTTCCTTCTTGCTTCTCTGTCAGCAGTGGCTTGCTGCCCTTGGCTTCTATACCACACATTGTCTATTGTCTCAGCCCTTACCTGCCTTCCTTGCCTATTTTCCAATAGTACCTGAGTCCAGGTATTGGCAAATGGATTCCAGCACTGTTCTCTCAAGGTCTGCGAGACCTGTGGACAACCTGTGAGAATCTTCTGGGTGGACTTCTTTCAGATGTAGAATTCTGCCTTTGGCTTTTAGGCAAGTCTCATCGGATTCCTTAAAGTCCCAGGAATTTGCTGTCTTAGTAAATGATAGGGCTGGCTCAACAGCCATGCCGTGTGGAAACTACTGTTCCCTAGGTAAACGTCTACTACTGCTATGTCTCAGAATTGCTTTAGCAGCTCTCCCGGTCCTGGCTAGCCATTTCCAAATGAGTCTCCCCTTTGAGTTCCAGGAACTCCCCTCCAGAGCTAGGGCTCGGAGAGAGGGATATACAGAGAATACTCCATCTCTTGAGATGGCTGCACAATAGGTAAACCAAGTTGAGCTGTCTGACTCAAAAATCCTGGCTTGAGAGATGAATCATTACAGTTAATATGAAGATCACACCAGATCTAAAGCTTTTTGGCTGAAGGACTGTGTTTATTTCCTAAGTCTAGCTGAATTTGTATATCCAGATTCCAAGGACAGGCATGGACTGACTTCCAGATATTGTCTTTCTTGGGGGGACATCTTGCCTCTTGTGAGTTCCTATCACTTCTGAATCTCCCAGCACAGAACAGCCAACCTCTGTCTACAGTGGTTACTTCTCATAAACATCAGGCTCTGAGCTCCTAGAAGCCTTTCTAGTACAGAACCCTCTCTTCCTTGACCTGCTAGAGGCTCAACTTCTCCCAAGTTCACCTGTCTGTTGGGGGTCTGTGACCGTCCCTCGCTGGGTGACCTGGACTGTTGACGCTCTGGGGACTCCCAGTCAGCCTGGGTGCCTCTCTCCTCTGAATTGCAGCGGGAGACATCAGGGGAGAGTAGGTGCTTTCTCTCTTTGGATCTGCCTCTCTCCCTGCCTCCTGAGCGGTGAGTGTCAGACTTGTGGCCTGTGAAGGGTAACAAAAAAAACAACTGTTTATTATTACTCAGGTCACTCTGGCTGAACTCCAAGCCACAAATTCTATCCCAGCTAGGGACTGAGCCACAGTGAATTGATTGTGCCCTTTCAGAATTCAGTATCGTATCCTAACCTCCAGTGGAATGGAGACTGCACAGCATTTAGGAGGTAACCAGTTCAAGAAAGAAGGCCTTTTATTACAGAGCAAGTACCCAGAGACACTTGGCTTCCTGTCCCTGCTATCTACCTTGTGAGGACATGATAAGAAGATAGCCACTGGTAAGCCAACAAGGGAGACCCACCAGACACTGTTGTCATCTTGATCTTAGATTTTCTGACCTCCTGAACTGCCTGAAGTATCCTGGATTCTCCAGGCAAATCAACAGATGACTTGAGAGGGAAATGGGAGAGAAAGAGTAGCAAAGTCCCCTTTTGTGAGCAATAAGTCCCCAAGGTATCACTGAGAAGACATGCATCAATGAGTGTAATCTGTTTTCTCAGATCCCTTTTATGCCAGATACAATAAATAGTGTCTCTGCCAGAATGCAGCTCAGGAATTATCTGTATCCTGCACTAGGAAGAGAATTAAGAAAGTCCTATGAATGAAATGCTGGGATTTAATGTCAAGGATCTCCCTTCTAGTCTTAACTCTGTCATTTATTGGCTCTCAATATAGGAAGATCACTGGTTTTCAATTTTGATTCCCATACCTAGTGAAGTAGGCAGAATGAGACTAATGATTTCTTAACATTTTAAAAATCAGTAAAACACAGAGAGGTTTTAAATGAAACCCAGTATGTGAAAGAATTCTAGGTAACACTGGGGCTAGTGGCAGAGCTCATCACCTTTTGGGGGGTGGGGGTGGGGTTCTATTATATTCTTACAGAATCTTGATCATTTTGTAGAAGGTTAATTGCAAACCTTGATTAATCATTGGCATTTGTCTAGGGTCTGTTTCAGGATGACAACTCAGAGATAGCAAAGCATTTTGACAAGGAGCATTCGTCATCATTCAGTTTGTGTATATGTGGGACAGTCATATGTGGGCCACAGTGTGCATGTGGAGGCCTGGGGAATTGGTCTTAGCTTTGTGCCATGTTTGAGACAGTGTCTCTTTGCTGTTGAAAGGCGTACTCCAGAATAGCAGGATCCATCTTGCCAGAGGGACCTGGGATTGCAGATTTGCACTGCTGTGTCCCAGTTTTATGTAAGTTCTGGGGATTTGAACACATGTTCTCACACTTACACAGCAAGTTCTTTATGTATGAGCCATCCATTCATCACGCCTTCCTCAACTTTCTTAAACCCTGGCCTTTTATCTAAATTGTGTTCCAGTCATTTTTGATGCTTGAAAAAAAAAAAAAAAGCCCATCAGTTGCCAAGAAAAGAGACAGGTGCTAAAGGTGACCCTCTCACCAGAGTCAGAATTCAGACGGTGGGCTGACAGCCTCAGCGAGGAATGGTAACTTCTGCGCCGTGACTTGTAGGTATTTTCACTGCTACGCTCCATGGAGAACTCCTCCAACCATGAGGAATTTGAACGCTTATCCCGAATTGTAGAAAATGAGCGTCGCATAGAGCTAGGGTCTGTTACCACCTGGAAGAAGAAGAAGAAAAAAAAAAAAAAACCAGAGGAACACAAGGCCTGTATTAATTGTTGAAAGAGTCTGAAAATTAAGACATAGGGCTGAAACTCTTAGGGACTGTGAAGTATATAACCCCTGGAAAAACTGTCACCTCCCTTGAATTCCCCTTGCAAAATCCTTTGCTACACAGGCTAGTCAGGAAGAAGTGTCCGACAGTCACCGAGAGTGGTGTGAACTGTCTCCTTGTTTTCAGGAATAAAAGCAGATGAATCTACTAACAGTGTAGAATGTGGGCAAGCACTGTGTAAATGTCTCTTAGAACTATCCACCATGGGGGCTTAGTCAGGACCTGCTGTAAGTAAATAGTGAGACAACACTTTGAAATAGGTGATAGCAATTGTCCAAAGGGCTACATTCCTAGCAAAGCATGGCTTTTTCTTTCATTACATAGTCAATGGATAAAATTCTTTTCTATAGCCCCCTAGCCTAGGAAAGCTTGGAACTTAACCACTAAGAAAGAACCACCCTCCTGCCATCGACCCCCACCCTAGTTTCCCATCCCCACCCCCAGACTTTGGATTGCCACAGGTGTTAGAACAGATCCACAAAAACTTCTTGTCTCTGTCCAAACTTCATGTAAGACAGACAAAGAAGCCAAGGAAACAGACAAAGAGATGAGGCGTGGCCTTCACTGGATAAGACAGTCCTGACATAGAGCGGTGTGTACAAATAACTCGTATGTGCTGAAAGGGCTGGGAAAAGAAAAAAAAAAAAAAGGTGGGAAAATACATAGAGAAAAATGCCAGTTGCTTGACTGGTTGGATCCTGAGGATAATTAGCCCAGTGCAGGAGAAGCTAATACTTTCTCCTATTTTGTTGACTAGACTTTTGAAGGCAGGGACTTGATTAAAAACACAATCTAGAGAAGACTTTATTAGAGATGGTCCATGAGCCGGGTTTTGCATGTAGGTGAGGGGTAGAGGAAAGACCAGGGCTTACCTGAAAATATCAGGTATTTCATAGCCCACCTACTAAAGCCTGCGATGCCACTGCATAAGGTATGTGGTGTTTGAGTTTTACCTGGGGGTCCATAGTCAGACGTGGCATAGAGGAGGCCCTCCCAGATCCCGCATGCTTCTGGGTGTCCGGAGGAAGGTAGATGCCATGGCTAGAGGACTGCACACTTTTTAATTCACTAACCTCTGGCTCCTGGAAATAAACACACAGCCAAGCTTGTGGGACTTGGTTCCATCTGGTTGCCTCTCACCTCCAGTGGATGATTCAGCCCCCGTTGTAAGAATAGCTTTTAGAAGGGAGACTGACATTATGAGGCCCTTATTATAGGTGTGTGTATGTATTTATGTGCGTGTACATGTGTGATGCCAGATATCTCACACACAAGGATGAAGAGGTAAAGGCCGTCTTTGAAACAAATTTTCAGGCCTTATAGCTTTATCAAACAAACATTCATGCTCACCAGATACTTCGTGTATGTGAAGTATATTCTGATAGGTGTTGTTATTGTGTTTATTCTTTGAGAATCCTTTTACCAGTTATCTAGAAACCAGGGTTTGAAAGTTGCTAAGTATCTAAGGGCAAATATGTTATGAATTTATTTGTATTTATAACTTCTAAGAGTTTTTATAATTACAACCATCAAGGATGTAGTGGGTAATCCCCTCTCAGGTACCTACTAACTAGTTCGGTTCAATAGAAATACAATGGAAACCACTTCTATAGCTAGATATGTGATCAGTAGAAAAACTTTCAATTACACATTTTATTTAGCTTAATATACTCAAATATTACACCGACATGTAAAATGCCTCATTTTTTATAATTATTCCATTTCATTTGTACTCATAACATTCCAATTGTTCATCAACCATATGTGGCTGATGTTACTGTATTAAAATGTGACCCCCCAAAGTGTTATAAGGTTGGATGGATAGGAAAGTGTTAATTTTCTGTCAAACTCCTTTGTCATTTTCCTGGCTAAAGAACCTGAGTTTGCCAGGAAGATAACTTGTGTCACTGTAGAAATTCTGGAACTGCTAGATGCTTACATGAACCACACAGAGATCAAAGAACATCTTTGACATCTGGAGATTATTTTAGAAAAAAAATGTCATTTTATATTTATGTACCCATGGTTTAGGGTACAAATACCTAAGTAGGTCAGTGCTCAAAGAAAGGGAAACCTGGGGTGGCCAGCCAACTCTATGGCTACTGGTGTGGCTGGCAAGAGGACCTCTCCAGGGCATGTGAGATGTGCACTTGAGAAAGCCACAGCATTTGTAGTGTGTGTGATAATATGGCGCACAATTCCAACTTCAAACAGATGCAGTAATGACATTGAGGTCTACAGGTGCCAGAGGCAGTGAGACACACTCCATATGCACATACACAAATCATGGCCACGCCTCAGGACATGGAGCAGGGACCCAGAGGGATGGGCAGAAGTACACAGTGGTGGGTGTGTTGCATGGCTGACACCTGAATTAAAGTACAGACACCAGCACTGACAAGATGAACACAAATCCAGAAAGTTCTGGCACTACATCTCAGCCTGGGGTAAACCCACACAAATGATGAGGTAGTAAAGTGTCCCTGGGGAAAAAAAAAGACACATTATTGAGACTTTTCCCACCACACCTATCAACTATGTCAGCAAGGCATAAAGTACTAAGGGGAATTTTCTGAATCTAACTATCCATACTAACTTAGTTCCTAGGTTTTAGTGCTAAAACAATTGGGGGAAGAGGGTAATTATTAAGAACACTCTTGGGCAGTTGTTTAGTGTTCCATGGGTATGTGACCTTGCTGTCTTTCCAATATGATCTTCTATCTTAGCAACCAGAGAAGACAGAATTACCTAGTCGAGCCACACCTCTTGGTAGAGAACCTATTCTATCACACACACTGGCCATTTGACAAGGCACTGGGATATATAGTAGTGGCAAGAATGGTTTGTGAGACAAAGGGGAGAAAAAAGTCATCTATGAAACATAAAGTAATAGGGCTCAGCTCCCTTAGTGTTGACTGTCTATACAGTGTAAAAACTAGGTTTTGTTTTGCTCTCTCTGATCCAATTAAGCCTGGGAGCAAACTTGGGACTCGTGGCTGCCAAACTAGGAATAATGGCAAAATTGTTTAGTTTGGCAATTCAGTTTTCCTTTTGCAGTAGTAAAGCCAAAATTTTAACTGGTACTCACTTCCTCAAGGTTGACGTTGACTTGTTAGGATTCTCAGAAATTTTACCATATAGACTAATGGAAAATTTATCTTGGGCTCAGGAAAATGACCTTAGGTGAATTTTGGAAGGCATGTGCCCCTGTAGAATTACAGGGAAGAAATCTGCCTGAACCCATACAGAGACAAAATGGTGATGTCTTCCGTGTGTTGTGGTAGACAGCTGGTCCTTGTTGCAGATGCAACCAAGAGGTCTTAGAGGAGGTGGGCTTCGCTCAAGGATTCTAGGTGCATTCCTATATTCCCACAAGCAGCACTTTGGTAGTATGCTATACAATATGGTCAGGTACCACTCATTCTATGAGACTCTCTTAAAGCTTGCTATCATAGGCAAGATTTTATATATGATATTGATTTGAAATTTTATAAATTAAAAGGACTTGGCTTAAAGAAACATAAGATCCTACAGGAAGGAAAAGCTCTCTGGTACTATAAAAATACTCTTTAGAAAGAGCATTCCCAGTGAACATGAGAAACTGGGTAAGGAGGGGCTGAAAATAAGAGTGAGAGGGATCAGGAAATACTTCTGAGGTCATAGACTCATTCATTCACCAGAGATTGCTGTTCCTGGAATTGTCCATCATCAGCTGGGTCCATACAAGCCAACTGGAATATTTCTTGGGGGGAGAGTGGACTCATTGAAGGGTATCCACTCCGACCACTCCTGGAAAGCAATGTCAAAATCAGAGGTAATGAGAGACAGAACCAGTCATGCCATAGACTTCCAAAACCAAATCCCATCCCATAGAAGATCTTCTGATAAGGGCAGCACCCTGCACTGGTTTATGAGTCTATTGACTTGCAGGTGGCTGGTCTTATAACAGAAGATGTTTAAGAAAGCATAAGAAAACATAGAAACTGGTGTTTTCAACCTGCACTTGGAATCATTCATCATTCTGCTGGCGACCAGCATATCTGTGACAAATGACATCATTTGTCACACTCAGCCATATGGAAGACCAATGCTAGATTGTAAACCTGTTTCTGTTGAGTTTCCCCATTGGGCAGAAAAATGCCAGAGTTTAAACAGTGAACAGCTTGTTTAAATATTAAGCAGTCATAGTCTTTTAAAAAAATCCCCACTCTCAGTAAATTGCCTTTATTGTGCCAGCATCCATGGCTAAACTCAACTCCATCCAATTCAGTTCCATGAACATTTACTAAAGGGTTTATCTGTGCTGCTAATTGTATCTGTTGGCTCATGAACTGGAAGATGATTTCAGAGGCTGAGAAGCAAAGACCCTTGGGTTTATTGCTGTGTGGGAAGATGTTTAAATGGTAATGAGGTAGGGACAAGCACAAAGCTTGCCAATTGAAAGGTATGTAGAGTAGCATGGTAGATTGCTATCAAGCCAGTTTGGTTCAACTATTCCTATTCAGTCATATCCATGGTGTTGGTCAAGACAGCTGATGTTTCCTATAAAATTGGCTTCTGTTGTCATTGGCTGCTGTCAGTGTGGTAACAGATTCCACTCTCCTAACCAAAAGTGTAAGAGAGCCCTTGTGACTATGGAAGAGGGACAGAGACTAGGGCTGTGCAGTTGTTGACTAAGATGATATACCATCTCTCCAAGTATCTGTGTTCTGCTCTAGGGAGGCCCAGTGTACTGCTGAGGACTCTGCATCCCATAGAAAATTAGAGCAGTGAGCAAGAATTACCAGTTGCTTTAAATAATCTGTAGGTACAATCTTACTAGATTAAAAGAGAAGGTTTGAATAGCACAGAACCAGCTGATGGGTTCCCTGCCAGTGAGTGTCTTAGCTGAGTTCTGCAACTCCCATGGAGTCATCTCATAGTTTTGTTTTTTGAGACAAGGTTTCTCTGTGTAGCTTTGGAGTCTATCCTGGCATTCAATCTGGAGACCAGGCTGGCCTCAAACTCACTGAGATCCGCCTGCCTCTGCCTCCCGAGTGCTGGGATTAAAGGTGTGTGCCACCAATGCCCAGCTGAGTCATCTCATATTTAAATTACCTGTCTAAATGTCAGTCATTCACTCATGTGCCTTCTCATGAAAACCAAGGGAACAAGATGGACAATGCAAGTATATAGCAGATGGGCCCCTGTTAGTTCCACTAGGTGGAGAAGACCTTCTATAGTTTCAATGAGTCCCTAAAAGTTCATGTGTTGGAAATTTCATTAAGAAAGTTGTATGTCAATGTTATTTAAAGTGGATCATTTGGAAAATAATTAGGACTTGACAAGGTCATGAAGGTGAAGTCTTCATGCTACATTATTGTCTTAATCACACACAAAAAAGGTCCAAACATCTAAGTTAGCAAACCTATTCTGTCTCATCCATGCATATGACAAAAGGACCTCACCTGATACAAGCAGCATGCTTTTGGGGTTCCCCAAGACCCAGCATTATCATCCAAGTAATTCTATTCTTTATAAACTGCTAGTCTGAGTTATTTTGATAGAAAACAGAAAGAATTATTGGCAGGGCCCTTAGAATCACATAACAACTTCACAGTGTTGAATAATTTGAATTAAGTGATAGCTTACTTTAAAAACCTTGCGAAGGTTCTTATTTCTAAGATAATGTTCAAATACAGGACATAGCCTCTCCTAGGCTCTTGTACCTACATCACCAGCCTCTTTTGGCTTTCCTTTGCTCCCAGAATCCCATGAATAGGCTGTTTTAAGTATCTTGAAAGTAGTAATATCCAGGCTTTCTCTTTCTGCTTAAAATTTTAATGTAGGTTACTCCTAGAGTACACAGTACATTTGCTCCCCACAAACTCTTTTCATACACTTTGGACTTTCCTTTCCAAAACTATTTCCTAAAAATATTCTTGATATCTCAGAACTTTCTTACATGCCTTCATATCACACTGCTATTTTTCCTTCTGGAATTTATCACAGTTGTACTTGAATACCACAACTTTTTCCCCTACTGGCTTTCCCATTTAAAGCCTGGCTTTTCTGTATGCAGGATCACTTAGTGGGGTGGGGGAAGAGGGAGCTCTATCTGCCATGGTTATCATTGTAACCTCAGAGCAATCTCTCTAATTGACCTCTGGCTGTCAAAACACATGGTTCTGTAGCAATATTCACTGAAAGGTTTAAACTATAAGCACATGGGCCATCTTCATCCCCCTCCCTCCTTCACTTTACATAGTAAACCTACCCCTAAATCTTTTTCCCTATTAAATACCTTGCCTACCCACTTCTACCATCTTTAGCCTTGGTTGTCCAAGCCACTGCCATTGATAATTTATATAACTGCAGCAAGGTACTAAATGATGTCATCTCTAGAATTTCTCCCTCTGAACTATTAAATCTACACTGAATTCATAAATGAATTTTGAAAAGCACAAATCTAATCATGTCACTCTGAAACATAAAGCCCCATCATTTTAAGACAAACATGTAATTTCTTTAACATAGCTTGGAATGCCCTCTAAGTGTGGCCTCTGTGTAGCTCTCCAAACCCAGCAGTAATAGTCATAGGTGGTTTACCTTACCATATTCTCACCTTTTGAAGACCTTGCCTTTGGGTCTCTGTTTCTTCTTTGAGGACACTCCCTACCACCCCACACCAAGCTCTCAAACTAGGTAAGGAGCTTCGTTTCCATGACATCACAATTGCCTACCCTGGTATATTTAACCAATCACTCTTATAAGTTCCCCTTTCCTGATTTGTGTCTCTGGGGACTATGACCTGCTCACCAATATCTCCAGTGCCTGAGCCAATGCTTGTTCTCAATAAATATTGGTAAAAATCGAGTAACTGGATCTATAAACATATAGGAGAAAAACTAAGTGGTTCCATGATATGGGTTCAGTTATGTAGAAAATTCTAGACAAAACAGATCTAGATGAACAGCAAAATGGGTATCTACTAATTGACCAAGGACTCATGAAAAAAAAAAAAAACAGAATAAACCCTTGCAGTGAGGAGATGTCTTTTCCCTAGTCATACTTTCTTGCCTCTCTCCTCCAAAGAGCAATAAAACAAATAGCTACATGTTTTCTGGGGGCTAGAGCATCCAAATACTCCCCTCTGATCACACCATATTGTTGGGGCATGTTCTTCTCTTCCAAATTTCTAACATTATGAACTCAGAAAATGCTTTGCAGAGAAAAAAACTCTCTCATACCATAGTCTGAAAGAAATTAATGATCTGAGAAATTCCAAATAGTGTTCCAATGGAGGTCTCATTCCTGAGCCCTGGATATCACTTTCCTGATCATTGGTGAAATTGTACTTCTTAGTGATTACTGGTTCTATAAGCAGGACTTACTTAAATCCAACCACAAAAAAAGCATTTCCAATGAGTAGAGATGCCTGCATCCCACTCCCCATTTGGTAATGACAGGAAAACAGTGGCATAATGAGACATGTATGCTACAAGAGATCATTTATGACTAATTGCTGACTTGCAGATGGAACTTAGAAGTGCTAGAGATTCTTACATTAGGGTTTTGATTTTGAATTCTGTTTGCAATGTCACTTTTGATCATGAGAGAGAATAAGATGTAGAAAGCCTCTACAGTCAGAAATAACTGATTTTTTAAAATCAAGGTTCTACTTCCAGTCATAGTCCCTGTCTTTCATTTGTAAAAGTGATTATCTATCTGTCTATCTATCTATCTATCTATCTCCAGGGTACAGTAGAATCAACTGAGATAAGCAAATAGTGTCTAGAACTATCATCCTGGATCAAAGAATCCAGTGGCTGTTGCCTTTCTTTCCCCTTTATGCTCATCAATTGCCAAATCCACAACACTAGAACCATTGAGAGGGGGCAACGAAGCGTTGAGAGATGGTAATTCTTCACAGCAGAACTGTAGCTAAGGTGCTAGTGTATGATGACATGAGTCAGCGCCTTCTGCTACCGGCCTGTCCCTCCAGCTACTGTACTGATGTTGGTTGCTTGCTTCACTTTTCTCCTACTCCTGCTGAGCCATTCTGAGATAGTCAGCCTGAGGAAACAGACTATATCTCTGTGCTTTTTACAGTGGTGACAGGATGCAAGCAGGAGTCCTGGGACCCTTTGGCTTTACTCACAGGCCTGAAACAGGGTCCTGCTGGAGATAAGGCAGGGCTTTGGCGTTAGCAATGATCTCCTGAGGCAGTGATGAGGGCTCCATGCGCTGGAACATGGGTGCATTTTTCTGTATTGAAACAAAAAATCCCCATGACTTTGTGGGGACCACTATGAGAAAACCACAGTTTACATGAGTAACAAAGAAATGAGATTGGTTCCTTGTTTGACTATCTTAACCTTTTAATTCACTGGGTTTAGGATCCCACAGCGCTGAAAATTTCTTAGACCCCCCCAAATCCTTTACCACTTTTTAGGGTACTTTATAGGGTTGCATGCAGCCTGGTCCCCCTAGAGACCTGTGTTTATCCATGACACACCCAATATGCATTACTGATTCTCACCTGTTCTTCCAGCTGCTGCCTCTGCTTCTTCACCTTGCTCTGTTTATAGTAGTCCATAATCATCATTGCTGCATAGATTTTGCCCACTGTCAGGTCAGAGGCTAAAAACACAAGTGGAGCATAGGAATGAACAAAGAGGATGCAGGTGGGCATAAGCTTCCTTACCCACGCTCCAAAGCAGGTTTGCACTTTCAGTCACTGATTCATCTCATGTTTATTAAGACTCTGGGGACATAAAGTGAATAGATCCATGCAGTGCTCACAGTACTGGATGGCACAAAATGCATTAGTTAAGTACCACCTCCTATCACTCCAGATGTTCACGTCTGAGTAGCAACACATCTTTCCAAATGCACTTGGGCTTACTGAGCAGTCTTATGTGGAGAGGGAGAGGTGTGCAAGAAAATTCCATTCACAACCACAGTGGCCCCTCTTAAGAAGCAAGTTTCAATTAATTAAATGATTAAATGTACTTTAGAATTGAAGACTTAGCTTTCTAATGGTAAAGGAGTGATCTTCTTTTTATCTCCTTGATTATTCTGGTTTCTCTAAAAGAGGTGGCCTTGGCATGCTGGGCCACAGTGACAAGCACAATTGGAGGGAGGAGCCAGCACACCTTTAGGCATGGGCACAAGCAGATCCAGCGTCTTCTGGGACAGGTGAGGCCAAATGGCCAGGGTTTCTTTTTGTAGTTCTGAGTCTAACTGCTGTCTATCTGCACCACCTAGAAAAAGATAAATTATTAATAACCCAATCAGAGCTGACACAGAATAATGAAGACCAAACAGTAGGTCGGGGCAGGAGCTGAATCAGCATGGCACCTCAAATGATGAGAGGAAATCTTGGCACTGAGTGACAGGGGAATCTGGCAATGCCGGCATTTCTGCTGAGGAAGCAGAATATTCCTTGGCTCCTATTTTAGGTGACTGAGGTATATTCTTCACAGCTCTGAGGCTGAGACCAAGATCAACTTCCTCACTCATCCTAACAGCCTCCTAGGTGCTCAGTACATCAGAAGGGGAAATGAAGACAGCCATAAAGAGGACTTCTGTCTCATCAATACACATCATTGCTTCCATTGACCCTTACTATACAGTCTAAGTTATCTGATTCTGAAAAATGCGGGAGAAGGCAGGCTAAAAGGTCTGTATAGATGTCACAGACTGCTTCTCTCTCAGACCACTGAATTAGCAATCATAACCGACAAAGTGTTACAGTATCCACTCTGCTGGCGCCCGCTATAGAAGCTTCCCAAGATTTTGGTGAAAAGATGCTCTATGGGAAAGATTACAGAATTATTTCTAGAATGCTAGTATATGTCAGGCATGGAATATCAAGTCATTTATTTTACCAGAGAAAGGACAAGCCTTAAAGTTACTGATTAGAGGTGAAATCAGGTCACTGCATTATCAGATGCATGGCTAGCTAGACTAGTTCAGCTGGCTCCATCCTACAGCAGCTGCCCAGGTTATAACACTCACCCACCCCCTCCCTCTACTACTAATCTGACCTTTGGCAATTTTAATGTCTAGAGCTGTCCGGATCAGAGCCATAAGTGTGGAGGTGAAGTGGACTGTCATGTCCTCAGCCACTGGCATGTTCATCAGGACCAACCTCTGTGTGAAAGAGAAAATAGAAAGAGCAGGCAAAAAAACAAATATATTGAAAGGCACCTTGGTTTAAAAGTTGAAAAAAAAAAAAAAAGGAAGGAAAGTGCAGAGGTCAAGTGCACAGACAAAAAAGAAGGGCAAGGATTCCCCATCCCCACCCCAGGCTGGTTCTCACTACTTCTCGCTCAAAGCTCATTTGCTGCTATTTCATCTAGGGAATGATGCCAAATTCCAAGGGAAGGGGTTTCCCTGATCATTCTATAGATCCCCTTCCCATGGTGAGTGCTAGGAATATCTCCCATAGGGTGGGCAGTGACGTCAAGAAGTGGTCCAGGGAAGGGAGTCAGCTCTGGGAGGTGGCTCCACTCCCTGCTCAGGGGGCTCTGGCTTTCTACTTGGCCCATGAACACTCCCCAAACTCAATTGAAAGATAGGGAGAGAATTGACCTTGTTATCTCACTTGAAAGACATATCCTGGTGCCCCCTTTTTGAGTCTTTAAAAGATGGGATTTGCCAGCACAAGACTGAACATGCAGAAAGTCCAACTTATCCAAGGGATGAGGAGGAGCAGGGTGGGGGCAGGGAGTGCAAACAGGCTCTAGGGGGAAACGGATGAGGAAAGCAGGGAAGACAGAGTGAGAGAAGGGGGTACAGGCAGGAGCAGAGTGGGCAGGCCCTGTTTCCCTCACCCAGAGGAAGGGATCCAACTGAAATGGCCAAATCCACTTTTCAGAGTGTATCTTGCTTTTAGAACTCTGTAAAACTCTTCTCCCACTCCCCTCCCATTCATTCTATCAAGCCTCATCCCAGAAAGTCAAATTCATTTCCCACTATATGGTACTTATGGATATCAGAAAAGATACCATTCCCTCTGTTGTGTACAAGGAGCCATGTGCTGGAGGAGGGTTCCTAAGGACTACATTTCAGTGAGATGTTCTCTGGAGAAATACAATTTGGAGAGAGCACCAGAAGGGTCTACAGTGGAACCACCATCCTGGGGGTAGTGGTTGATAGTGATTGGGGTGCGCTCTCTAGTACTCAGTTAAATTATCTTGCCTAAAGCAACTCCACAGACACAATGTGTTAGAGTGTAAAGATTGTTTCTGTTTTCTTTTTTCTTTTCTTTTTTTTTTCAAGACAGGGTTTCTCTGTGGCTTTGGAGGCTGTCTTAGAACTAGTTCTTGTAGACCAGGCTGGTCTTGAACTCACAGAGATCCGTCTGCCTTTGCCTCCCGAGTGCTGGGATTAAAGGAGTGCTTGTTGTTTCTTGTTTGTATCCAAGTCTTAGTTTTTCTACTTCTGTAGAAGTGGCAACATTACTGGGATGTGTGCTTAGGTGACTGAAAAAGCTCCAGAGCTCTTGGCCAGTCTAGAACACAGGGAGCTAACAGTAACTATTACTGATGGGTGAAGAAAACTGGCCCCAAAGCTATGAGCATCCTAATGACTTCCAGTGGATGCTGCTGCTCTACAGCCACAAGGAATCTACCTGCCACTTGGTCATGCTAAGAAGGCAAAGCTAATACTGAACACATCTTGTGCCCATCATTGCCCTCTTCAAGGACACTGGGTAGCTGGCCAGTGGGGGAAGAAAGTTGCATCCCATTTCATCATGAAAGTGAAGACATGTTCCTCTTTTGTGTTTGTGTCTAGAAGGAAGCTATGCTGTTGTTCCTTCCTACATCACAGGGGAGGACATTTTTTAGGGATTTTCCTTCTAAAATTTTCTTGTGGAACCATCCTTTGGGATTGTTCCTTCATCTCCCTAATTTATATGGAGTAAAGCCATTTCTTTCTCAGTAAGCTGGCTCTTTTGTGACATAGGCTTCCTCTTTGCCCATCCAACTATTTCCCTGGCCACCACTCTGCCTCCTTTAAAAGGAAACACACCACTTAGCAGCGCCTTTCTGGTAGCCCACTCACAAGAAGCCACACACGTGTAGAAACACAGTAGCACAGTCAATGGTCCGCGGGGAACAGCCCTAGAACAACTCCTGTATCCATTATAACTCTATCTTCACGACCCTTCCTGACTCTTTAATCCTTGATTCCCATCTCCACCTCCCCAACCCAGCTTCCTCCCATATTCTGTCCTCCCCACAACTGGATCCCATTTCCTGTTGGTCTCTAACCCAGAACAAAGGAAGGGGTTGTCTACCTTATAGGCCACCTTGGAGGGACATCTCTTGCCGAGGCCTAGCGGTGGTGACATGAGAGTCAGCATTTCATACATCTCAGTGTAATGGATGCGGCCACTGCGCATGGGGGTGGGAAGTTAGGGGTGGGAGATGGGCGGGGCAGGAGGGGTGGCAGGGAAAGGAAAGAGTGGTGGAGGGGAGGATGCAGGTAGGAGAGAGGAACAGCATTCCCAGAGAGCCAAAACAAATGAATACAGGAAACAGAAGAAAAACAAAACAAATGGACAAACAGGAAAAGAACAGGAAACCTGTTAATCAAGGCAAATCATACAAGTGACTCGTCCTGGTGCGGATTTATATCACGCCCCACACAGACCCGGGAAAGCTAGTCATAACCTCTGGTCCCTCTGACACTGTCAGAAGGGGCTGACGGGTGGGGGATGGGGCTCATTTTCTCCTCGATTCATGCTGCACTGGCTTTGTAGTTCCCTGCATCTAACCCCCAAAGTAACACAAACACGTTCAATTCCCAGGGCTGTGCATGAGCGGTATAAACCGGATAGACGGTGCTCCAGCCGTGGGTGGGAATTGCTGGCCCCTACTGGGGCTGGGATGTTGGCCCAGAAGTCAGGCCTGTCCCCTGCCCTGAACCCACAGGCAGAACGTCGTGTATCCCCCCTGTGTGGTGTGTGTGCAGCGGAAGGCGGCGGCTTGCATTGAAAGTGGTGGGCTGAGGTGGCTGGTCAGAAAGTCGGCCCTGTTGCTTCCACCTGGCTCCGTGAACAAGAGTGCTCTTTATTCCCCAGCATGCACCAGGGTTGATGGCATGCTGGGGACAGAAGAAACAAAACCAGGAGGAGGAAGAGCATCTTGCATGCCATGCTACCCTCCCCAGCTCTCCCACATGCGGCTGCAGGTTTTACTAGGGTGGAGTTTAAAGAGTCTCAGCAGAGGCAGCTGTTCAGCCTCCTGAGTTCAGAATCAGTGTCACCATCCCAAATCAGCTCCATCCATCATCTAGGGAGACATCCTTCCTGAGCCTGTGTCTTCTTCCACTGCCTGAGCAGTGCTTTGTTTTCCTCCCATAGCACCTGAAGCAGGATCCTTATCTAGCAGTCTTGGGATTGGTAGAGTGGCTCAAGGATACTGAGTATCCAGGGTATGGCAGAGTTCAAACTTGTATCTCTGAACTTGTTGGTCCAGCCAACAAGCAGTGACTTGAAAATTAGGGTAGACCCTTTACAAGTGTATCTGGCAGGAACCTATGGCAAATAATCTGTGCGAGGTCCTTCAGTGTCTGCCGAGGTCATTTTAGACTCTGTGCTGTGAAATTCTCTAATGGCCTCCAAACCCGTGCTTTTTAAAGTACTGTCACCCATTGCCCCAATTTTCTGTTGCTTCTTCCTCTCTGTCCTATAGCTTCTATTGCCAACCCTGGAAAAAGCACTTAGGATCTGTGGGGCATGGCAGGGGTAAAGATGACTAGACCTACATTTTGACTCATGAGGTTTAGTTTAATGAAAGTGAAGCTCCTGTGCAGGGGAACCAGAACTCTTTGCTTGATTAAAGAATTCTGCATTTGGGAGAAAGGAGAGGTCCTTTGGTAAGAGGTACAGGCTAAGGTAAACTGGTGTGTATGTGTGTGTGTGTGAGTGTGTGTACCAGGATATGTATGTGAAAAAACTATAGTGGCCTCTGTATTGTCTTTGACTCTCCTCTGCCTTTACCATAAAGTGTGCCCTTCTTCCTACATAGCAGCTGCTGACTCTGGGAGGGTTTGGGCCTCTTTAAACTCAAAGGAAAGCAACATGAAGGTTCCCTCATGTGGCACAGTGGTGGTGGAGCAGAGGGCAGAGAGGGTTAGATGCTGCATCTCACTGCAGGTCATGGCTGAGGACTGGGAGGCAAACCTTGCAAGCCACCCTGTAGGGGCAGTTCTCTCCCAGGCCCAGAGGAGGCGAGATCACCCGCACTAATTTGTACATATCCTTATACGGGATCCTGCCGCTGTAAAGGAAGCACAGGTGGGTTAATAAGATATTCAGAGGAGGGTGGGGATGAAATGATGGCTTCTCCCTGCAGGGACTGCCCAAAAGAGGTGTGAGAAGTTTGTTGGTGTTTGCCAGAATTAAACCAGAACAATAAGCCCCAGAGAACTACCACCTTGTCAAACTACTGTCCCAATTTTCTCAGGAAATCAGAGTCCATCTAATATCAAAAGGAACTACCTAATGCCTACAGTGCCCAGAAATATCTATGTGGCTCACATCTGGCCTGAGTAGCCTCAGCCCTAGCTAGGCTTCTAAGAGCATAAAGACAGTCGGTGTGTTTCTGACCACTGTCCAGAGAGGTGTCAGGTTGCCCACTGTGGACTATAGAACTCTTTGCTGTCACATCCATACTGATTATAGTCAGTCAGTCAGGACCACCTGTCAGGGGACATTCAGCATCTTTCTGTAGACTGTGAGAGACAGATTTCCCACTAGGCTCATTAGCAAGAGACAGTGTTCCCATGAGAGAATTTGAAAAGGCTTTGGATCTCTGTGTAACAGATTATCCTGAGTTCAGCTTGGGTAAGCTCTGCTCCATTCCAGAGGAGCCTGCTGGAATCCATGTCCACAGAACAATGTAGGAGGAATCCCCAGAAACATTCCCCTGCAGCTCCATTCCCTCCACTCAAAATCTAGATTTGATTCTGCAGGATTCCAGGAATACTGTGACTTTTTTTTTTTGATGACCTTGTCTTCCAGGAGTCTTCTAGATCCTTCTGGCTTCTCATTGGAAAGGGCAAAATTGACAACAGATTAATTCTCAGTGGTTAAAACATCTCCCTGTGAGGGATCAAAACAAGGGAGCCATGGTGGGATCTGAAGTCACAGCCTGGCCCAGGCCAGGATTTCCCACAGAAACAATGAGCATATTATCTCCATCTGAGCATCCTTTTGGGCAGCTATATCAAGTTAACATTTTCTACAGCTTCACGTTTTCTAGCCTTTTCCTGACTTGATGCTGATTTCTTCTGAATTCTTCCAGACTGTAGCTCATCAGTATGCCCCACTCTATTATCCCTTAGAAGGATGGAAGGTAACCATGTGACAATTTATTTTTGTTTCTCAGAGTAGTATGTGGGGGACTTACAAGTGACAATAGGCTAATGTCCTCTACAACCTGTTTCCGGTTCTTCTCATGAAGACCTTCACTCATGTACTTTCATTGGTTTCTTCTCAACAACCTTGTTCTACCAAGGAAGCCAGTTAAATTGTAGCCAGAACAAGTATTAATTCTCTAGACATTCAAAGTGACAGAAGGGGTTTCCCTTTGTCTTTTTGCTCAGTTCACGTGACCAAGTCTTATGATTAGTCCTGTTGGAGCTTCTTCTCAGTAACTGAAACAAAGGAAGAGCATCTTTAATGCACTTGCATCTTTAATGCACTTGGTTTCCACAAATGGCAGGAAACCAAAGGAAGCCATTGGTCTGGGATCCACAGATACCTAAGTGAGGCTAGATGAGCAATGCCCTCCTTTGGTACCAGAGAGTTTCTCTTCAGTCAGATGAGTGACTAGGCATCCAACATCAAGGCCATCCATGCTTTATCGGTGGTGAGTCTCCTTATTTCCATGTTGTATTCCCATACCATTTTTTTCAGTTACCCTAACAGTAGTGTGCATGATATAATAACATGCTCACAAACACACTCCAGGGTAGATATGTACCATTACCATCACTTTATAGATGGTTACCCAACTTGTCCAAAGTGAGGGAATGGATAAAGTTCAGTCCTAGCATCATTATCTCTAAGATACTGTTGGTCGCCTACTAAAACCCTTTGCTGGAGATTGAGTTCAGCAAGGAAAATCTATTGCTTAGCCACTGCAACAGGAAGGTGTTTATGTGACTCTGTGCCCTAGCTCATTATTACTGAGGGAAAGGAATTGTAATTCACCCATCCACCCTGAAAACGGTTAACTCAGGTTTAGCAGCTTCACAGGTTGGTAGATTTGGGGAAGAAGCTTACATTATGAAGGGAGTGTCAGGTGGAAGCAACATGGTCCACTCCTTTGAAGGATGGCATTTCTTAGAGTGTTTACAGAGGGGGACCAGAATGGGTAGAATGGTGAGTGGAGACCCAGAAGCTAAGTTGACTGGGTCAGCAAAGCTTTTCATTCATAGAATGCTTCCTGTCCTCAACAGCAAGGGATGAAACACTGTCTTTGTTCCTGAAGCAGGGGTCAGGAGACTTTTTTAGCAGTGAAGTTTTTGACTTTAATAGTAAACATTTTGAGCTGGGGGGAGGTCATACCACCTTTATTACAATTATTCCCTACTGGTCAAGAGCAGCCACCAAGGGTAGATAAAATGAATGGCTGCAACTGTACCTTTATAAAACCGTATTTGTAAAAATAGTGAGGCAAACTCAATTGACAGGTGGTGATTTGCTGATCCCCTGCTCTAAAGTCTAGATGTCATGTCACATCAGAAGTACTGGACAGTGAAAGGCAGCAAAGAAGTCAGTCCTGCCAGCTCCTGCCATTTAACTCAGTTCCATGTGACAGAGCCCCACAAGTGTAGAGGGTAACACTTAGAAGGACCACTTGTTTGATTATATGAAATACAATATCAGAGTTTTATTCATCTGTATCTGCTGAGAGGGATGAGGAGGAAAAGCACCAATACCACTAACCATGGTGGCCAGATATGTTCTGTTGGCCCAGAAACCCCTGGAAACTCATAGCTAGAAAAGGAGAAGGTTGGAAGCTCCCCTGGTTGTGAAGTCAATCTGGGGTATAATGAGATTGGCAAACAAGGGTACAGCCTGCCACAGAAGGAAAGTGGGGGTATGGGAAAGCCCAGGAAGAAAAAAGACTGTGGTGAATGGCTTGATACCAGTGCCTCTTCCATGAGCTACAACCAAGAGGTGTTTCCTTCCCTTTCGTAACAGGCAAGTGTTTAAGTGACTCCAATCCAGAAGCCCCTGATTTTTAGGTGGCCAAGAGGCCTACGCACCATGCTGCTCTGTCATATTCTGCCCAGACACGGACAAACTCATCCAAGTGGTGAGGCCCCAGGATAGAAGAATCTCGAGTCAGGTACTCAAAGTTGTCCATGATGACAGCCACGAACAGGTTGAGCATCTGAAGGGCAAGGAGAAGAGTTAGGGGAAACTAGATAAAACTAAGAGAACTTGCTGAATGCAACTCATTTTCATTATTCCCTCTGCACATTTCACTGTGTGGGCATTATAAGTTCATTTTTCTATGCCACTTCTCATTTGCACAATACTCCATCCATTTTTATTACCTGATTGACTTATTTAATTGTTCTAGTGGAAGCACAGGAATTGTGGTTTCAACATTCTTAAAGGCTGGAGAAAGTCAAGGCCAGATAACAACATTCCTTCTCCAGCTTCCACCCCTCATGCTACGTCACAAAAAGGGCCTAAAAAGAGTACTGTGAGAGCCAAGAAACAAAGAGCATGTGAAGCTAGCTGTCCAGGGGTCTGCTGTCCCCTATGCTTGCTTAGCCGTTCTTTACTATGTACACAGTACATGACAAACACCCTGACTCGGATATGAGATTACGTAGTGCTAGTCCAGAGATACTGCTGTGCTTAAAGCACAGCAGGCCTTCACTAGACCTTGTTATAGGAATACTCTTAAAGAGTTAAGTAGTGTTTAGAAAAGACAGTGATATATTGGAAATAGAAAAAAGTTACAAATCATCACAGCCATGAAAGCAGTGCATGCAAGTGATGGTAGCGACAGCACAGTGTATCAAGGCCATTTCTGGTAGCTAAAAAACATGGAAAAGTCATTTGATTTTTGAACTGAAGCACGATGGAGTAGATCATATTTATCAGATCTCACGCAGGCACACAAACAGTGCCTTAGGCAGAGGAGACAGCATGACTGTGCACTGACGTATGTAGGAGCAGGGGCATTCTAGGGGTCTGTAAGGAGAGTAGAACATCCAAGGCCAAGTGCCAGATCACAAAAGGATCATGTCACCATGCTCCAGTCTAAACCTAGACCAGCCCACTAGCCAGACATTCTTATATGCTGTTTGAGCTAGTCAGCACTGGTATTTCAACACTTAAATAGCCACAGACATTAGAAACCTCAACAATCATGGCTGAGTTCAAAGGAAGCTTTGTTTATGGATTTGGAAATTTGGATTTCATATAATTTCCACATGCCTTAAAAATATTATCCATCTTTTGTTTGTTCCTCCCTCATTTAAAAATGTAAAAAATCATAGTTCACAAATCATACAAAACCAAGTTGTGAATCAAATTGACCCATGGGCTATAGGGCATGCTGATCTATTTTGTAGGCAGCAGGAACTAATAATGGTGATTAAACAGAAGAGGCGCTAAGAGAGATTTGTCTCTAGAAATAACATTGGTAATGGTGTAGAATGTAGATGGGAGACCAGAGTGAGAATGGTATGTTCCTGGGCCAAACCATTCACAAGGACAGGAATAAAGATAGGAATTCACCAGAGTCATCAGTTCTGTTGTGTTTCTAGGGTGCCATTGATTATATTATTCCAAGTATGGGCCCTTGCCTGTACCTGTTACTGTAGTCTAATGGTGCACTATCCTGTGACCTAAGCCTCAGCAGTAATGGAATCCTCTATTTCCATAACTCACAATGAGTGGGGATTCAACAAAAGCCAGTGAAAGGGCATTTGGTAAAAGCCATGATCCTCTCTCTCTGTTATTCTTGGGACATGAGAAGATAAAATGTCTAGAGTTAATGCTACAGCTGCCTGTTAGTCATCAGATGGGCATTTGAGGAACAAGCTCACAAGGGTAAAGAGATTTATGAGTAGAGAAAGCTGAAAAAGGATAATGAAATTTGTCCTAGTGATGCCATCTGAGTCCTATATCAAGGCTTGTTTAAGCCTGTCTTGCCCCAGGACACCCCAGTAGTAGGTACCCACAAAACCCCATTTTGTTTAGACTGTATTGAGCTGGGAATTCTTTCACTTAGAATTCAAGATTCCTACCTGACAGAGCACTCCGTAGTGGAAATGAGAAAGTAGCCCTGTTGTAGATTCCTAGGTTAAGTGGCTGGGTTCATGGATTTGCTAGATAAGCGGGCAAGATACCCAGGACAGAGAAAATCTACAGAAGGTACAATTGCGATAGTCTTCGCAATGTGGAGAGGGCTAGGTATAATCCTAATAGCCACATACCCCTCCTTACCTTTGCCTATGATACAAGTAAAAGACTGGTAGTTGACTTGTCTTCTCTTAGCATTAGGGTGAAGGACATTCCATAGGTGATACAGGAATGAGGCAGTGTCAGGCCATCATAACAAGAATGATAGCTTCCTCCAGACTTCACTGCCATGAAAGCAACATCCCTCCTGTTTAAGATGCTGTTGTTTGAGAATTGCTGTTTCATACAGCTGAACCCAACACAGGCCTCTCTGCCACTGAGTTGTGAGTCTCAGTGACTTTATTCAACTGCTTCCTGGATTACGAATGTTTTCTGTGTATCTACACATTTTTTTCACACTCCTTCCAGGCACTTAGTGTTCATAATAACTATTAACATTGGTTAATTGCTATTGGTTCATATTTGTCAGCCTTTAACAGTGTGCTGTGTGTGTTAAAACTATTGTTTGTTTTCATGCTTGCTCTAACCCTTTTTGTGACCAAGTTTTAATTACCATCAGCTCTTTGAGAAAATAAATCTTTCTGATTCATACTGTATTGTTAGCAACCAACACATGGCCTGGCACATCAAAGGGCATCAGAAATCTCTGTCGAGTGGTTGGTTTGAGCTGAGGAGTGTGTGACTTGCCCAAGGTCACAAAGTTGTAGAGCTGAGACTTGAAGGCAGGTCATCTCACACTGAATATAGCCTCATTAAAAATAACATTAATGTGAATTATGTAGCACCCTCCAGCTCAAGATTCTAAAAGTACCATTATAGCCTCCAATTAATTTTCCAGTTTTATCTCTGGTTTCTTTTAAATATTTATCATCAAACAGTTAAACTATGTAAGATAAAACTGAGAGGTCTATGTGCCCCCCTTTCTGTTTCCAGTCTGTCTTTATCAATAAGTATTAATGCCTTGTATCCTGGTTTCTTATCTACTGGAGGCCACAAGGAGACTGTGTCTTGTCAACAGTTCTTCCGCAGTGCCTGGGTCAGTACCAGTCCTTAGTGGCTACTTGATAAAAATGTGTTGAAGGTGTGAATGCATAAACTTAAGGTTCATTTCAGTTATTTTCATTACACATATGCTTTCAGATATGCAAACAGTGTCTTTGTGTTCTGTGTTCATTTTCATTGGAAAATGTCTTATACCCAAAGAAAAGAAGTATCTTAAGATATATGTATTATCTCACTGTACATATATTACTGCTGTCAAGTGTGAGTTGCATGTGTAGGCATGTGTATATCATGAGTGCACGTGTTTGTGTGAGTGCATGGATGGTACACACATGGGGACCAGAGCAGGATACTGAGTGCCTTGCTCTGTCACTCTTGGCTTATTCCTCTGACACAGGATTACTCACTGAACCTTGAGCTAGGCTGGTGACCAGTAAGCCCTAATGATCCTTCTGTCTGCTCCTCACATAGCACAGGGGCTATAGGTGCCTGAGCAGCTTACCCAGCTTTTTACATGGGTTCTGAGAATCCAATCTCAGATTCTCATGCTTGCACAGCAAATGCCATTACCCACCGAGCCTTCTCTCCAGCCCTGTCAACATGTGTTTATACCATTTTAAAGAGGCTCTATGGTAACAAAGCCAAAACAAAAAGGGGCTTCCTAAGCTTCCAGTTAGTTCACTCTGTACATTAACCTATGTGCCAGGCATAACAGGCTTTCCGCAGGCTCCTTGCTAACACTGGAAAGCTGAATTGTCAGATTGTCTTAAATATAGAAATTCCTGGGCATGAGACAGTTAACTTAGTCTCCAGTGTACAGCCATGGAATTGACTACTTTCAAGCAGCAGCATTGCTTTAGTTTCGATTGCTTGATACAGCCAGTGGCATTTGCAGTGAAGTTGAGCTGAGGGACATAAGGGAGGCCAGAAGGACCACAGTAACCTTTTTATTGATCTGGTGCCACCTTATGTAGTTATTCTATCCATATATCACTGCTAATCTGATGTGCAGGGAAGACATTTCTGGATGCTTTCTCCCAAAGAAGGAGCTAAGAAGGCATTTCAGGCCTCTCGCCACTTCCCGAAGTGGGAATGTTCTACATATACTACTCAATATTCACTAACACCCAAAGTAATCGTGTTTTCACACCATAAAGCTTGCCAGCTGCCATCCAATTCAATGGCACCGGAGTCAGCAGAGAATCACACCAATTACACTGTATGTGATCATCATTTGCCTATTGTTAACCCTATAAGCTTCCATTTTTAAGGTACCATTCCATAAACAGTTAAAAAACAAAGTCTCCCAAACAGATATAAGCCTTTGCTATTAAAGAAACTATACAAGGCACAAAGAAGACAGGGGCTGTCCCAGTAACCCCAGAGTCAACATGAAGCCCAGTGCTTTGTTCTTGCATCCAAGTCCTCATCTTATCTCACAAGGATTTTCCCCTTGAAGCTGCAAAGACGTCAACCAATGAGTCACCCCACCAAGGATTCTGAGGAGCACCTTGACCCCAAGGGCAATGATCTAATTCTTCCACAGCGTGGAGTGTGTGTATGTGAGGGAGCAGGAGGAGGGAAGAGAGAGAGGCAGAGAAGAACTTCGCAGACACTGCAGGAACCCCCACCCCCCATTTATCAGGAGTGCCAGGCACACCTCAAATGAGAGCACACCATTGCTCACCAGAAAGGAGCAGAAGAAGATGAAGGAGACAAAGTAAACGTAGGCCAGGTCAGTGCCACAGCGCTCACTCTCGTTCTGCCCAGAGGGTGCAGTGGTATCAGGCTCACAGCCCTTCTCGCCGAGACAGGACAGCATTATCTCCTGCCAAGCCTCCCCTGTGGCACTCCTGAGCACAAAAAAACATTTTTGTTAGAAGTCTTCGTGTTCCATCCCATCCGTGGACCTCATTTACACTCCCACAAAGAACCTATGGGCTTCCTTTTTTTCTTTTTTTTGAGACAGGGTTTCTCTGTGTAGCTCTGGAGCATGTCCTGGAACTAGCTCTTGTAGACCAGGCAGGTCTGGAACTCACAGGGATCCTCCTGCACCATCATCACCTAGCTGGGCTTCCTTTTTAACCCTTCGGGCCCTTTTATTATTTCCCAGGCAGAGATGACGAATGCCAACAAGGCCCCTCTCTTGTACTTCCTCCCCACTCACTTCTTTGTCTGTTGAGGGTCTAATCTACTAGGAATGAGATAGTGGTAGAACCCCAAGACTCCACATAAATGCAGCTATTCAAAGTTCCAGGTCTGAAATTATTCCCATCAGAAGCTATGTGCCTCTCCCCTCCCAGAATCCTGGAGGACAAGTTGAAATGCTCAAATTAACTACGAAGGTAAAGATATTGATGAAATTTCTAAATCACGGGGAAGCCAGTTAAGGCATGGTCTCCTTCCACTACATATCTGAATAGGATCAGCAGAGCAGAACTAATAAACAAAGAAAGCAGTCAACTTCCCCCCTCCAGGTGTTTCTCCCCACGAAGACCACAAGGTCTTGAGCATGGGCAGTTGTTCATCCCGATACCTGAAGAGCAGCATGAGGGACCCGAAGAAACTCCGGAAGTTGTTGTGTCGGTTGATGTGACTTTCCTCATCTAATTTTATGTTTCCAAATACCTTTAGGGAGATAACAGAAATCAATGAGCTGTATTGAGCTGTGCCACATGTCCAGCACACAGCCATTAGATACACAGGCAAAGTAGGTGAAGCTTCCTGATGGTGGTCTCTGAAATAGATAACTCAGAGTGAGAGTTGGCAGACACTCTGTTCTTGACCCGATATGGAGACTACCCTTCCCCACTGCTCCAGTACAGCAAAGGGGACTAATGCTAGCAATGTCCAAACAGTAGACAGAATGCAAATCGACATTCTACATAAACAACAGATTTTCCTATGCCCAAGTTGGAGTTGCTTCTTAGTTCTATGGTACCCAGGCAATCTACCAAAGACATTGTTCTACAACAAGAGGACAGAGAAAGAGTCACACCTCTTTTCCCATCTCTGATATCCATGAAGGGGATGTCTGTATTTGCCAAAGATGTCATTTATGATTTGAGCAGAGCTATCTTTCAATATGCAAGCAGATCAGAACCTAGAGGTACAACTGAACATTCCTTAGGTATTTTTTTTAAATATCCAAGTCACACAAGTTTTTTTTGTTGTTGTTGTTAATCTACAGCCAATGGAAATGAACACACATACATACACCATCCACCTAACACAAATCTCACCAAAAGAGATCACTTAGATATAAGCTAAAAGCAAGGTCCAGGTGGTAGGATGGATGAAGGCTAATTGGACACATGTAAAGGAAGGGCTGGAGAGATGAAACTCTAACATATATACATGGGGTCCTAGTTTCAGTCCAGAGCTCCAGAAAGAATGAAAATAAAAGAAAGAGAGTGGGAAAGGAAAGAAACAGAAAACAGGATGCCCTGCATACAGAGAGAGCACTGCTCATGTGTTGCTGGACTTTGGTCACTGACATTCATGTGAAAAGAGGCAACATTTAGCAATCTTCATCAGCACACAGTGATAATGACTGCAAGATGCTCCAGTGAGAAGGGTGCACACACTCTTTCCTCGTGTGCTTCAGAAGTCAGGACTGATTCAAGTTGGTGTAGGGACAGCTGACTACTTCAAGGGTCACTTTCCTAGCCATCTGAGATGATGTAGTTCCAGTCTGCATTTGGCATGCTTCAGTTTATTCGATGTATGCTCAATGGAACACATTTCCCCCTAACAGTTTTGAGAATGTGCAATTGAGGAACAATCTCTGCCCCCAGCTATTTTGCTCAAGTAACTCCTACTGACACCTGCTTTGGGAATTTGTTCTCAGTGCTGTTTTCTCAAAACCCAAATACTACTTGTCTTCAGGAAGAATGGAGGTGGCAAGCCAGGCAGTAGGGGAAGAATAGAAAGAGCAGATAAAAGAGAGAGAGGGGCTCTTCAAGAGACATGTGACTAAAAATCCTACAGAAGCAGCCAAATCTCCTTCATCCTGCATACTTCATGTTGTATATCCACAGCCAGTTTAAATTTCCTCCTCTTTTCTTTCCCTTAGCTAGGAATCTATAATCTGTGCCCAGTCTATCACACCTGTGCAGTTCACAGGGCTTTTTTCACCCTGTGACTCTCATGGAAGCATCATTAACTGTCCTGGCTATGACTTTTCTCAGCTACTCCGTGAAGTAGTTGAAGAACGCATTGTGATTTTGTACATAGCAATTGTTGAAGAAAGCACAGCTACTCTGAATATTTTCTCAGATAGTTTTCAAGCCCTAAATATTTGCAAGTGGTGCATCTTAAAATTTCTTTGCACTTTTTTTATGTCCTCCCAGCCGATTACCACCTCCATCTCCTATATGAAAGACTATGAAAGAGAAAGAAGGGTTGATTCTGAAAGATGTGGGACAGTACAGGCTTACATCCACTTCCACTTGGAATTGCAGCACTAGAAGGCTCTGCTTAGCTCACTTTTCTAGCATGAGTAAAAGAATTAAGGTGCAGAGGAATTCAGTAACTTAATTATTAAGTTCACAGAGCTGAACAGCTACAGAGTAGAGGCTGCAGCATCACTTCTAACAACCAGTGGCCATAAACTCCTTCCCATAAGTGACAAGTTATTCCTTTGTTCTACAAAGATGTCTTCTGAGAAGGCTTTGAAAGTCCAAAATAATGGCTTGTCTTCTAGACAAATCTGTTGGTGTAGGGCTCTCTGTTTTGTGATGGCAACATTGGATCTGGTCTCTCTAGCAACTCATTCAGGTGTGTGCATGCTTTGGTCATAGCATTTGGGCCTCTGTGATGGACCAGGCTGGGAACAGCCAGCTAAAGCAACTCACAGTGGCAATGGCATTCATGTCTCTGTGGAAAAAGTGTTGTGAAATTTTAGACAGACAGCTAAACATACAATAACATACAATAAACATACAATAACAATAGAGTTACTGAGACTATTACAATTTATAACTAACTGAACAGTTCCCATCTCCCACTGAAAAGTCAAAGAAGTACTTGCATTTGCTTGTCTGATGGGATGAGAGAAGGCACAGAGTTAAGAACATGGGCTGTATGGTAGCACAGCTGGGTTTCAATATCAGCAATTTAGCTAATTATCTGAGAATATGAATAAGTAGCAGGCTACTTAACCCTGCTAAATAACAGTGGAGACAATGAAACTCAATCACTCCTGATTATACTAACCATATACCTTACCCTTTTCTCTGTATATCTGTACATTTGTATATAGGCATACATTAAGCACCACATCTGGCATATTAAATAATGGAAGTAAATGGAAAACAGCATCAGCATGGGTCTTATCAGTAGAATTGGAGATAGTATCATTTTGCTTGAAGATGGAGCCAAAGCTATTTTTGTCATACAGAAATTTAGGCACACACAATTTCATTAAACCAACTTCCCATTTTCGATTTGAGAATACATAAATTCTAGGACAAAGTTTGGAGGGAGTTGTTAGGGTCTTGAAGTTATCAAATGATCAGTAAACCTCCGTGGTAATTCTGTTTCTAATGCTACTGACATCATTTGACATCCCTACTGAAAGATCCTTGGAGGAGGAGAACCACAGCCTCTGAAGCAGGCCTTATACATTTTGATGCTGGACATCTGACTGTGGTTTTGGAGAACAATACTCCCTGGTCATAGAGTTAGAGGAAGAGTGAGAACAAGAAGGCAGTAGAGAGGAACAAAAAGAGGAAGTCTTTTATTAAGGATAGAGGAAAGGCTGCTGATCTGGAAATTTGGAAACTGAGGCAGTGGCTCCAGGTGGCAGAGACCACTGAGAAGGCATCCAGGGTGCCTGGCTCCAGGAGACTATCAGCTGAAGTTCTTAGGATTGGGGGGGTTAGTCATTGCAGACTTTAAGTCAGAAGGAAGCCTGCCTTAGACGAACAGAAAGCCTTGTACCCCCATCAGATACATTAAGGGGTACACGCTCATTATTTCTAGGAGCAGTTCATCCTCCTCAAATGATGCTTGTCCTCAGAAAGAACATTTGGCTTCTTGGGGCTTAGTGAACCTCTAGCTATCTGCACAAATATCCAGGTGGGAACTGGACCTGCTGTCAGGTTCTAAAATGGAGAAGATGTGGGTAGCCCAGGGAGTTGCCCAGCAAGTTGCATGGCCCTTTGCAATAGGAATTGGTTGGGGTGTAGCTCTTGGGGCTCCCTAGGATGGGCAGTGGCAGGTCTTAATACATAGATATCTGACAGTTAAAACTTAACATAGATACATTTTGGTGTTATTGCTTACAGGAAGAACAGCCATCTAGCCTTCTTTTAGGTCAAGTCCAAATAAAGAGAGATCCCGAGAAGCAACTAAGCCTTACTTTAGTTGCAATGGGGAATCCCTCTCTTGGAAAACAATGGTGTCATTTTGCTTTAGTTCTATTGTAGCCACAGAAGCCCAGCTACTCCTGTCAACAGCGTGATTAGAAAACCTCAGAAGAAGCCCCCAAAACAGACCATTCTGAAGCTCTAGGGAACCATGGCCCATGTGAAATTCCCAAGGTCGCAGTGCAACAAGACCTCTGGAAGGCCCTTTAGTCAAGCAGAACCATACAAATCATCTGCAGTCCTGCCAGAGACAAGCTAGGTAGCTGCTGCCCCATCAGGCCATGATGTGCTCACTCACCTGCATCCCGATGATGGCATAGATGAAGAAAAGCATAGCAATCAGAAGGCAGACATAGGGAAGAGCCTACAAGGGAAGCAAGAGATAATAATTAATCCAGGAGACCACTGCTCCTGCAGCCACTGGCAGGACAGGAACTCTTGTCTAGAGGCTATTTCAAGCAGGACCTGCACTCTGCTGCTTAGGGCTGTTCTGTTTGGAATAGTCTTTCTTTTTTTAAGTATGCCCAAGTTTTCTAACAGATATGTGACCCCCTGTCTCCAAAGAGCACTACCAAAGTTTCCTGGGCTTGAGAGACATTTTGCTTGACATGCAGAAGATTAATAATCCTAGCAACTCTGACTCAAATTATGTAAGAAGAACTTAGTTTGGGCTTCAGGGTCTTGGTATTTGTCCCTCCCACTCCTAATGCAGAACTCATAGTGGGGGTTTTGGAGGCAAAGTTCAATAACTGGGGTCCCTTATTATCCATTCCTAGAAGCATTTTTTATCTTTTGATGAAACACCATTTTCTAGTGTTTAATTCTTTCAATACTTTATCGTTATTCATATAAATTCTCCCAAAGCCTGCTAAGAGTCACTATGAAACTGTAGTGAAGCCATGTGACAAAAAATTAAAAATCCATATTGTGTATGCCTACTGCCACTTCAAGATTATAGCATTCCAATATGGGAGTAGAAAGTCAGGAGTTGCTGTTGATATTCTAGGGCAGGGGCAGACACAGGACAGTTGGGATTGGGAATATGATTGGCCAATATACTTGTGTGGTGATCCCAGAATTGGCATGAAATTCCCTTTTCTTTACCATTCAGTAAGCTCCCCGGCAGCTAGTGCCACTGTAAGTTTCTATCTTGCCATGAGTATACACACCGCAAGTCCTAGGAGACAAGCCAAAGGCTTTCAGACGGCTGGAGCAGGGCAAAGCTTATCAACAGAGCTAACAAAATGACGAGCCCCAAGAGGGACTATTTACAACTTGAATAGAGGATAAATTCAAATGCAACTGAAAGCTGATAGGGAGACCTCTCTGCCATAAAGTGCTGAGTTCCATGATCTAAGGAAAGGAATGGCTGCATTTCCACAAGGATTGGCATAGGGGGCTGGGCCTGGAGGGCTGCCCTCTTCTACCCATTCAGCTTGGCCTTGTTCTACATCCAAAGCCTCCAGTCCAAGATCATCTTCCTACTCCCAGCTTTAGGGAGAAAACCAAAGTGTCCATCATTCTCCCTTCTTTTAAAAGAATATTTATTTGTTATTATTTATGTGTATATATGTGTGCCTGCATAAGTTTATATGTACCGTATGTGTGCAGGTGCTTGTAAAAGCCAAAGAAGGTTGGATCCCCTGAACTGGAGTTAAGGTAGTTGTAAACCACCTCACTTGGTTGCTAAGAATGAAACCTGAGTCCTCTGCAAGAGAAATAAGTGCTTTTAAACCAAGGGCCTTCTCCAAGCCCCTGTTCTCCTCTTTTGCTATAACATGCATTCTAATACAAAATAAGAGAATGGAGGGATGAAATTCTGACTAGGGGCCTGAGACAGAACCGATGACTCCAGGGTTGTGTCAGTTGGTAAAGGCAACGATAGTGCATTTACACTGGACATCTTTCTGCTTTGTATTTGCTTAAGTGTTTTGTTTTTAAATTTGTCATTAAGCAACTTGCTTTTCCTGTATCCCAGAACTGTCCTGAAGACGAAACATCCATCCATAATACAGCACCACTGGGATTCAGATTCACTTGTCTTCCTGTCTCTGTAGTACTCACTGAATACGCCATCCATTTGGCCGTCAGTTTTTGACATCACTTTCTTTCACTTCAATAGGACATAGTGTCACAGAGACTCAGTGAATGCAAAAAAAAACATGACAGGGTGACACATATTTCTTAGTCTCACTAACAACTGAAGCTTGATGGGCAGTTCTTTTAAAAAAGTAATAAAAATAACAGCTTTAAAAGCAGCTTATCTTTCTAATTCAAAATGTGAACTCACTTGAGACTCGGAGGATAAATTCTTGAGGTTTTAAATATTTCTCCTCTGTCATCTAACTCTTGAAAACTGGAGTTCACCAAGGTGAGGTCTCTGTGGGAATAATCCTTGCAAACAGTTGGCTCTTGAAAGGCCAAGGCTGTACCTTGGAGCCTGAACATTCTTAAAACCATCTCAACTTCAATGACTCTGATAAGTAAATCAAGAAGGAAGATGCAGGACAAACTCCCTTTCAAAGTGATGACATACCATGATTTTACTGCCCTGCACTCTAATATATAAATAGTTAAAAGAAGGAAGACAATTTGGTGAATTTATGGTTTGTTATCTTTGAGTCACTCAATCTTATCAAATTTATTTTTAATATATTAATTGGAAAAACTTTGTTTACAAGAAAAGGAATGCCCCAAAGACATCCAATGTGTGCTATTTATTAGTACTCAAAGAAGTGTATGCTTGAACACTTATTATTCAAAGCATACTTGAATAATAATGGTAATTATTATTACCATTGAGCAGTTATCAGGCACTGACTTTTAACTAGCCTTTATGTAGCTAGACTAATATATAATCCCATGAGAATGTTTAAAAGAAATAGATTGTAATAATTTGACAAAACATTCCTAACTTTTATAGGGTGTGTGTGTGTGCTCGTTCGAGTGTGCCATTAACATACCATAATTCAGTAGTTCAGGAGATGCCCAGGCAAAGATTGGTGGATGCACATGAGTCGTCTTTTTATAAAGTACAAATTGAAAAAGTTCTGTGAAAAACTTTTCCATGAAATTAAAACACTGACGAGTAATATGGGATGTCTTTAGACAAGTCCCTGAAAACAGTGAAGACATCTGACAATGGGAGGCCGACTTAATCCAAATACTCAATGTGCACAGTCTGGAGGATTACATGTTTGAAATCAGCTGAGTGGCATAGCAAGCTCTAGGCCCAAATTAGAACGCAGTGAGAATATCCACATCCCCAATAAAACAACAATAAATCTTTAAAAACATATAAAACTAATGTTCCATTCATAATACTACATTCTTATATTTTTATTAATATTAGAGAGTGAAAACACATACCCATCTCTTCATACATGAAAGTATACATTATCTATTCTGGATAAGGCCTGAGACTCAGTCACGATGGCATATCTTTACTGATTGAAATTTTGTAGGAAATAAAGAGAGGATTGTTTTGGCTCATCATTCTAGAGGCTGGAGTCCAAGATTGGGCAGTTACGCTGGCTTGGGTCACTGAAGGGTCACATAGGCTGAGTCCATGCATGGACAGGATTGCTCAGGGCAATTTAGAATACCCAAGGATAGCACAAATTTTGTAAAGCATGTCCTTGTCTCAGTGCTAAGGGAAAAGGTTCAAGTTACAAAGTCAAAGTGATATATTAGTTTTTAGAAGAAGATTTTATAATGTAGAAATGAACACTATTCAGCCAGCCTATGCTTATAAGAACTATTGTATTTATTCTTCTAATCAACTTTCTAAGTTTCTCCTTTCAATAGGGGAGGGTGGTGCTGTTGTATTGTCTGGTGGGGTGCCACTCTTGGGGAGCCTTTTACCTTAAAGGATTGCACAAAGGTCCACAGTAAAATGCGTATGGTGTAGCCCTGCCGCAGGAGCTTTATGAGGCGCGCAGCTCGGAAGAGCTTCAGAAAGCTCATATTGAAGCCACTGGTGTTCACCAGCTGGTGGACCAAAAGGAAACATGTAATTAGTGACAATATGCTCATTTGGAAAGATCTAAGCACTGGTATTTTCACATTTATTCCTTATTCAGATCACAAAATAGACGACAGTCTCTGTCTTTTGTGGTTAACCCAACTCCAGTGGAGGGGCACCCAGTGAGTCTCTCTCTAAGCCTCCCAGCCCAGGCCCTCTATTGTTAGGTAGATGGGCACTGGGAGTACCCCAGCACACAGGGGAGGAAAACTGGCTTCCCCAGTCTCTACCAAATGCACTAAAAGTCTGCACTTAGATGCTAAAGGAGCAGGGCTAGTAATCCCCTAGCACACAATGGCATTCTGGTATTCACTAATTACAATAAAGCTCACCACAAGTTCTTTAGGGTGAACTAATTTAGAGAAGCATTTCAGTCTAACAACTTTGAGGTTAAAGACAACTGTGTTTCTTCTTGTGGAACTTAGCCAAACACTGCGTACTACTTTCTTCTAGCAGCCTCTATTCCACTTACCGCATTAGATGTCTGCTATTTGAGTCATGCAAATGTAAATAAACCTTCCATGAGACCTACCACCCCAAAGTTTGCAGTTCTTTGGCTAATGCTCAGGAAGGAGGAAGTGGGTCCCCAACACAAAAGGGGCACATTCGATTGGATGAATTATAAATAGACTCATATGTGGAGAGGATTTTTTTTTTAATGCTACTCAAGGATCCAGCTTAAATACCAGGGGTCTTGTGAACCATTCACCTTGCTGTCTGTCAGGATAATTTCTGTGATACTGCCAATCACTGTGATGAAGTCAAAGATGTTCCAGGTATCTCGGAAATAGTTCTGCCAAGTGAATTCAGTCACATGAACATTAGAAAATGGAAAAAGAAAAAAGACAAGACATCTTTCATTACATAACGTTGTCACTTGGAATTAAAACTTGTCAATTCATGCATAAGTTCATTTTAACTTTGGGCTCAGTTTCCTGTTTCTAACCCGGAATTCTGTTTCTCCTTTACTAATTTGGGAAATCCTCATTTTAAAAACAGTTCTACAACTATTTGACGAGCATGTTTCTGAAACTGTCACTAAAGAAAGATTTTTTTTTTAAATTATAAAACATTTATTTTTCAACCATACTACTGAGTTTGATCAACAATTGAAAAGCTTTATATTTATAATGTATATACTTTGGGGGAATTTGGGATAAGTACACACCTGTTAAACCTTAAGCATAATACAACTTTAAACTTCTAAATTAATTTTATTGCTACAGAAGGCTCTGTGGGATTAAAGGTTACAGACATGCACCAAATCTCCACTGAGTCTTTTCAGAACAACTGATTGACAGCAGGATGAATAGATTCCATCTTCCACCCCACCCCACTGCTTTTCTGCTCTGTTACACCTTGTGAGGAGGTGTAATTAAGTTTTTAAAAAAGCAGGGAAGTAGTCATGAAATAAGAAGATTGATTGAATACTATATGTGGGAGATATAAAAGACCCAGAGACTCCACCAATCAGATAATGGCACTTGCTTCACACTGCATGGTGTGTCAATCCTATCTCAGATAGCACAGAACTTGGATTACATTCTTTTAAAACAAGACACCCACATCTCCAAATTGGCCACCTGGCTTGCCCCTGGGCAGCAAGTACCATAAAAGTTTTTGGAGTACTACCAACATGTCCCCTTCCTACCCTCACAATTACCATCACTTTATCTTTAGTGTCTGTTCCAGACCCTTGACAGTCTTTCAATTCATTTGCTCCTCTTGTGGGTCTGAAAGTTAGATAGTACCAAATGTCCCATTTTTATATAGCACTGGATACAGGGATTGGCCAGAAGAGTGAAGATACACCACAGATAAAGGAGTGTGCAGAGAGGTTATGTTTTATGAGCATCACATATTTAAAACTCTAAGACAGCTATTGTTATCCTTGCTTTCTAAAACTAAGGTTTAGGGAGATCTGAATCCAAAGCCACATGTACCCTAAAGTATAAAGAAAAACAGATGTGGTCAACTTTGTAAACGAGTTCACTTTGCAGTGGCACTTAGCTCATCAGTGAGGGACACAAGTGGGGTCCTTAAAGTCCCCAGTTTTCAAGGCATTCCTATTTCCCATCCCAAAGTTAATGTCTTAATTCTCAGTTCATAGATCTAGGTTTCAGAGGGTTAGAAACCTTGAGCTCCAATTAAGGATGCCTTACAATATAGAATAACACATCCTATCCTTGTGCAGCACAGTACTTTTCTGCTTTATCTGTAGTTTCATTTCCCATGATTTTAGTTACTTACAATCCAAAATATTAAATAAAGAATTATAGAGTTCCAAAGAGAAGATACTAAGTGCTTTCTCTAAGTGAAAAATTTTAACTTAATAGGACAAAACAGTTTAGTCAAGGGCCTCATATTGATGTTTCTATTAATGACACACCACATATGCAATGGAGGTCTCATAATAATACACTGCCTGGTGCTGTAGCTATTATAGTTTGTAAATACATACTATGATAGTTACAAAATGACAAGATCAATTAACAATGTTAGTGTTATCTTGACAGAATCTAGAATCACCTGGGTGATGGGCTTCTGCCCATGCTTGAAGGATTATCTTGGCTGTGTTATTAAGTGGGAAGAGCCCCCCGCCCCCCCAGCTAGGATCCTGTTACTGTATAAATAAAGAGATCTGCTTCCTGATTGTGGATGTAATGTGACTATTGGCTTCAAGCTCCTGCCATGTTGACTTTTCATACATAATGGATGGTACCCTTAATTATGAGCCAGGATAAACCAATTCTCTCTTAAGATGCTTTTGTCGCTGGGCAGTGGTGGCTCACGCCTTTAATCCCAGCACTCGAGAGGCAGGTGGGTCTCTGTGAGTTCAAGACCAGCCTGGTCTACAAGAGCTAGTTCCAGGACAGCCTCCAAAGCCACAGAGAAACCCAGTCTCAAAAAACCAAAAATAAATAAATAAATAAATGCTTTTGTCAGAGTATTGATATTTTACCACATCAATAGGAAACAAAATTAAGATAAATGTATTTCTCAGAAATAATCCCATCATTTAGCAATATATGAGAGTAAATATGCAGACATCAGATCACCCCCACTTTCAGGTATCTATTTGGGATTTTTGAATATGTCCTGGCTACTGAATAAACTAGTAGATTATTGTGAACTCTGGGGTCAGACAGACTGGGATCCAACTCTTGGATCTGCCTTTCATTAATTCTGAATAAAGTATTAATTTTTCCTGAGCTGTAGTTCACCTATAAGAGGAAAATAAGTAAGCTTATCTAATACAGTTGTTACATAGAGAAAATGACCATGTAAAGCACTGGATGGATATTTACTGGGTAGAACAATATATGTTGCTTATTTCCCCCTTTCCATTTTATTCCTACCCATTTTCTAATTCTACATTTTATGAACTTCAATTTTCTCATTTAGAATGATAATCACCATGATGATAATGGCAATATCTACTATGCCTGTTTCAGAGTTCATTAGAAGAGCTGACCAAACAGTCCATATTGGGGTATTCCAAAAGATGAGGGTGCCAGATCAATATAACAGTGCCTTTTCTGGTGTGAATGACTCCAGCCTTGAATGAAACACAAGGATGAGGGTGGGAAGGAGGCAGGGCTTGAGGCCGAGTCCTCTAGTTAAAGCCTGTAAGTATGTATTCAGCATTCACCATAATTAGAGACATAATTGGGGCTTAAGTCACAGATGATGTCAACACCAAGACTCAGAGAGAAGCTTTCCCTGTGGTGCTGCTGGCTTTCCCCCTCTTTCACTTTGCCCTACTTGGTCTAGACTGTTTCATATAGGCATCTTTGTTTGCTAGAAGTTTCTTTTTACCTTTGTATTTCCTTGAGTCACAAAACACTCAAAAGGGGGTCCAGAATTCCACAATGCAGCCACTGCAATGGGTTCCTTTCAGCTCTCCACCCCAAGTAATCAAATTAATGGTTGTATAGAGAACAGGAGACTGAAATCAACCTCTACAATCAACACTGACAATTATCAAGCCCAGCCCAGAGTCCCTGTTACAGCTGCTACCAGAAACACTTATTTTGATTTGCAGCAAAATTTTCCCTTCTTGTTAGGAAATTGGTCAGGTCTGATATACACTTATACTTGAAAGGGTAGCTCACACCCTAAATAAATTTGAAACAGCTGTCAAGTGGGCTTATCTGCACCCTACTGAGCTCACGAAGACCCTGAAGCAAACAGGAGGAGAGGGAGGGACTGATTTTGTTTATAGGACATAAATGAAAAGGCCAGGTTTTGCTAACATTCTTGAGAACAGATACAAGAATTTGCCAAACAATTATAATTACTAGTCGAGGAGAAGTAAAAAGAGAGCTCGTGCCAGAAAAATTCATTGTAATCCCTTTCAAATCCAATTCCAGAATGTTTCCCTGCCCTGACAACCCCTAAAGGTATTTGGACATTGTAAATGTAAATAATAAACATTTTCTTTAATTGTCAGGAGTTACTTCTTCATGCCTTCAGAAGGCTAATAGGTAAAAAATATATAATTTGTTGTGTTTGAGGCTATGAAAGATATTTTCTCATTCAAATCATAAAAATTCATATATACATTACCAGTAAATAATCACTCAGGGTTAACCTAATTTGTGTTTTCTTTCTTTATATATCAATTGTAGTTCTAGTAAAATCCAAAGATGGCCACTCTACTGTTGACAGAATTCAGTAGGACCAGGGTAGGTAGTCAGATGAGTATGGAAATGAGGAGGTGTGAATGACTTTTCTCCAACTCTACTCACACTGGAGCCTGTTTACTGAGTAAACTGAGATCACTGTTAGAGGGACAAGAAGGTAAACCATTCTTGAAGAGCTGTAACCGCCATATACCCCAAAGGAAGACAAGCCTGATGCCAGAACAGACATACCAGGAAGCCAAAAGCGATGACCTTTAGGACACATTCCAGGGAAAACACCATGGTGAAGGCAATGTTCAGGTACTTTAGGGCAAGTTCATAGGTGCAAGGAGCAGAATAGTACTGCCAGGAAAGAGAAGAAAAAAGAACAATAGAGTCAAAGCCTTAAGGCATATGTGTGTATGGTGGGTACACGTGACGGGTCTAGTCATCTCTCAACTTGTCCTAATGGAATACTTAAGTGCATGTATATTACATAGGGAAACACATACCTATGTCCCACTCAGGACAGCTCAATAGCAAAGCTACCTTCATGCTGAGACTAAAGGTGGCCATGACAGAAGCACTTTCCAGAGTTAGGTGTTTTGTACTTAGCATTAAGTAAAATCAAGCTCACATTAACTTTAGTACTCCTTTAGATTCCATGATATGTGAAGGACATTGTCCATCCTGGTCAAAGATGGACCCTATTGATACTTTTGTTCCTGAAATCCCCTAACTGCTATTCTATGTTACTCTGAATTTCATTCAATGACCCCATCCCTACTCTGAAATCCAGGGACTGGGCTGTTGAACTAGGTAAAATCAATGATGATTTTAAGGCTAGTAAGGTAGAGTGATTTCTCAGTCACTACACACACACACACAATTACTTCTCACCTTCATCATCAGTACAACAGTGTTCAAGGCGATCATGGCCATGATGGTATATTCAAAGGATGGAGAGACCACGAAGTGCCACACTCGGTACTGGAAGGTGTGCCTGTTCTGCGGCATGTAGCGGGTGAGGGGTTTTGCACTAATGGCGAAGTCAATGCATGCCCGCTGCAGAAAGTTAAGTTATTAGAATCAGCTCAATCCACCCCCTGCCCTAAACCTTGCAAGGACTCTATTAAGATGGCTTACCTACTGCCTAAGAACCCCTTATCTGAAACATGTGGGACCCGAGTGATTTGGGATATCAGATTTGTTTATGAAGTTTTAATGTTTACATAAATGTAATGAGATATTTTGGAAGACAGAATGCTCGGCTAAGCACAAGCACAAAATTCATTAATATTTCATATGTGCCTCATCCATATAGCCTAAAGGTAATTAATGTAATATTTTATTAATTTTGTGCGTGAAACAAAGTTTCATGGTACAGAATTTTCTACTTGCCATATCATATCATTCAAAAAGTTTGGAATTTCAAACATTTGGATTTTTATATTGGAGATCTTGATACTGCATCTACCCATGCATTCTTCTTATAATCTATGACTGTTTCTAGTTGAGCTCCATTGTTAAACAGCAAAGTCAACCATAAAACCCTACAAACTTTAAAACCTATGCATGTGCTAGAGGAGCAGTTAAGAAAACATATTCCTGGTCATTAGAAACACAGATGCCGTTAGAGTCAGGGTCGTAAGCAAACCTCTTAATGTTGTAACTGTGGCACATGTAATTTTCTTCTAGACTATCACCCATACAGGTAGAGATTACAGGATTATCTTTTCTTTGTGTATAAATTTGTACCTTGTCTGTGTGTGATGTTTGTGCAGGTGGGCATGCCTGTGCGCACACATGTGGTGCTCAGAAAAGGACATGGGGCATCTTCTCCTATTGCACTGTTGCCTTGAACCAGGACCTCTCATTGAACCATAAGCTAACCATGAAGGTTAAGCTACCTGGCCAGTCAGCTCTCATGATTTACCTGTATGCGTTCCCCTCAGCTTTTTAAAAAATGTGTGTGCACACACACACATATGTGCACATCATAGTGTACATGTAAAGGTCAGAGGACAACTTGTGGGAGGTACTTTGTGTCTATCAGGTTGCCCCTGAAGACTGAACTTAGGTCATCAGGCTTGGCACCAGGAACTTAGCCACTCAGCTATCTCATCAGTCCTGTACCCAGCTTTTTATGTGGACACTGAGGATTCAAAGTTGGGTCCTCGTACTTGCAGAAAAAGTGTTCTTACCCACTGAGTCCCAGATCCAAGACTTCACACCTCTGTGCCTCCCACTGTGTACTTTCCTCTCTTCTCACTCTAACACCACAGTAAAGTTAGGAAAATGTTGTCTTTCTCTCTTAAGCATGGTGTCCCGATTCTTTTCTAAAGCTCCCACTACTACACCTTACTACAGTCTCCCCATTCCTACCTCATTCTTTTCCAGGCTACACTCCTCCATCATCTTATCCCCTTGCTCCTGGAAGGTGATGATGATGAGAGCCACAAAAATATTGACGAAGAAGAAAGGGAACACAACAAAGTAGACCACATAAAAGATAGACATCTCCATGCGGTTGCTGCGGCTTGGGCCTCTATCCTCCTCTGTCACATCTACAGAATGCTGCAGGACCCTGTGAGGACCAAAAGAAAGGGTACAGATGGTAGGTGATAGTCTTGGCTTTTTAGGAGATGTCCCACTTTTTGTCATTTTTGGTATGTCTTCTCTGACTTTTTCCATTTCTCCACTAATTTGGGGTGACCATAATCAAATTTTGTAAGGAAAAAGTACCACTGCCCTTTCTGGTCTACTTTCTATCTATATGCAACTCCTAAACAACAGAATGATATCCTCTTTTACTTTAGGGTGTCATGTTCAATACGAAGGGACTTCTAGTGCCATTTGATTTTCTGCTGCCAACTAGTAGTGTCTTATTCATTGTTAAGTCTTTGAAAAAAAAGTAGCCTTCTGCTATGGGCAGCATAAGGTCTGTGCTTAGCATCTCTGGGGGCTGCAAGATCCCGCCAATTTTTTTTTGATTTCTTAGAAACAATAGATTTCTTAGAAACATCCGCAGGGATTCTTGTGAGGGGTAAAAAGTTGTGAAATTCATTTGTTCTGTAAGTCAAAGGGCTCTAACCAACTCAAAAGTTGATGAAAACAAAGTTTCAAATATTTTCCAGACTTTGTCTACCCCATCTCCATCTCTGAAGGATTTTTATTTTTCCTCTTTTCTGTCTTTCTCACCCACTCACAACCACTTACTTTGCCTGGTACAATAACAAAGGGTGAACCATGTTCATCTTGAATTAGCTTTTCAAGACACCCACACAGTCCCATCACAGCCTGAAAGATGCATATACCAAGCCACCCCACCACTTACTGAGGCCACCCTTCCCCTGTGGAGACAGTGAAGAGGGTCAGCAGGGCCCAGATGATGTTGTCATAGTGGAATTCATGACGCTTCCATTCCCGGCCCTTTACCTCCATCTTGTTTTTCTCATGATCTACATAGTTGCCTCTGAAAACAGAATAGAAATGAAACAAAGTCTCTGAGTACAGTCCGTAGAATAGTCAAGCATGTTTACAAGCATTAAGCATGTCAGGATAACAATGACAATCACAGAAAAGGAAGGGCAAGCTTTATTAAGGGCAGGTACTACCATGGAATAAAAAAAATATGGTACTTAGTTCCCAGCAGACACAGGATAAATCCTGAAATCACTAGTTTCCTGTGTAACCTTGGATAACCTAATTTTTTACTATCATCTTTTATACTTATAAAGTATAAGTAAAACCTCTCTCAGTAGGTCATTAGAAAGACTTAAAACTTAGGGGTTCAGGCAAAGTGTCTCTTACTATATCTGATACAAAAAAAAGGAGTTAAACAAATGTCTATTTGATTTGTAATTCTTCCTGGTTTATAATTCTACAGAAAAGGGAATGGAGTCAAGAGAGAAAGGAGACCTAGTAAACCATGGGAAGTGGAGAGGGATTTGCCAGGACACCCTTAGTAGACAGTGAGAGGTGTATGGCAGCGGCTCTTACATGCACTCCTTCTCTGTGTCCTTTGAACTGTCGGTGCAATAAAAGAACTTTCCCTTGAATAGCTGAACAGCGATGACAGCGAAGATGAACATGAAGAGCTTGTAGACAATGAGTATGTTGAAGACGTTCTTCAAGGAAGTCACTACGCAGTCAAACACAGCCTGTGGACAACAGCGAAGGCTCTTATGCCATTCCTGTGACAAAATACTCCTATGCCCAGAGCTGAGGTAGGGCCATGCCACCACCCAATAGGCTGAGACGCTGTCCCAGGAGTTCTCACCCACCAACCAGTGATATCCATGGGATTAGAAGCTGGCTTCCTAGCTGATCATGGTGATGAGGACCTGACCTGGGAAGCAGACATCTTCTCTGAATTTTAAAGTAAATGTAAACCATGAAACTGAAACAAGATGATAAAAGTGATGGAGTGTGTTGTGGTGTTTCAGTAGATACTCATCGTGAAACCCAGAAACTTAATGCTAGGTGGAATCTTGAACATCGCGTAAACCATTCTACCCACTGAACAACTTGTTCCTGACCTTGACCTTTTGGTGACACTCACAGATTTGCTTCCACAGTGATTCTGTACCATCTTCTCTTTACCCTTTCTAAATGGATCAAGGGGCAGTCACATGCTGTTGTCTTTGTTCAGTTCAATATTTTATCATTAAGTTTGGATATTTGTATCTGACTATCACTTCATGCTCCACCCTCTAGTTGAAAGCTGGCTGCCATCAGGAGGAAGGTCAACACAACTGCAAGACGGTCTGAGCTCTGTCTGTGGTGGAAATGAGGCTGTGTGGGCAGCAACGGTGATTTCCGTTTCAATACAAAAACAGAGGGTCTCCAGAGACCTCCCTTCCAAGCCCTGAGACACAAGTAGTTCCATGACAGTTTGACACATTTCAAGCCATTTTTAGGTTATTTTTCTAGGTTTTTCAGTTCATCTCACTGGAGAATCTGGCCTCGCAGGGTGCTGCATTTGTGCAGTTGCTTCTTCACAGCACTGGGTGAAGTATGGCTAAAGCCACTGGTGTGACACTGATGGACACCTGCGTGACATGCAGTCTTGTGGAATGATCAGAGCCACCTACATCTTTCTCAGCTTATCACACTGCAAAGAGAGGAACCACTCCCCATTTTAATAGAATTGAAGGCTGAGGTCACATTACATTTTTTTTTTTTTGAGACAGGATTTTTCTGTGTAGCATTGGTTGTTCTAGAACTCACTCAAAAGACCAGGCTGGCTTGGAACTCATAGAGATCTGCCTGCCTCTGCCTCCTGAATGCTGGGATTAAAGGTGTGTACCACCACCACCACCATCGAGGTCACACTCTTGAGGCACAGACTAATCTCATCAAGCTGCTGCATGTTCCTCTGCTTCCCCTGGAACTTGTGCTGCAGTTCACATTTGGAGCCCTAGACAGCCTGGGTATGGGACACACCGGGGTGAAGATTGATAGGCCTAAGCCAGTGGCTGACTGGAGGAAGGTAGGGTGGCCAGGAAGAGTTGACACAGTACAAAGTCCTGAGCTAGGGAGGAAAAAAATCAGGGAGCCACTTCTTTTGAACAACAAGCTGCCTCCTGGGAGTCCACACAATGTGTGCTGAACCTAAGACAAAACTATGTCACAGCTAGTCAGAAAATACCTAACCCCTTGCCCTCCCTTCCCTTCCTCTATGCATATCATAGGGCAGAGTCAGATACAGTCTGAGACCAGGAGGGTTGTGGGTTGTGACGGGGGCGGGTGAAATACATTATCAATTAGGAGAACTTGAGAAGGGATGGGAATTGGTACAAACAGGTGAAACAAGCTCATAGCTTTGCCTTCTATGGTAGGCATGAGAGAGCAGGCCCAGACACACTAGAGAAACTGTTGGGTGTTTTGGCTAGGGACCACTCAAATCAGCTCTCTTGTCTATACTACAATTGTAGGTTACACAGATCTCTATTTTCTGGGTGAAAGAAATTCTAAGGATAAGTAATCTGCTCTGGGTCACATACCTCCAAAATCCTTGAGTTAGATTCGGCACTCATGCAGGTTCTTTTCCATGATGGCCAGTTCCTACATTATTGTCTCAGAGTCACTTGCTGACCAGGTTTAGAAGCCACAGTTCAGGCTCTTCCTCAGACAGTCTGGCTGGGTTGTGCTGATGTGGAGCATGTGTCTATTTTAGGACGCTCTTCAATGGCTCAGGTATGGGTGGCCTCTGGCTGCCCTTTCAGAAGCCCTATGCTAGGTTCTAGGATGCTGCAAGTGGGCATTGAAATCTGCTTCCCAGGAAACATCCTGGTGCAGCTCAGAAGGATAGAGCTGGGTGCTGGTGCCGAGGCTTGTTCTAATGGCTGTGTGGCCTGGACTGAGGGCTGATGGTCTTCAGGAATTCAGTAATGGGAGGGGCTTTTCTCCCATAGAGCTTCAGATTCTATAAACCACAATATATGGAGAGTAAAGAGGAGAGGGGTGAACTTAATTAGGGTGCCAAGCTTGAATGGACAGCAAGCCCTGAGAGGTAGAAAGGGTACTGAACAAGAGGATGAGGGGATTGCATAGATAAAAAAATCAATTTGCATCCAGACCATGAAAGGGCTTATCCAGGGTAGCACACTTCCCCATTTCACTTCTGCTTCTTCCATAAATAGACTATGTGTCCTTAAGTTACCTATTTGTACCTCAAAAGTATGAACTATTTGGGCAAGATGATACTTTTCTAAAAGTTATTACTGAAGAAAATAGGTATGGTGGTTTGGAAGAAAATTGTCCCCGAGTGGCAGTATTCCGAGGTGTGGTCTTGTTGGAGGAAGTGTCACTGTGGGGGTGGGCTTTTAAGTCTCATTTGCTCAAGCTTCCTTCAATGTGACTTTCAGCCTACTTCCTGTAGCCTACAGGATATAGCACTCTCAGCTCCAGCACCATGTCTGCCTGCATTCCACCATGCTCCCTGCCATGATGATAATCGACTGAACCTTTGAACCGGTAAACATACCACCCCAATTAAAGGTTTTCTTTATAAGAGTTGCTATAGCCATGGTGTCTCTTCACAGCAATAAAAACCCTAAGACAGTAATTGGTACCAGGGACTGGGGTATTGCCATGATAGGTTGGATCTTGTGTTTGTTTGGAGGAATTTGGGCTTTGGTACTTTGGGTTAGGAAAGCAGTGTAATGCTTTAAGCATTGCTTAATAGGCCATACTAGGAGGAGCATGGAAGAAAGAGGTGCTAAGTATTACTTGAACTGTCGGAGCTCACTCAAGAAGTTTCAGAGGAGAAGTAAGTATATTGCCTAGAGATCATTCTTGTGATATTTTGGTGAAGAAAGTGGCTGCCCTTGTCTGAGGAGTCTGACTGAGGTTAAAGTAAAGAGTTTTGGATTAATTCCATTTGCAGAAGAGATCTCTGTCATGTGTTTCTTAGTGGCCTCTAATAAAGATTTATAGTGAAAAGGAGCAAGCTGAGCAGTATACATTTCAAAATGTAAATTTTGAGGAGAGAAGGAGCAACAGGAAGTGGAATGCAGCTAAATTCTATGTTTAAGGAGGTAAACGGATTAAGAAATGGAATATAGGGAGTGGTGACCTCAGGAACTAAAGAAAAACTTAGAGCAGGGTGTGGGGAGGCCCACCTTTAATTCCAGCACTAGGAAGGAAGAGGTTGGCAGATCTCTGAGTTTGAGGCCAGGCTGGTCTACCGAGCAAGTTTCAGGACACCCAATCTTAGGCAGTGAAGGACAGAAAGTTGAGAAAGATGTAATTGCACAAGGGGGCATGTTCCAGCCCCAGTAAGCAGCAGAAGTTGGCAGCTTTGGCCATGTGTTTTTGGCTTTAGAGTTAATGAAAGAAGAAACAGGTTATGAAATTTGCCTCTGTGCTTAAAGAAAAGCCACTGATGCCAGGCATGTGTCAGGGGTGTCCCTGAATGGAGGCCTATTAGAGGGCCATTGTGTGAAGCTGTGAACTTGAATCCTGGATTGCCTTGGAGAAGAAGATGTCAGAGATGCTAGAGTCATGGGATACCTGCCAAGGAGAGCTGCTAACAGGGAGTGGAACCAGACCAAGAGAAAGAAAGCTTTGTTGCAGTCAAAGGTGAACCGAGTTGGAGATCTGAAGAATACTTTTACATCAGACATGGAGATGCAAAGTTTGGCATTTCCTCAGTTGGTTTTCAGTCTTGCTTTGATCCATATATCCTCACCATTCTCTCTTCCCTATGTTTTGGAATGGTAATTTATATCCTATGCCATTATATGTTGGAAATATGTGATCTTTCTGATTTTGATTTTTACAGGGGAATCACAGTTAAGAGGTTGTCATGCATCTCAGAAGAGACTTTGAAACAAGTTTGAGATTGAGACTTTTGAAATTGAACTGAGCGTATTTTGTTGTTTTGCATTATGCTATGGTTATAAGCCTTTGGGGGCCACAGAGTAGAATATGGTGGTTTGAAAAATGGCCCCCAAAGGGAATGACAGTATTAGGAGGTAATGCCTTGTTAAAGGAAGTATGTCACTGTAGGGGTGGGCTTTGAGGTCTCTTTTGCTCAAGCTTCCCTCAATGTGACTTTCAGTCTACTTCCTGTAGCCTGCAAGATGTGGCATTCTCAGCTCTAGTACCATGTCTACTTGCATTCCACTGTGTTCCCTGTCATGAGGATAATGGACTGAACCTCTGAACTGTAAGCAAGCCACCCCAATTAAATGTTTTCTTTATAAGAGTTGCTGTTGTCATGGTGTCTCTTCACAGCAATAAAAATCTAAGACAATATCCCAGATTACCCAGCCTACCTTAGCACACACACACCACACACAGAGAGCTTCTAATTTAACGGCACATGTTGTTTCAAGACAAAGCTATATATAGGCTTCTTCCTGAATGACAGGCCATCCCAGGGAGTATAATACTAACTGGGTCTGGGCTGAAGAAGGAAGATCTCATCTGCAAGTTTCTTGGGATGGTGGAAGACCTTGGCTTCAATAGATGTAAAGAATCTCAATCCCCAAGAAAGAAAAATGGATATTCTGAGAATGTATTATGCACAGTCTAGCCAGCTGAAGCTAAAGGGAGAAAATGGAAGAATAATATTGGATGGGAACAAATTCTGAAAACGTTACCTTCAGCTTGGGCAAGCGCTTGATGGTTTTCAGTGGTCGCAGAACTCGGAGTACCCTCAGAGACTTGATAGTCTTGATGTCCCGACCCTTGTTGGTTCTGTAAAGAGAGACCCCAGGGAATCATTTGGGAAGAGGAGAAGTGGCAGCCACACTACTACATTAGTGATAACAGAGTAAAAGCAGAGATCAGAGAAGTAGACAAGAGGCCAGAAACTAGGTTGGTGTAGAAACCTTCAAGGACAATCTATAATTGTGCTTCAGGAGTAGTCTCAATCACTCGTAGTGTGCATATCCACACATCCATGTGTGTATGTCCATGTATTCACATCCATGTGCTCACAACAGTTCAACTTATGGTTTTACACCTTCAGATGGTGCAAAAGTGAACTGCATTCAATAGAAACTACCTCAATTCAGCATATCCCCCCATAGGCTAATACTATGCAGAGAGAAACTCTCTTGCAAGACTGAGCAGTCAGTGGTCCTTAGTCATCCACAAAATCATGAGGGTAAAAGATTGATGTTACGTAGTATAAATAATATGCTGTTAAGTTGATAAGATGTCCATAAATGTAACAAATGCATTTTCTATTTAAGGCATTTTCAATTTCCATTGAGTTTACTTTCATGTGAACATATAAAATAGAGGGAACATCTTTGTACACACAAAGGAGCACACAGGCTTCCATGAGCATACATTAATAATTATTTCATGTCTTGGATAGCTAGCTTAATGCTATCTAATACCACAGTGGTAAATAAAAATTGAACAGTGTCAACTAGATACCATAACCAGAGGACCACTGCGGATCTGCATTATGCCTAGTCCAATATTCTTCCATAGCAGGTTTTCAAGGTGTTTGTTGACTTGGGAACAGTTGAGAGCATGTCTCACTGGGGAACTTGACCCAAAAGTCTAGGTTTGTTACTTCTCAGGGTTTATCAGTGTGGGAAGAACACAGCAAGGACTAGTGAGGAACCCAACGCTGTTGCTGTACTAGGCTGCCACTTCAGAAAAAGCATGTGTGTAGGCATCTTGCCAGGGCTTTGGTTTGCACTCCTTTCCTGTAGTCATTTCCATTTCAGAAGCTCTGCACCTAGCACAGGCTTCTGAGAACTACACAGTTGGAGCAGGCCAAGTTGTAGGGCATACCCACCTTTTCCTGGTCCTATGGGTAATGACCCTCCCTATTCAGCCTCTTAGGGATGTTTTCTCTTAATGAAAACCATGTGTTTCTCTTTTATTTCTAGGAATTAAATGTATAAATCAACTTGTATTTCTCTTTCTTCCCTGCTCATCCCCTGAGATCTTTGCATTCAACTCAAATAACTACAATTTATAAAAAATAAAAATAAAACATGTACATTATGGGAAATAAGGCTCTAAATAGTGAGATCAGGCTTGGTTCATTCCTGATGCTGGCCCAGACTACTATTACATTAACAATTACTGGAGAAGCTACCCAGAACATCAGATGGAGAATACCCGATTCTGCATGCAATTTTGCCTGCTATGCCTAGCCTTAGATATGGAAGCCATAATCTTATCTTTTACAAAAGGCATGAAGTCAGTGAATCTAATCCTGAAGGCTGACTTTACGCCAATATTAATTCTAAGCCCTCGTGGTTGTCACAGGTGATGACCTACTTGTCATTTTGAAAGGTAATCCACATGTGCTATATTAATATGGACTTTCACACACAAGAACTTCAGGATATTTAATAAATTATTTTGCTCTTTAAGAACATCTACTTACAATATCTAAGAGAAACATCACATAGGCCAAAAACTACCCAGACCAGCAGGAACGGTCACTTCCCAAGAAGGTGTGCGAACTGCTCAGTTTTAAGCTTTTGGTCCTCAATGGAAACACCATTCACATAAACTCACTACTCCTATCTCATTGAGTTAGTGCCTTCTCCAATTAGAGTTTCTCCCTCCTCCCACCTAGTCCCCCAAACCTTCTACTTACAAAACAAACAAACATAGTTACCCCAAAGCGTTCCTGTAGTGGATCCAGCCAGGAAGCAGTAACAGGAAGGTGATGGATAGAAAGAGAGAGAAGAAAGTCAGGAAACCTCAGGGAGGAGAGAGACTCTTAGGGTAGTGCCATGCTGGGGAAGCAGAGGACCATGGGATCCCACCCACAGGCTTGGCACTTGCCAAATCCATGGGGTTTATGAAAGGAAAGACAGCCCACCCTATGCTCCACCAGCCCCCTCACCACCCACAGGGCAAAAGTCCTTTGAAAGCATTAGCAGGCCTAGGCCTGTACTTTATTCCAGAGGGTGGGGTTTAATCACACTTTCTAAGTGTGAGCTTTCACCTTAGGAGTCTTAGGACAAACTCTGCTTCCAATAACTTTTTATCTGCCCTGAGTAAGAAACTCTTGGAAAAGGCATTTCAAGTGACAGTGGAATTGGGTAGCTTCACCTGAAGAGGTATATTAACTACACTCAAACACAGGGGCACTCTGGTGGCTTTCCAAAGCTCAGATAACATCACTAAACCTCACTCAGATGAGGAAGAGAACTTTCATTTGTCAAGGTTTTAGACAAAAGCTGCTTTTTGAGCAATTAGATGATGAGCTTCTCTTGTGAATGGTTTACTGTGCAATTCTTAGAAGAAAAAATATCCCTGTTCTAGCATAAGACAAATGTCCTTACCACCCTCCCAAAGTCAAGCAATCTGGCAACTAAATTGGAGGCTTATAACCTGAAATCCTTAATATGGCAACTTCTAGATGGTCAGAGCACTGAAATGTCCTGAGGTGTAACTCACAGGTGAACCAAACTTTTCATCCCTCCACATATGGAACAAGCATCTATGCAGTCCTCAATCCTTGTCAACCCCTGTTGCAAGTACTGGAACAAATGACCTGGCTATAATCTCTTGCAAGATTAGCTAGTCTTGTAGGGAAGACAGACCTCAATCCAACAAGCACACAAATGAAAGTAATATTGGTCATCTGCTATGGAGAGATGGGATCCTGTGGTTTGATAATTCACCAAGATTAGCCTATCCTAGCACTCACTCTGGAGACCAGGCTGGCCTCGAGCTCACAGAGCTCCACCTACCTCTGCCTTCTGAGTGCTGGGATTAAAGGCATGTGCCACCAATACCCGGCCATAATCATTTTTTTTGAAGATCTCTTTTCTTTAGGTTGCATTTTCCTGATAATATCCTAAGATATGGGAACAGGGTAGCAGATGGGCACATAGGCAGGTGGTCTATGGGCACTGTCCCCTGGTTTTTACTTTCTGTTTAACACAGCCTTCTGCCTCAGAGGCCCATAGCACCTGAACAGGTTCTGAGAAGCCACCTCATGCAAGGAGGTCCAGCATTTCTTGCTCCTCCCACATAGAGAAAACACAAAACTTGCATCATTCTCATCAAGTAATTTCTCTCCAGAATCCTAGTAAAATACGGTATGGAACAAAGGATATTTCTAATCACTGCATATATACTCCAACATGTCAAAAAAAGAGGGAACACTGGTACAGTCTAATATTGCCAGGTAAGTCTGCCACACTGCTGGGGCTGTTTGGCTCATTCTGACATTCTGACTACCAAGACATGAGCAAAGATAACAATCAGAACATGGGCATCAAGTGAAAGATTGGCTAATAATTATTCTACACTCTCTTAAGCAAGTATCTTCCTGAAGTGGAACTACTAAACAGCTATAGTTTTGAGCACATGTGAGGGCCCAAGCACAATCCCTAGCACCAGGGAAAAAAAAAGCAAAAAACCAGGGTTTTGAATGGATGCCAAGAAGAATGAGCTTGCATCCTATATGTTGTTAGCACAGGGTCAATACCAATCTGAAAATGGCAATTTGAAATAAGAGGATTGAATAATAAAGCAACAGAGTAGGGGAAAACAGAGTGGTGAAAACGATTTCACCACCACTAACTAAAATAATCATAATTTATGCCCAAACAAGGCCAAAGCACTTCCCCACTCAAATCTGTGTGAAAGCCAAGATTGTATAGGAGATGATTCTCCAATCAAAGAAGGCATGCTCTTCCAGCGCTTTGAGCTACATTGTTTTGCAAACAATTCATGTGCTTTTCACAAACCATCCAAATAATCACTTGATAATAGTATTAATCTTTGTTCCTAAATGTATAATGAGTTTTTTTCACTACTCAACTAATTAGTGGAATTTAATGGGTTTAAAGTAGACTCTAAGATAATTTCATATGTTAGGATGCACTGGTCCCACTTTAATTGGGACTCAGTGGGGACACCTGTTTTACCATTTATTTTCTACTGATTTGCTCACCAGAAGAATAGCAAAAGCCCAGTTTCCCCATGCCTTATCATCCCAAGAGATTCCCCTTCTCAGTTGTCAAGTTGCCCTCCAGATCCATCACATGCAACCACTAGACCTTTGCTGTTGTCTTGCTCTCTGAGTCACTTTTCTTTCTAGGTTGTGCTCTCTACCAGCTGATTTCTGCTAAAAATGGGTTAGAACAAGGACCCCAGGTTCTGAAGAGCCCTTCCTTAAGTATCATGTCATCTGTTCTCCTCCATGTGATGATGAGGAAATAGCAGAGCTGTGGGGGAATTTCTTGTGGGAAGAGCTAGGCTTACAAGTCTTCAAGACAGGAGGAGGTGTCCAAGTTAGAATGAAGTTGATTTTTCTGCTGACGTGCCGGGACCATTAACTGATAGGTAATAATACCTACCATTTATTATCCATCTTTGTTCTGTGACAACAAAATTTTCTCTGTGCTAAGTGTTTGGTACATAATCCTTCCCTCCTTGAATGTTGACCTAAATTGACCTCTAATACATACACATCACTATACTCCAACTGGAAGGTATTTTTCTCCAAGTACCAAGAAGCAGGAGGAGGCAGCAAAGCATCTGTGTGCTAGCCGTTTTGTTATTTAAACTGCAGAAGAGGAGTGACCTGGTTTGTATTTCTTTTTAGTCCTTATGTTCTAAACATAACCAATGAGCCTTCATCTGGGATCTTTGTAGGGAGGTCTTGCCGACTGAAGGTTAGCCAATGCATCCCCTCAGCTGCAGACTAATTTGTACTGTACGGTTGTGTCCCGTGAGTACAGACTGAGCAGGTGGTTAGCAGGTCACATAATCTAGGCAGACACTTTCTGGGTCCCATTATACAATCTTCTATCCTGAAAGCTACAACCTACTTTTCAACATGATGGGTACTATGATGAGTTTCCACCAATCTCACAAAACCAGGCTCTTCTTGTGGCCTTGAAGCCTCACTTCCTATACAGGGTGCTTTTTGCATATGGGTCTGGTTGCTCCAGCTACTGAATAGAGCTTCGTTCCTTGATTGGACTATTTCATTTAGCCTATTTCTGTGTCCACAGGATGGAGTCCCACTTATGACCAACCCTCTTCCAAGTGTGTGCTAGGGAGGAACAGAAAGACTTGGGCATTCTTATCCACAGGCTGTCTGCAACTGAACATCCTATGGATTGCTCCTCAGCAGCATCAATGTCACATGTGCTATAGGACCCACGCTGGGCCTTAATGAGTGTGTAGAATGGGAACCTTCCCCCATGTATCTTCCACTCTGTCTCTCTCAGTCCCACCTGAAGACCAGCAGGACAGAATAAAGAAATGGGAACTCCCAAGCATCAACAGGCACTGATCACCTTTAGTGTCCTGACCTAGACACAAAGTTAGATGAAGTGCCTTCAGAGGCTGGATTCTTGAGGGTCAACATCCTATCTGTTCACTGCTGGACATTCCCAATTCCTTTGCAGCAAGAGTTCTAAATTCACAGTTAATGGGCTACCTGGTGACTAAATGCAATTTTAAAGCTTTATTTTCTTCCATAGTGAGAGAAGTAAATGCTATATCTGGCTCAGTAGTAAATAGGTCCATCTTTACCCCTTCAAGACAAAGTATAGTAATAGATTCCTTTGAGAAACTCTTCTTTTTAGTTCTAAAAGAGTAAGGGCAGTCCAGACAAGGCCCCACAGGCATAGCTTTATATGTGAGGGACTACTTTAGACCCAGGCATCAGTGAAAATGTGGGGTAGATAGCTGGGTTTGAGTGAAAGGTTCATTCTTTATTTCTACACCCTTCTGGGTAAATGAGCACATGCATTTCAGTTCCAAACAGCCACTCCTTCCTGATGATGTATGCATCCTCTCTGTCAGAGACACAAATCCCCAGAATAACCATTCCAGAGAAACAGATACTCTGGCCCCATGAGGCTCTTCCAAATCTCAGATTGCCTGTGTCTATGGGTTTCACTCAATGAACTCACAACCAGCTCAGCCCGCTATGGCTTATTCTTAATGCTTTTGAGAGACTGTGTGCATCTTAGCCACCAGGGCAGAGGGTCAAGTGTCAGGAAAGTGACACACTTGAATGAAAGGAGTGTAGTAAAAGCTAATGTGGGCAGTCTGGTTTCTTCTGGCATCCAGAGGCGGACTGACTCATGTTTTTGCTTCTGGCCAAGGACTAAATAATGTAAGGACAAATGGGGCCAGATCCCCTCATGTGCCAGGGAGTCCTGACCTCACCTCATGCCCTGCTACAACAGCACATAGCTATGAAAAGCCCTGGCATAGTCACTAGGGAGCTCACCTGACTCTGACTGGCACAGGAGGTAGGGAAGGTGGAAACTGAGCTTTTGGTGCTTGTTCTATTAAATGTTTACATCAACAAGCAGCATTAGCTGCATACTTGCTATTGAGGATGCACACAGGAGCTCATCCCCTCATGTAAGTTCAGCTAATCAAGTGACACATTGTACATAGTGCAGGTAGAAGGAGAAGGTTAAATGCTCAAGACATAACCTAGTTTGTAGTCCTCTGATTCCCCACTACACATCCGGGTCTGGGGATAGCCCTAAAGTAGGGAGTGTGCCTGATGTTCAGATACCCCAAAAGGGCAAGGCTGTAGTGATCTTTGCCTTCCCACACCTGAGGCCAAAGAGGAGATAGGAGAGCAATCAACTGTGGAGGCTAAGGCTAGAAGGAGAAAAGGATGATCATGCAGGAGAAGACAAATGTGCCCTTTCTAGAAAGAAACATAAAGGACAAAAGGTTTCATACACCTAGTCACTCAACAGACTTTTCTTGAAACCCCAAAGATGAAAAGGCACAGTTTGGGGTATTTATAGTTGACAAAAAGTCTGTCTCTACGTGGGCCAAAAAAAAAAAAAATGAGGTGTTGTGTTGAGGGCTTCAGGGAGAGCTGTTCTTAATCCTGCCAAAGCAGCCCCCCCCCCCAGCATACTTCCCTAGGAGATACCAGCCTAGGAAGGAGCCCTAGGTGTTCTCATAAACATCTTAAAATGTAAAGATGGACTGGAAAAAACAAATGTTCCATTGGGATGTTTTTAAAACCATATATGACCACACTGATAACACAAACCCCCTCTTACCACTTCCTTAAGTCAACCAAGTTCCCAAGTAGAATGCCAGGATTACATTATAAAGACTCCCTTTGTCTGATGTATCTCCAGAGAATAGAGATTTCTCCAGCTATTACATGCATAGCATACATGTTTATAGAAAACACAGATGATGGGAAGTTCAGGTCTCTGCAGCAGAGAGACCCTGGGCACTGCAGCATTCTCTCAGAATTGGGCTGGGTTCTTTTGTCTGGCTGTGGTGAAAGGGATAGCAAATCATTTCTGGTTTCTGGGGAACCAGATAATGATGCTACCGTGGCAACTGCCTTCAGTTGCCCAAACTGACAGAGCAACAGCCTTTGCAGAATCCTCACCAGGGCAGGGTTCAATTTCAAGGGGGAGGGAAAGAAACTGGGATGGGAAAAGGACATTCACTGAGGCAAACCTACGGGACACCAGGACGAATATTCTAGCAAGGAGACAGACACTTGAAAAGCCTCCGAACAAACCCAAATTTGGCTTCCTGTTGGCCAGATCCCTTGACCACAGAGAACATGGGCTTGGTGTCGCCATTCCACTCTCTGCCACGGGCTGGTGGCAGATGGGACTCTTGGGAATCCTGTCATTTGTAACAGAAGAGCTGCATTCTCTAGTGTCCTCAACAAGGAAAAGGCAAGTGTAGTGATAAGAAACATAGGCATGTGGGCATCGGAATGTGTTAGGAGGACCTTAGAAAATGTGGCAACAGCCAAAGGAGAGAATGGGAGCTCATGCCACAGGCAGAGACACCAGAGAGGGAACAGGCGTGGCAAACTAAATAGGATGACAACAAAAGAGAATCATGGAGAATGATGAGAGTAAGGACCATCTACATTTTGGAGAGAAATGAAGTGAAAGGTCAAGATATGGCATCACTAAAAGCCAGTAGCAGACCATGGTCTCACTCTATCCCTGGAACCAGGGGCTTTCTGGATCCCAAGAAGTATAACTGACTACAGAGTTTTCAGCTCTGGGATTGTCGAGGCTTCCACTGCCACCAGCACCAAAGCCACCTCTGCCACATTTCAAAGAGCACAAAAGAGAATGAGACAGATGACATCCCTAGAGCACATTGGTATCAAAGGAGTCCAAGGAGAAGCAGCTGGACACTGGACACAGGACAGGATGCATGGGTTTCCTCCAAAGGGTACCTCCAACCCCAGTCCACCTACTGATTGTTAGGAGCACAGGCTCACAGCTTGTGGAGAGAGGTAGTTGGGTGGGAAGCAGCAGAGTCTTGGACCACCCTTCACCCATCTTGAGCTAGATGTGTAAACTGCACACATACCAACACATAGTTTATTCCCATGACATTTGACACCCCTGGAATTCGAAGAATAAAGCAGTGAATTAGCATTTACTGATTATTCACACAGTGTTAAGTACTCTGCATACCCCATTTTGTCTCCATATTAGAGGTTGGAAATGGAGGTTAGGATAATTAATATTTTGCTACAATAGGTCAAGGGCATGAAGCTGGGAAGGAGAAGGGCTGGCATTCAAACTAGGCTCAACCTGGCCCCACAACTGTCATCTTTCCTCTTCTGTCCTGTCACCTGTGAACTCTGTTCTTCTTCAAGGTCTGGTGCTTCAAGGTCAAGTTCTGTCTGCTATGCTTTTCTCCCTATCCACTATTCAAAGATAGAGTATGCTACTGATACCAAAGTGGGAGAGAAACAATAATGAGTAATATATACAAAAGAATTAATAGAATTAAAAGAGAACTGGACGTTTTAACATCCTAATGGTCATATATTTGTCTCTAACAAAACGACAAACAAGGTGGGCTTTCTCAAGACAAGGGCAGACCTTAATGAATTGTGCCAAGGAGGAAGATGAACTAAGAGTTCCTTTGGAAGAGACAGGTTGCCTTTCTTTGTATGTTGCCGTAAGAACCCACACAGGGGCTGAATATGTGGGGAGATACCCTGCTTTTGTAAAATCTCTTTGGGAACAGTTCAGCCACATGCATAGGAAGCTTTCATTCTGTGAGGGCAAAGGTGACTGACTCTATGTAGCTCTAACAGGGGGTGATGATGCCTATGCAGATGGGGACAAGACACACTGAATTTACCTTGCTACCATCCTGTCTCAGTGTCACAGCCATACTCTGGCTCTGTTGCAGAGCCTCTCATAGCTCCTGAAGCAATGGACACAGTGGACTTAACACAGCTGGAAACTCTTGCCTCAGTACAGAAGAGCCTTGCCCTAACTGTTTAACTGCCAATGAAGATCCAGGATAGAAGCTGGTAGTACTTGGCAGAAATTGAATAGAGGATGATCCCTTTCTAACACCTTAGATATGGGAAAAACAAACCAATGGAAACTTCTTTCCCCTTCCCCAGATGGCTGCCATCGATGAAAGCAGCACCCAGATGCTTCCTCATCCCCATCAGAAGGAAAGCATATCCAGCCTTGCTGAGAAGACAAAGCTCAAAAAGGCTGGAAGGATGGCTTTGAGGAATCCGGTGTGCCAACCAGAAGAAAGGGAAGCTGTTTCCATCCCAGATGCCTGATATCCATCCTGATGGGTCATTCCCCAAGCCTGGTTAGTTTTAAAAATGTCCCTGGCAACATCTGTCTTCCTCAGACATGTTCTAGAATGTTCCAGGGAGCTAACAGAGCCCTCTTCCATGCCTAGACTCCATAGGAAATACCATGATATGGTTGAAAAGCTACTAGAGCTAGATCAATATGTGAGGTAAATAAATTTCCCTAATTATCATGAATACGAGCTGGTTTCCTGCATAGCATAGTTTCTTAAGTGTGTCTTCAAGGAACATTTGGAAAATCATTCTTTTTTGAGCTCACATGTATCCCTTTTGTTTTTATATCCCGGGACTAGCTCTCTGTTATCACTGCTCATGGGCAAGGACCCTGCCCCATGCCCAGGAATCTGAGATTCCCCAACTCTGCTCTGCCTCTGCATCATTCTTCCATGATGCCCTGGTTTCTCCCTGCTTCCTTTTGGTGCTCCTCAATCTTACTTCTTCATTTAGGACATGTGAACTGGAGCTGTAAGACCCTAAGGAATCTACTGAGAACCATTGGCAAGCAGACTCCCAGTGTGTCCCTGTCAGGCACCACTCAGAGTGTTCAATTCCCAGGTGGGCCCTGGAGATAGGCTCAAGTCAACCAGACCTCCAGGAAGAGAAAAGTTAAGGGAACAGAACATTAAAGAATCTACTTACGCCAGAGCAAAGGCTACCAATGCACCAACCACTACCACAAAGTCCAGGATGTTCCAGAGATCTCGGAAGTAGGATCCATCCTGCAGGATCAATCCTTGGTCTATCATCTGCAGGACAGGGTTTGAATAGATGAGCCCAATGGTGTAAGTAACACCTACATGCAACATTACTTCCTCATGACAAGAGCTCTACCGCCACTGTGTCTCCTTAGCCAAGCCCACCCTGGGCCTGAGGAGCAAGGAGGGTATCCAGCAGGCTTTCTGGGTAATGGTGAAGACGGAAGACTCTTCTCATAGTCACACAAATTCTCCATTTTACAGTGAGGATGCAGCCCTCTTCCTATAGTCACATATGATTGGATTAGACTTTTCTGCCATTACAGAGTATTCTTCTCTCCTCAGTGTCCAGAGCTCCAAACGTTACCACATATGCATGGATGGGAAAAAAAAAAACCCTAGATGGGTAAAACTCAGAATGAGATAGTCCTGTTGTAATGTCAGGTGTGTAGAGGGGAGAGGGTATGGTTGGAGCTAGATGGAATCTGGAAAGATTTCCATCTCCCTAACCCACTGATTGGGCATATACCCGGTATAAGACCAGAAGTGCACTGTGCAGAAGTACGTAACTCTCAAGCTGTGTGTCTACCTACTACCTGTACCTCCTGTTCACAACCACACAGCCATGCCTTCATCAAGGACACTGAGGAGACAGAGAGGGCTCTGCAAAGGCTCTCTTAATGCTGCCATATACTAGGGGATGGCATCAAGGGGGAGGGTCCCTAAAACAGACAAGTGATATAACTGAAATCCAAGCCCAGGTTTTCTCTGAAAGCCTTTACCTTTATAACCATCTCAAAGGTAAACACGCCTGTGAAAACATAGTCGAAATATCTCAGGACCTGTAAGACACACGCGAACGAGACAGAGAGGACCATGTAAGGCTGCAAGCTCTACACACACCTTCCCACTGGCCTATACCTTTCTGCATAACAACCCTGTCTGCCATAAATTCCCATCTCAGAACACAGTGAGGAATTTTTCATACTACCTATAGCAGAGCTGAGAAGCAAGCAGAAGGAAGGAGGGACTAGTGAACCTGCTTGAGCCACATGGTCCAAGGATATTCCATTTTTTTTTAGTCATAATTTCTGGGGTCTGAATTGCCCTCATACAACTCTCAGCCTCTATGTGGTACCCAGGAGATGACTCAATGGCCTGTGGTTGAGCTGCAGACCCCTTGCCTCCACCCACATCACCTATGGCTCTATGTTAGATCCTATATCCAAGGCCCTCCAAAAGCAGCAGAGCCCTCTCAGAAGCCTGGCCAGCTCTGAGTGTCAAGCCTGCCTGCTGCTGCAGCCTAAAAACAGTGGTATGGTCGTGGATGTGGGGGCTTCTCTGGAAAGGGCTCATAACTTATCTTTGAGGAATAGGCACGGGCAATTGCTCCATCCTCCTTATCCCCCCAAACCTTTCTGCTACCTTATCTTGATTCACCTCTGCTGCTGGAGGGGAGGGCCTGGGATGGAGTAGACCCCAGGGCATCAAGAAAGTTCACAAACTGCCCTTGTACACCCACTTTGTTGCGCTCCGAATTGGTCAGGACAGGGTCCTCGGCTGCCAGGGCAATGCTGCTGGCTGCAATCACCAGGAGGATGCACATCTCAAAATAGCGTAGGTTCACAATGTAGTGGCAGGCCCTGCGGATCCTGTGGGGGAGAGAACCCTGCTGTTCACCCTATCGAGCTTGCGCTGCATCATTCCGATGCCTGTACCTCTTACTTCCCGTAAGCCTACACTGGCCTCTTCCAGATAGCCAGGCCCTTACCTAAGGAAGTCACCAGGGACAGCAATGTAATTTCTCAAGCACTACCCCCTTGATTTCAGTCCCCAGTGGAGAACAGTAATCAGATTGGTTAGAGGCTATGTCACGCAAGCCAGGATCATTATCGGCACACTTGAGTGAGCCATGGGGAACAGCCACATGAGACTACACAACCTCCAGTAGCTTATGGTACCCCCTCTGGCATCTCAGTGTCTTCTCCCTGACATCTATGGTTTCTGGTTTGAATTGGGAACAGCACAGAAAAACATAGGAGGGGATGCCAAGGATGACCTGCCTAGGAAATCCTAAAGAACCAAGAGACACAAAAAACAGATCTTGATTCTAAAACCCCTGATGTTTCCATGGCTTCCCGACTATTGTTATGGAAACACCTGTATTTTATGCTACAGCTTTGGATGACCTGGTAAATGAACCCAATTTCTTGCCATCCCACAGGTCTGCCTGAGCATTTCCCACAAGGCCACTGAAGGCCTTCTTGTCTTCCTTTCTCAGAAGTTGACCCATATGCCAGTCCCAGGACATAAGGCACAGACTCTTTCCTGATGCCACATTTCTTGAGTCTCTGGCATTCCTTCTCTATGCTGCTACCTACACCCTGGGAAAAGAAGCTCTGTCCAAAGCCCCATATGTAGATCAGTGGTACTAAAGCATTAAACTCCAGGAGATGCCTGACCATCTTTAGAGTCCATCATCTGTCCTTTTCCAGAATGTATGGTGACATCCTCAGGGAAATTTCCTTCATTCTCCCTATCCTGACTACTACTGATCAAAGAGTAGGTGACATTCCTCTCCCATTACGTTTCTCCTGTGCTCTGTCTTCAGTTTACCCTGGAGACTTTGGGCAGAGAGATGAGATGCCGTCCAACTAAATGTCCCACCACACTTATTGGGTCCCAAATATTTCCATATCTAGCTATCCTCTGCCAGGAAGGTTCAGGAGTCCCCACTTCTCCATCATCCCAGGCTGGGTGAAATACTGGCTAGCTGTCCTAGTATCATATTTGGGTGCAACAGGAGCATGGCTCACGGGTTAGTGGTGCTGAAGATGAACATAGAGCTATGGGGCACCATGGCTTTGCCAGTCTCTCGCTTCTCCTTCTTCTGCTTCTTCTTCTCCACCTCTTCTTCTTCCTCTTTGGTCTCTGCCTCCTTCAAGGGACTGGCTTCTCCATCAGTCTTGTTGCTAACTGCAAGCAGAAAGGTTTAAATCTTCAGAAACCTGCTGACACACATGGTTTCTAGTTTGAGTTGGGAATGGCACAGAAAGAATAGGAGGGGATGCTAAGGACGACCCTGGGAAGGTATCCTGACAGGATCAGGGATTTCCCCCACACTACGTCAAGTCCTTCTCCTCCATTTACCCCTACTCTTCCCCACACGTTATATACTACAGTCCTCTGTGCCATAGAAACGATAACCACATTTTCCCTTTTGTAGTCTAGGGAACACCATGGATATTGCAGCTACAAAGCTTGCATAATTTAGAAATCATATCTAAACTCCACATTCTTTTGACCCAACCCACTGAACTTTCATATCAATAATCCTTAAGTGGTATATATTATTATTCCCATTACACAGATGGGAAAACTGAATTTCAGAGAATCTACATACCTTTCCCAAGGTCATACAGCTAATTTGAAATCCTATACACCTTTGTGAAATCTCTGCAGTGGAAGATTTCAAGAAACCATTACTCTCTCTGCACTGCCTTTCTGGCTATGCCTTCCCCAGCATGATGGATATGGAAACGAGAATGCAATATTCATGTGAATATATGCCCATCGCTATGTTCCAGGACTAGAGGGGATGAAGCAGCCAGGGGTCACGTAGCACTGTCAGGTGGCTATTCTCTGTTTCTATGCTTAATTCAGGGAACAGAAGGCTGTCATAGTGGAGAGAAGGCTTGGGAAACCCCTCACCCCCATCCCCACGGCTCTATGACCAAGGAGTGGCACTACCCTGAGACTTGGGCTATGTAGCAAGCTTTTGTGGTCTTGGCCCATGGTAGGGTCTTCTAACAGCTAAGTGATAGTGTGAACCTAAAAGCCTCTATCACACACACACATGCTGTGCCTATGACAAAGGCCACACACTAGCTCTAGCAGGGAACAGACACATGGGAAAGCTAACATGTTTCTCATAAGAGAGGCTCTCCAGCACTTCTTATTTAATAAACATATAAAAGCAGACAGACATTAAAAATGGCTGTGGACCTGGAAACCTGAAACATGCCCAAGTCAACTCCAGCAAACACAGGATATGGGAGATGGACTTTTTAAAGCAGGTCTGGCATTCCTGGGAATATAACGCGTGGAAGAGAAGCAGTGGTAGAGAGGAGGCAGACAGGGAGACAAGGAGACTGTCACATTAAAGAACGTGCAAACAGAGGGAAAACATACTCTGATAGAGCCCTGGGGCCATAGTCTGTTACCACAGGCCTGGGGTGTAGGGATAGAGTAGGAAGTAGAGTAATGCAAGGATAGAGAAGGGAGCACATTGCCGGGTGTAGGATTAATGAAGGGATGACATACAGGGACAGAAGTAAAGTGCATGGTTAATACAGGGAGGAGGTTGAGCAATCATGAGCAATGGGATTAAAGCAGGAAAGGGATTTAGGGGTAGGGCAAAGATGAGATACAAGGAAGGGATTGGGGAAGGGCAATGCAGGCACAGAACATGGGATTAATATAGACATGGAGCATGCAGTTGGGGCAGGGACAAGAATAACAAGAGAGGAAGGAGTGAGGTGTGGGTCAGGGAAAGATGAGACATAGAGCCAAGTGGCATAGTAGGTTAAGTGCTTTGCCCTATGTTTCCTGCTAATGTTTCATAGGTTAACATCTGCTTGGAGGAATTTTGATGGGGAAGCGTGGCTGAGAGCTCCTAGGAGACAGAAAATTGATAACAATAATAGAGTCATGAAATGTTAGTGCAGGGATGATCTCCAGGGGTCACCAAACTCAGTTTTCTCACACTATATGTGACACAGCGTCCTCCGGAGATGTAGTGATTTTTCTGACACCACTGACTGAGCAGAGCAGGGCCCAGAGCTAGAAGCATTCTGCTAGCCCACCCCAGGGATTCTCCCAGAAGATCTAGGAGGTCACAAGGATGCCATCAGGTGACATCAGGACTTAACTGGTTCCAGAGTCACAGGTCACTGCTCTGAGGACTCACAGGACCAAATTCTACAGGACAGAATAAAGTTGAGAAAATTAACTCTGCAGGAGATCACTGCCTCATGACTGTGGAAAATGTTTTAGTCCTGCTTGGGTGTCTTTCTATAGAGCTTTACTAGAGGGATCCCAGAGCCAGCTGCCCCCAGCTCCAACTGGAGTTGAGGGCTGGGGTAACAAAACAGGGAAGGGACTTTGCTCACTGTGCACCACTGTTGAATCCACCAAGGGGTCAACATCAGGGATGGCGACCGTGACGCTGGTGCTCTCAGTGGTACCCTTGTCCATGTTGGCTGTCATGCAAGAGAGGTCAGGCTCGCTCTGGCTAATGCCCCGGCCCACATCCAGCTGTACGTCCCCAAGCAGGGCTTGCTCGCTGCTGCCTTCAGCCTCCTGCTCTGTCAGAGCTGCATCCTTCCCCACTTCCAACTCAGGTTGGGCTTGGACGAGAGGAGTTTCTGCCTCATCAAGAACTCCTACCAGTCCAGAGCCCCTGGGTACCATCAGACTGTTGGTCCTGAGAATAAAGGGCAGGAGAGGGCCATGGTTTAGAAGCTATTCTAGAATGGCTAATGCATTTGGCTAAAAGGAAAGGGGAGAGGAGCCAGAGCAGGCCTGCTGAAGAGCACACAGCATGCCTTGTCTTACATCCCCATCCAGACACAGAGGGGCAAACACCCCTAGGCTGTGCCCACTGACTCATTCCCACCCATCCAGGCCCCACTCTACAGAGATGCTCTGGAAGAAAACATTTCCATACAGATGATGTTTTGGCATCATCTCCATCTTATAAAAGGGGAAACTGGGGCCCATAAGGGTTTCTATCACAGAATTCCTTACACCAACCTGAGATGTAGACTCATTTACCTCCTTAAGTCTTGGGTTCTCTCCTCTTCATGGATGGTTGGCTCCTTGCTCCTGTGGCTGCCCTGAGGCTCATGTTCTTTCTCCCCCTCAATGGATACCCCTTCATCCAGACTCCGCTCCTGGCTGGCCGACCTGCTTCGGGAGACGGAGGCCGACTCCTTGCCCTCAGTCCTAACACGGCGATGGCGGCTGCGTCGCTGGCTCTGCCTATGCCTGGCCCGGTCCTCAAAAGTCACCACTGTCTCTCCTCCCCCAGCCTCCTGCTGGGTTGGATCACAGTTTCCATGACAGGATCTGGGCAGCCAAGGTGGCTCCCGTTTGCCTAAGGACAAGGGGCTCCTCTGGTTGTCCAGGGCACTAGTCAGGCCCCCTATATCACCCTTGAGGGAACCACCTCGGCTAATGCGCTCCTCTTCACACTTCTCGAGACCCAGACCAAGGGCTAGACCCTCAATGGGCCTGGGCCTCCGGTAGAGGCTGGGGTGAGCGTTGAGTGGGTTGAGAGGGCTCAGTGGATTGAGTGGATTGAGGGGGTTCATCGGTGGGGCCTCCTCTTTGTTGAGGGCTTCTTGGCTAGACATTTGCATGTGCCTCCTCAGCTGGCTGGTGCGTTGTTCCCACACAGACATGTGGTGCCGGCGCCTCCGCTCCCTCCTGACAAAGGAGAAGGGACGAGGGCTAGAGTCAGAACCTGACAGCACATGCCAGGCTTAGAGATGGCCGCTTACAGGAGCCATGAATAGGGATCATGGGTGAAAGAGCCAAAGGGCGAGGTGAGGATCCCAGACAAGAAGCACAGAGATGCAAGGAGCAGAGTGGCCACACATGAGAAAGTTGTCAGACCAGTGCCTCCAAGTCCAGGATAGGGTATTTTTCCCTCCAATCCCTGCTTCTGTGATAGAATAGTAAAGGATGGATCAGCCCAGAACTGAGCCCCTTGTACCCAAGACCAGTGAGTGGCAGTACAAAGACTCACCTGGCCTTCCCTCCCCAGGACTCCTGTGGTTGAGGGTATCAATTAGGGTCTCTTATGTACCCACCAATGGCCCTTCATTCAAGGTCAGAAATTCTCCTCCTCTCCCCAGCCCTCTCGGATTTTAGCCTGGGATAGCACGGCTGAGATGCACCATGTTCAGCTACCAACAAAGATAATGACAGTGGCAAGCAGCCCCATGTGCTAACAGTGGTAGCAGCCCCTCAAGGTAAGGGGAGAATGGGCTTCTAAAATGACAGCTAATGAAACCCACGAAAGACGGTATTCACGGAGACCACCAGCAGTCCACGCCCAAACTGCTGTTGAGCATTTCGGCTCGGAGGCCCTAATGAGTATTCACATGGCAGCAGGAACACACAAACATGACACAGAGAGCACAGGCGTGGGCTCCTCAGCTGGAAGAGCAGACACCTACTCCTTCACTCACGTGCCTGTGGGCACACACCCACCAACCGTTAAAGAGATATGCACGTGGACCCACACGCTGAGGCCCACACAGAGAAGTACACAACTGCCTGCATGAAAGGAACCCCCCACCACCGACACTAATCACCAGTGTGAGCACATGCCCACTCTCAGGCCAAACACAAGAGGAGCAAACAACACACTGTCACATACTTTAGACACACTGATAGAAGCACACTCTGAAAGGTGCCTAGGGGCATGTCCACAGATGTGCACGGAACACACACATACACACGCCACACACCCAGGCACACGCTGACGTTTACACTCCGTGTCATTTTGTCCACGGCCAGGACAGAAACACATTGTCCCCATGCCCACACAGAACCACTCCCAAACACACAGACCGGTACACACATACAGGTGGCTGCTGCGCGGCTCCCACATCGACATGTGGTGTCTTCTCCTTCTGTCTCTTCTGGGAAAGAAAAACGGACAGGTTCAGTCCACCCCAACCTCTAGCCCTGCAAGCCCCACAGCCACTGGCAGATGTCCAGAGGGAAGCCAGAGTTTTTAGCCTGTCCAGAGGGCTTCCATACTTCTATTTGCCCTCGGTAGATCCCCACCCCACCCCCCATAGTGCTCCCACAGTGACTTCTGAGTCCTTGCTTTGTGCAAATACACAGATCTTGTTTCTGAAGCATACATGCAGAATCCCAGAGGCCAGACTACTTCCTGTAGGATATAGCTTCTATAATGTTTAAACACCAGGCCCCACCGAGCTCACACGGCCACCCTCCGGAGTTCTATTTTGATGCTCACTTGTTTCCCCTCCCCAATCATCTCAAGGCTTACAAGGCGCATTCACCCAGGTCTGACCCCTTCCATCTGACTCCCACATCAGATCCTGGCTCAATTTTATGGAACACACAGGAAACACTTGTTCTGCCATGCACACCAGTGGGGCTATAGAGCTGCCCAAGGCTAAGGACAAGGCTACACTCCTGAGGCCCCAGAATGCCAGCTGTACCCTAAATGAGAAGCCTTCAAGGTTTGTTGTATTCTGGAGGGGTGAAACACACAATTGACCTCAGGCTGGTTTAAAGAAATATCACTTCTACATATGCATTGTATCCTTTCAAATTCACGTCTGAGGGACAATCAGAATAGTGGGACAGATGGAAGTTACAAACGTAGAGATGAGTGTGCCAGCACAGGGCCAAGGCTAGGGTAGAGGGCAACTCATTTGAGAGATTCCCCAGGGTGAGTTTGCTGTAGCCCTTGGGCTGGAGGATCCTGTTCCAGCCCAATGAGCGCTGCTGGGTCTGGGAAGCAGGCAAATGAGTTTCCTTTTCTGAGAAGACTCCCAGCAGGCAAATGAGTTTCCTTTTCTGAGAAGACTCCCATCTATGCAGAACATGCCAGGGAAATGGACTCTTCTCTACTGCCACATCCCATGCACTTGGAAAGGAGCATCATGCAAGGGCAAGGGCTAAGAAGCAGAGGCAGCCAATCTAAGTCTCTTTGGGGATGTCTAGAAGAAGCACTACATTTGTGTACAAGTACATTTCTTGTGTGTACACAAGAACTCATAATGTAGACATCATTGCAGAAATGTTGTGAGCTCTTCAACAAAATACATTTCCCTCAGCATCAGCAGCCTATACTATAACAGGGCGGGGGTGGGGGGCGAGAAACATGGGTAGCATATAGAAATAGAAGCTTACACTCAAGACCAGCAACATGCACACCCACTGGGAGAAGCATATCATATCATCTACTTGAAAATTCTCAAGTGTCCAAATACCAGCCCTCTATGAGCATATCTCTCTCTCTCTCTCTCTCTCTCTCTCTCTCTCTCTCACACACACACACACACACACACACACAACTTTACTTTCTGTCTCTCTAACACAACACGTACACACATACTGTCTCTATTATGCACACAGTCTCTCTCACACACGTATGCATACTTTCTTACACACACACACACACACACACACTCACACACACACACCCTCCCTCCAAGCAAAAGCGAAACTAATCTTTGTCATACATCCAGGCATATACTTGACACTTGGCTTCACCTCATGGAGGTAATATTCCAAGTTTGCCATTATATTCCAAAATCACACAGAAAAGCAGCCACTAACTCCAACTCAAGTGCACGTGATCTGTGCATACCCCACAGTAGCCTATGAAGTGAAAGAGCAGGAGTCCTCCTTCCCATTTCAAACATAGGCAAACAGAGGCTCTGGGGTCCTAAGTGGTTCTCTTTAAGACCACAGAGCATGTTATTGAAAACTAGGGCTACCACTGGGACACCTGGTTTGTGCTAATGTTCTTTCCATGGTTATCCATGGCAGCCACATCTGTGCTTACCAGAAATCAGTTGCTGGGCTGCACACCTGAGCAATGCACACATCCCCCGAGATCACTCCTAGCAGCAGTACACACAGCATGGCATATGGACAGCAACCAAAGCCCTGGTGTCATCTTATTGTGGACATTTACAGTGCCTTTTTTACCTTCATTCTGCACTGGTGTTCACTGCTCAATTCCCACAGAGCTGTGCCTACCCACATTTCATTCATTCTTCAGTTCCATAAATAGTTTCTACTCTGGGCCAATCATCATTCCCAAACACATCCCTCCAAACCCTCTTCTCTCCCAAGCTTCCTCATCTCAGTAAATAGAACCACCCACTCCCGGCAGCAGCAAGTCCTATCCATCTGCATTTCTGGATACCTGTGTGTATGTGACTTTAGCCAAAATTTACTCAAAACCAGAGAATATTCTGAAGAGGAAGGACTTGTTTGATATTCCCCAATCAATCTTTAATTATCTGTGTTTCCCAGGCTCACAGAAAAGGGACTTAAGGGGCAAGTCTTCCCAGCTTTGCAAAGCAAATTCAAACCAACAGTAAAGTAGATAAAGGGGGCACTATGTAGAATGGCGAGCATCCCAATGGGTGAGGTAGAGGCTTCTCAGAAGTTCTTCCCACCCATTAAGACCGGGCCACCAGGGACTCACATCTCTCTGGCTTTCAGTAATGGTTGAGAGGGGCCAGTAGCTCAGGATATATTTTACTTCTCAGTGGGTTACCACTGTCCCCACCCATATGACAGGGCCCCTCATACAGGCCTCCTGCATGCCCTGATCATCATCAGGAATTCTGTGGTTCTCGTCTACTGCCCCCTTTACTTTGCAGAGGTCACACCTGTGAAGAACCATACTGACTCCCAAAGTCCTCCCATGGAGGACTGACCCAGGCTGGATCCTGGGAGAGTGATCTTAGCTATCCTCCGTATCAACCTCCCATTCACTCTCAAATCTATTCCATATGGACACTGTTTCTACCAAGCTACTAGAAAAGCCACTAAAATAGTTTCTGTTTTGACAAACCCAGTGGTCCCTTCTCTGTCCACTTTGGAGGTGATAGTCCTTCAAAAGTATGCAGTGCCTCTGCCCACTCTGACATATTCTCTAGGACATCATGCTCCTCTCTTCCTCCCTTGTCCCCTGGCTACACTCCCTTGCCTCTTTCACAAGCTTCTCCTCTGCCAGAGAAGAGCATGCTCAGCCTCTGTCCTCAGTTCCACTCTTTCCCTGTCCCCACTCTTCCTGGGTCATCTCACCCACACTGATGGCTTAAATACCATCTAAATGCAAATGACTTCCCCCAAATCTTTATTTTAATCCCAGCTTCTCTTCTATGCTCCAGACGCCTGTAACCAATAGCCTATTCACACACTTGGATGCCTTAGAAACATCTCACATTCAATGTGGCCAAAATGAACTCTGGATTTCCGTTATCTCTGAAGTACCAATAAATGCTCCCACCCTCTGTGCCACTGTTTGGGCCCCGAAGCTATAAAACTGGTGAAAATAGTTATTTCTTCTCTCCCTCTCCTTTTTTTCCATCTTTACCCTTACTGAATTTAATCCATGAATTATCCCATTGGCTCACATTCAAAAATATAGACTGAGTAGAACTGTCATCTTCTCCATGGCTACTTTCCTTGCCTAACTAATCATCACCCACTTTATACTAACAGCCAACTGCATCTTACTGCTTCCATGCTGGGCCCCACGACCAATTTTCCATGGGGCAGAGTGATATTTTAAAGTGGAAAGCATAGGATGCCACATCTTTCCATGCTAGGCATGCCCATGATTTCAGTTTGAATAAATGCTGAATCCTTCACCCGGGGGTTGGGAGCTCTGCACTGGCTAGTATCTTGTATCCCTCTGGGACCTTGCTGAGGGATGGTTCCTTTATAACACCACACAGCTACCTTCTGTATGTTTAGGTTTCTATTTACACAGGGGGTCCCTCTTGGATTTATCTGAGTGGTGCCCCCCCACTATCTTATTACCCTATAACAGTGTACTATATGCTATGAACAGTTCATGGAACAGAGGAAGTGCCTTCCTACAACTGATTATTGTAGGCATTGATGAATTAGATTGTAGCCCCAGAAGCCCAGGGTCAGTGTTTGGATGGCCTACTCACTCAATAGAAGGCATGTTGGGTGCAGACATCGGGCTAACCTCCTTGGCCTTCTGCAGTGCATGTTTCTGGTTGAAAGCTTCTTCCTCCTCCTGTTCATCCTAGACACAAAGCAGGGATAGTTTACCTAGGATTGTCCTATGGAGAGCAGCTTCCTTTGGCCCTCCCCAGGAGCTCTGAAGCCCAAGCAAGATGAGGTAAGCAAAAGGGAGTGTTAAACCCCGTATGGCATATGGGTTCCTAGGCAGAGGTCTCTATTCTTCACCTACATTTTTTAGGTGTTTTAAAAGAGAGAGACAGACAGAGACTGTGTGTGTGTGTGTGTGTGTGTGTGTGTGTGTGTGTGTGTGTGTGTGTGTGTGTGTGTGTGTTGTATGCGTTTTCCCATGGAAGCCAGAAGAAGGCATTGCATTCCTCTGGAACTGTGCTTATAGCTAAAGTTGGGCCTTGTAGAAGAGTAGCAAATACTTTTCACTGTTGAGCCATCTCTCCAGCATCACCTCAGCTATATTCTTGAAGTGATGACACCAAGGAATCAAGTCCAGGTCATTGATAGAGGTATTATAATATACATATCTTCCTAGCATGCTATGGTTCCCCCCCACACCCCTCCTGAAACAACATTTTATCTGAATTTTGCTGTAATACTGTGAGGCAGACAGGCAGATATGTCCTTCCCATCTTACATCCGAGAAAACTGGTATTAATGGAGATCATCATTTTAACCAAATCTAAACTAGCCAGTAACAGAAAGATGTAGGATTCAAACAGGTTTTCACATACTAACGCTCATGTTTTCCTTCCCATATTATAGAGATGAGGGTTTTAAGAGATGTGGGAAGAGTAGACAACACATCATAGATCCAGTCGGAAAAGTTCAGTAAATTTCTCAAGATGCTGTGTATCTTCCTAAAACCAATTTTTCATTTTTTGACAAGAATTCTCACCCATTTCATGGACCACCCCACTGCAATTAATACTGTCTTTCCCTGGGAGTGGAGAATTTCCATGAAAGAAATGAATATCTCTTTGAGAATGGCAATATCTGATTTCACAGAAATTTTTCTAGAAATGACCATAGCCAATGGATTACCCCAGTGGCCATCGTACAGGGACCACAATGCTCCTGATCACTCTCACACCCAAGCCCTTGAGGATTTGGTCACAGAGTTGAGGTCATACTGACACAGGTTGTAGTAGCAGAGGCAGAGCTTAAAATCTAGAGTTCTGCTATTTTCCTCTGTTCTGCATTCTGTAATTCCGAGAAGGACCCATGCAAGGGCTCATGGAGTTGTGCTGATATTTTCTATATCATAAAGGAGACCTGTGCTGAACCAAAGCTCAGCAAACTTGGTGGAAGTAAACCAGGCTTCCTGCACAGGTGTGTGGCTCTCCAATGATCTAAAAGCTCCCAGAAGACAACTCTCTTGAAGATAGTGCTTACCTTGGTCAATTCCTGGGCATTGGCCAGATTGTCCACAGCGATGGCCAAGAATACATTCAGCAGTGTGTCTGTGGGTATGGGTTAAGGATGGGCAGGCAAGAAAAGTAAAAGGCTTTAGCAAGTCTGGGAGGGCCCCTCCAGGACTTTTCTGCCTGAACACTGGAAGCAGCAGCTAAGGGCCACAAGAGAGGAAAGAGGGGCATTTTGTCTTCCTTCTTTCCACATATTGCCTCTTTACATAGAACAAAAAAACAATTCCTGAATCAAACCACTCGCAAGGGCAAATATGGTGAGGAAACTTTCAGACAGCTATGGCCTTGAGGACTAGCTACAGGCAACAAAAGGAGCATTGAACAAGATGTGCAGGGATCTGAGTGTCAGTGTTCATCTTTCCCTCCTAGGAGACTGGAATCTTACTTAGACCAAAAACAAAGAAAACAAGACCAGTAGCTTTCTATAATGGGGTGCCAACTTCTTTCATTCTTGTTAGGGTCCCAGAGAGCTTCCAGGATTCATTTGACAAATGTCACAGCATGGACATGATTCGTCCTGAAACCCTCTTCTGTTACATACGCTGACTCCTAAGGTCCCAATCTTTTGTGTTTGAGGCCCATATATTGTAGAACATGAAACTAATTCTAGCATAAAAGGATGGCTCTGGCTACTTACAGAACAACAAGAATATCAAGGGGCTGCCATTGTGGCAAACTGGCCTTCCTTTCTTGTGACTTAACAGATAGCTTCTTCTTATGCATTCCTCACGTCTAGTTTATAGTCTGTTCCAACCACTAAAAGGCCTCAGGACAAACGCTAAAAAGAGAATATCTTCTTTGTGAAGCTATATGAATAATGTAGCTGCTTCAGAATGCCCCCACTGTGCTCTACAATCCAATTCAAGGTGGGTTTCACTCCCCCAGGTACCTCATAGTTATACAAATATTCACGGTTTATAAGATACATTTAATAATCATTTCATTCAATGCTTACATTTAGCAAAAGAGATGTTATTTTCTTCTTTTGAAATGTGGAAACAAAGTCTCCTAGAGAGTGAACGACTTTTCTGAAGACCACACATCTAGTTAACAAAGTGTGTCTCGGGGATTCAAACCTCAGTCTTCCTGCTCTAGTATATTTTGACCAGTGTCTTAGTCTTGCTCCTGCTTCTGTGATCAAATACCCCCAAAAAAACATTGGGGTGAATTTTAACTACCAATGCCAGGTTACAGGCCACCATAGCAGAGAAGTGAAAGCGGCAATAATTTGTGTGTAAGTTTTAACTGCATTTGACTACGGGCTATGATTAATTGCTCCAAGTCTCTGTTGATTGCATTGGCTTCTTCATGATCATGGACCACATCCTGGAACTGTGAGAGAAAGTAACCCCTTTCCACCTCTAAGTTGCTTTTTGTCTGTGTATTTTTCCCCCTCAGTAACAGAGTTAGAACATGAGGTGTAGGGTTTGGAGTTATAGAATTTCATTGTTAGTCTTCCTTTATATGTTTGTATTGACTTGATGTGATCTAGTACTTTCTTTTGTCTTACAAGGTAAAGAATAGGTGAAGCAGTGTCTATATAGCAAAAAAAAAAGAAAAGGTTTCACATGCAGGATCAACACAGTAACTACTAACACTTAATGGTATTTGTGCTAAAATTCTGGTATTTATATTTATTTTGAAATTTTATGACATGGTAGGCTCTGCCATTTATAAATATATAATTGATTCACTATTTCAGTATACAATGATCTCAGGCTTCAAACATTTTACAGACCTCATAGTATCTCCAACCATCCAACATATTAGCGTTGCATGGTATTATTTGTATACGGCAGATTTAGGAAATTGCATCTTTTTTTAAAATTTAAATTCCTTAATTACTGCTCATATTTACATATCCATCTCACCCATTCCCTCTCCCTCCCATCCTCCCAGGTTCCTCACCAACCCCGCTACTCATTCCCTAACTCCTCCCCAGGAATAGTGAGGCCCTCCACAGGGGACCTTCAAAGTCCGTCATATCATTCAGGGGAGGGCCTAGGCCCTCCTTGTTGTATCTGGGCTGCAATAGTATCCCTCCATAGGGAATGGGCTCCCAAAGTCCATTTGTGCTCTAGGGATAAACACTGGCTCCACTGTTAGAGGTCCCATAGATTGCCTTGGCCTCCTAGCTGACACCCACATTCAGAGGGCCTGGTTTGATCCAATGCTGTTTTCCCAGCTTTATGGGCAATTGCATCTTTTTAATGCTTGTATTCTTCACAGAATACATACACATTAGCATACACATTCCTTAAGATGAAAATCGTGTTTCCTTTAATATGAGCAAGCATTGCCTATCGCCTCTCCCCTTGCCTATCCAAGGCCTATCTACCTACCTACCACCATCACCACCACCACCACCACCACCACCACCACCACCACCACCACCACCACCCCATCATCTCCTCAAATGCTGGTACTGGGAAATGGACAGAGTACAGAAGAACACTGTAGGAGGATACAGTTTCCAAACAAGGTGAGCACAATGAAGTAGATGGCAGACCACATGCCTGAGCTGACCCCACCCTGGGAGCGGATGCCATTGTACATCACCTCATTCCAATCTTCCCCTGTCAGGATCTGTGTGGAGCAAATAAAAGGCAGGTTAAGACTCTGGGTTGGCAGAGAAGATGGGGCCAATGTCAAGGGCAAAATACCAGGGATGAATCTTTTCCAACTATCCCCTTAGGATAGGGGAGAAAGCCATTTCTATAAATAATCCTATTTTATATGGAAGGGAATTATAGACATTCAACATGAAAAGGGAACAAGAAGAAGTACTCCTGCTCCTCATATTTCGGAGTTCCTCCCTCCTCCAGGTTGGCTAGGCCTTGTGGGAATCACATGGATCTGGTGGTCTAATAATTACCTGATTGTTCCCCAGGTGACAACACATTGTTCCCAAGACAGTAGCATTATTGGAAAAGCCTCGGTGGTTCTAGTTTGGAAATTGGGTTCTGCTTCAGCCTCAGAGTCAGCCTAAGCAGTATTTTGTGTATAATTCTAAAATACTATTGATGGTGAGTTTTCATTATGGCTTTTAAAAAGTTTCGTTTAAAATTGTTCCTACTATTTTGAGACGGAAGGGGTAAAGCTATTCCATTACGTCAGTAAACTGAATACAGGTAAGGAAATAGTCCAGATTTTAGACAAATCACAAATGTGACTTGTGACTAAATATCCAAGACTTGATGTCTTGCAGATTCACAGGTGTGGGGAGAAGGGCAACTAGGTGATTGCCATAGAACTCTTTGGCTGGTGATAACACACACACAGGAATTTAAGGGATTGTTGTAATGATTTCTCAAACAGGAGGAATACTTCTCTCTTCTCAAAACAGGATCCCTGATGGCCAAGACACTGCCTTGTTACACTGTGTGGTCTATGGGCCCCACATTGCTCTTCTGAGCTATCAGCTGGAACATCATACCTGAAACACTGTCATGATAGCTGCAGGGAAGGTGTCAAAATTAGCCGAAGGAGTCCCATCATTAAAGTTAAACCTGAAAAGGAAATTCAGGGAGAATAAAAATACCAGTTACCAAGTTCCCCAGCTCCATATTGCAGTTTTCATCATCTCTTTTCTCTTTTCTCCTCATCTCCCCCTACCCACTGCTCTCTATCTCATATGTTCTATGAAGATGGTAATCCCCATTTCTGAAAAAAAAAATTGATGAGCTTTGAAAGGCACAAGTCATAAGACAGAGTTTGGGCTGGTCAGAAATGATGAGGCTCCAAGCTGATCATTTCATGGAGAGTTTCAAAAGGATAGGTCTTCCAAAAGGAACCCTTTTCAGTATATGTAATAACAGCAGAGACATTTGCTGTTCAAGTGCATCCATGGACTATTCAGACCAAGAACAAACAAGATGCTAACAAACCAAATCAATCACCTTGGTACTGCCAGGCCTGAGACTAATCAGAGCTTCCTTTGGATGGAAAGCCCCCCTGGCCCTTACCTGCCTCCAAAGAGCTGCATTCCTAGGAGAGCGAAGACAACGATGAAGAGGAAGAGGAGGAAGAGCAAACTGATAATGGACTTCATGGAGCTCATCAAGGAGACAACAAGATTCCGGAGGGATGCCCAATACCTGTGAAACCCAGATGAGGGCACAGCTGTTGACAGGGTATCAAGTTATCCCCAAGGACAGCTTGCCATCTGCCTACAAGTCTGAGACCAACAGTCTTTGTGTCTCTGTGAAGACAATGTGATAGCAGTATGATCCTCCACTGGAAAATGTGTCACTCAATATTTTGTCATTGACAGTTTACTAGTTTGGTCTTTAGAAGAATGTGAGAGATGGAGCAGAAAGGGGGAAGCAAGGAAGAGAAGGAATAAGATTTCCATTCCCAAAGGTGGTGGAAAGAGTCCAGATATCAACACTTACTTGGTTATTTTAAATATCCTTAGGAGCCGGAGAGCTCGTAAGACGCTGATTCCAAAAGATGTACCAGGTCTGAAGATTGCCCAGACCACCTCAAAGATGCTGCCCACTGTGACCTAAGAGACAAACCCAGCCACAGTGAGAAGAGGGAGAAAAAAGACAGAAGCATCTTGGTACTTAGTACATTATCATCAGCGTTCATTGGGCTCTGGTGAAATTAAGTCTCTCCCTCCCCAGCCAGCCCTAACTCTAAATATACTGTATACTTGAGAAGCTACTAAAGAAAAACAATATTGTGCCACCCCACACACTGTTTCCCTTCTCCCTCCTAACTTGTAATCTTCTCACTGGTTTACTGACTTGGCCTTCACAAAATTACAATTCATAGTCAGTGCATTTGTACAAATTTGATAGCAATGGATGTTCTGGCTCCATATTACCTTATATATGCATACAAAGGACTGGTACCCAAATCATAGAAACCAGTTTGAAGGAGCAGTAAGGTTGAGTCAGGGGAAGAATAGAAGAAAGGGAATGTGATAGGTAGGGTTTTAGTTGGGAGGGGGAGGTTGTTAGGGGAGGAGGGGAGGGAGAAGGGAACTGGGATTGTCATGTAAAACAATCTTGTTTCTAATTCAAATAAAAAAAATGATAAAAAAAGAAACCAGTCTGAGTTAGTCAAGGTTGTGTTCCAATATCAAAACATCAGAAAGGACCCACATTCTCTCATCATTCTAGATCACAGCATGTCCGAGAACATTTTAGTGATGTTGTATTAAATATCTTTCAAGGAATGAGGCCCTGTATAATCCTCAATGTAATAGTTAACATAGGGTCTTATTGCTATAGGAAGAAATGTTAATTGTGATTAACATTTCAAGATTGTTGTTGTTTATGGGAATCGGAACAGAGTCCAGGGCCTTCTTTGCACATGCTAGGCAAGTGGTCTATCAACACCACAGCCTCAACTTCTGCTTTTTTGGAATTACTTTTAATTATTTATACGTGTAGGTGTACATGTGAGTACATGTGATCCAGGGGCCAGGATTGCAGGATCCCCCTGGAGCTAGAGTTATATGTGGCTGTGAGCTGCCTGACACATGTGCTGGACACCTAACTGGAGTTCCTTGATAGGACAGTAAGCATCCTTAACCAGCAACCCATCTCTCCACCAACCCCCTAACTTTTGCTTTCTGAAGCAGGGATTCACTATATAGCTCAGGCCATCTTGTAATTTACTACATAGCCCAGGTTGGTCTCAAACTTGTGATTCTTTGGCTTCAGCATCCTGAGTATTGGGGCAAACTACTATGGCTGGCTCTGAGTTACTTTGTGATTATACATTTATGGAATGTTGACTGTGTTGTAGACATTGTACTAGGAGAAATAATGAAAACGAGTCTTCAAAGCAATGCTGAAAAATACGTGTATGAGAAAAATCAAGGTTAAAATGGTCTCTCACGAGCTATTATGCCTGAAAATTGCCTGTACTCAGAACCATATGTTCTTGGTGAAAATGTAGATGGGCAAGTGCTCAGAATCTTTATCACCTGACTGGAGCTTTGGCAGAAAAGGGACTGGGTTTGGCAGAAAGAGAGGTGGCTCAGAAACCCAAGGTCCTGCTTCTTTGTTCTGATGTAAATCAGGTATGTGATCTGAGCACACAGTGTCTGTCACCTTCTGTGTAGAGGACAGACTAACCTCTAACACCTCATATCTTGTACAGGACGCCTGTAAGCACAGCAGGAAATAAATGTGCATGAATGCGCCTTGAACACTACCAACAAGACACACAACTAAATATTATATAGAAAATAAACAGCTTGATGGAATGTTCTGCATGGAGTCATGCTAATACAAGTGTGTGAGTTCATATGAGGGCATACCTACACAATTATGTGCATTTTCAACTGAAGTAGGAAATGAACCCATGTATAACCTCTTTCTTCTAAAGCCACCTCTAGAATTAAGTCCTTTGTCCTTCTCTCCCAGACTTCGCCCAAGATAATAAGTGGTTCAAAATTCTGGCTATGGGTAGCTTTGTAAAATCTCATTGAGCTATATAGTTGAATGTACACTCTTTAGTATATGTGTTATACATCAATAAAAACATTAAAACTCAAAGAGGTTTAAGAAAAACCAAACAAATCCTTGCCCGGCAAGGATTCATTCACTTCTGAACTCCCTTTATCTCATCATACCATACTACCATGCTCCTTTTATGATTTCTGACTTCAATGGCTCATGCCGACTGACAGAGCAAGCTGCTTATCTAAAACCATGGCCTGTCGACATGAAACAGGAGGACAAACAGGCTTCCAAAGACTTACCCCAAAATCAAAGCAGTTGAATGAAGAGTGAAAATAAAGGCGTGGCCCCATGCCATACATCTTCAGGGACATCTCCAACAGGAAAAGTCCCAGAAACAAAAATTCTGCATAGTCTGAAAGCAGTAAATGTACAGTTGTTTGTTCCGTGGATGGTATGAGCTCTTTTGCTCTCCAACTAATACACACCCTTATAGAGGAGCTCCAGATCTTAGCATGTAAGAAGTCAGCATTGGGCAAAGCCTAATTTCGGAGCACTCTGAGCTGGGATGAGCCCCTGGCCCAACCAATAGTTGCCCTTTTGCAATAGGAGGGCAGTTATCATTGGCCTGCAAGTAGAGTTGTGGCTTGACTAAAGAATCTAGGTATCCTCATCTATACATTTATCCTTCACAGTTCCCTGGTCATCCATGACACCCAGAGGCAGTCATGTTCCGAGCAGAGTTATATGTTCCTTTTTTGATTCATTTGATGTATCCATTGTTCCCAGGACTTCCTCCCCAGCTCTCAGGGACTCAAATTCTTTATACTACTGAACCTCTATAAGAAATTTCTGGGACTCACAGTCACAGTACAACACTAATGTGTTAACTCATCAGCAACAATTATTGACCCCAGCAGACAATGAAGGCTAGGAGCAGTTGTTTGATAATCCATTGCCCCCTGCAGCAGCTTTGGCTTGCTTCAGTGTGTACAGTTAGCATGCTTTAGGTCCCTCCGTATTCTTACGTAAAACCAAGCCACCCACTTGAGGGGACAGCAGTTGCTGTTCACTTACAGAGGAGGTGAGTGAGCCACTGGGGCTGGTTGTGATGAACAATGGCCACACAGGCAGTATTGAGAGCCACAACACTCAGGACGATCCAGTAAAACACTTGGGATTTGACCATGTGGCGGATAGAGATACGTAGAAGCCGTTCCTTGTGCCGGAAATAGGAGGCTCCATCTACCTTTGTGCTCTTGATACTGGCTCTGGCAAGAGGTGTGCCTAAGTAAGGGAAATGAGGAGGAATGAGAATACAAAATATCCCAGGCTTCCCTTCCACGATCAGGTGGCATCCACAGGGCAAGTTGGACAGCTTGAGTACCAGGACAAGGTGATGGTCACATTGCAGACCTGGGCAACCCCTATATTATAGGCTAAGTAATCTCCACAGGGAGGGACCCTGCTTTTCCTCTCCAGGCACTCTCAAGTCCTAGGAAACTGAAAGATTCCCAAGCAGACACCAGGCAGACACCCAGCATCTTGAATCCTAACAGGATCGTGTTTATATCTGTAAGAGACCGGGCTTCTCTCTGCCCTTTCCCTTTAAATACGCTTCAGACACCGGAATCCTTCTGCTGCATTTGTGATATTTCTGCCACTGGCAACATAAAGCAGCAATGGGCCTTGTAAGTCTCTTCTGCTTTTTAGGATGGAGTGAGTGAGATCCTGCCCTTTTTTCTGGGGAGGAAGAAACCTGTCAAGAGCCAGAATCTGTAAGAGAAGCTAGGATTGAACTGTAGTCACATCAGTGGGTTGTTAAAAGGAATTAGTTTCAATTGCACATGATGGAAGTAGGTTGGTCCTACCCTGCTTAAGCAAATGGCTTCAAGTTCTCCCGGGTGGGTCACTAGAAGAAATAGGTCCTGAGGATCCTTGAAAAATAGGGGTTGAGTATCCCTTATCCAAAATATATGGACCAGACACAGTTCAGATGTCAGATTATTATTTTAGTGATCGCACTATCAGCTGCACATGATAAAGTATCTTAGAGGTGGGATCCAATGTCTACAAATAAAATTCATTCATGTTTCAGATGATATGTCTCATATGCATAGGCTGAAGGTAGCTTTATACAGTATTTTAAATAACTTTGTGGGAGAAACCAAAGTTTCATGCTGTGGAATTTTCCACTTGTGGTGCCACAGTATTGTTTTTTTTTTTTAAAAAAATGTCTAATTCGGGAGCAGCACAGATTTGGGATTTTTAGATTAGGGATACTCAACCTGTATCCCCAACGTGGGTTCTCACTGTCACACCCAGGAGAGAAAGGATACATCTGCAAATGAGATCCACCTGTCACACTTGAAGAACCCTAAGCCCCAAGTTTCATGTACACAGCATCCCCTGGTCCTTTTGTCCTCTCTGTAAATCATTGTCATCTAGGTTAGATTCCCATGCCTTCCCTCAATTACGTCCCTACATTCGGGATTCTTTGGGTTCTTTTTCCTCCTTGTGGGTCTTCTCAACAGACAGGATCTTCATTTTCATGGGAGATCCAGAGAAGTAAAAGAAGATCTAACTGGATCACTCACCCACAGAAGAGATATCAACGCAGTGCTCATCGCTGGAGTCTCGGGTCATGGCCTCCGTCCGGCTCCTTTTGATGGTTGCCCTTCGAAGCACTACGCCAGGGAAGGGGAAGGCCAGTGAGAGGCCATAAGTACACCCAGATCATCCTGGACAAAACTTTGAGGGCTGTGGGCAAGAGGCCTTGTGCAAGGGGCCTGTGACACAGGTGTTGGCCTTTAATACTGGAACCAGGGTGATAGGAATCTGAAGTCTACAGAATGGCAGGCAATGCCGTGCTTGCCAGCACCTGCAGATGTTTACAGGCTTTGAATCCCAGTTGGAGTTTATCTAAATCTAAACGCAGTAGGTAAACAGACACTCCTTAGCTATTTGTTCTGGCTCTTCATAAACAATGGCACTTCCCGGTAATGAAAGTGGTCCCAAGATGATCCCCATACATTTTAAAAGAAGATCCCTTCATAGACCCTCAGTTGTATGATGGTCTTTTCATCGAACTCTATCAATCACATGCCCTGGAACAATGCAACTCTTGGGTTTCATTTCCATCACTTTAACAGGCATTTAAATCTGTGACTCAATTCTCGTCATTTTAAAGCATGAGGGATTTTATCACGGAGAGACTTGTGTTTCAAATCCCAGTGTGCCCCCCTCTTCTTTCTTTCAGGAGAGAGTGCCACCGCCTAAGAGGGCAGATGCTACGGAAGCACAGCTCACAGCACTTGCTTACCTTCCAAGGCTGATGTTCCAGCGTTTTTATTTTCTTCAGCAAGCATGACTTCCTCTGTATGGAAACAAATGGTTTAGTAAATTATCTGTAAGTGCCAAATTATTTTGCGAAATGAAAACCCTCAGGGACAGCTCTAACTTAAGGCAACATGGTGAGTGAAATGAGTTCGGAGCGCATCGTGGGCACCAGCATGGAGAGAAATCGAGCCTCACCAGGAACACAGGCTGCTCAGAACAAGATGGAGGGTGTGTAGCGAGTGGCTCACAAGGGATGCTGAAAAAGTTCAGGGCTACTACAACTGATGCTTCATGGAGGGGCAGAGGAGGAAGAGGTATTTTTTTTGTTAAAATCCCCTAAGTTTATAAGAGTGAAAATATTCTAGTTTCGTCTTTTCTACCTAGGTTTCTCTCTTTCCTAACCCCTCAGAAAGTATTCCCTTCTTCCTCTCTCCCAGACCACAGCATCTGTTCCCTCATCCAGGAGGTGAGGCCATGTTTTGACTTACACATGCTCATGACTCTAAGGCAAGGACAAGGGAAGAGCCCAAGTGTCCCCAGAGGAAAGGCAGGGCTTAAGGTATGCCTCTTATGTCCCCACCAACTCTACCCTACCCTGTCTTGGTTGAGCAGTACTTGAGCTAAAATGGTGTGGGCACACTCTGAATCCATCCCTGTGGTATAATAAAAAATTATATATATATATATATATATATATATATATATATATATGGATTTTGGTCTCTGGTTCCTGGCACAGAGCTGTCTTTTGTATGCTAATGAGATGACTCATAGCAGGAAAGGGCCCTGGATAACTTAAGGATAGAAGCTGGTAGTCAGAAAAATTCAACCACATGACCAGAGAGGTAGAATTTTTATACTCCATCCCTACATTTGAGGAAGAGAGAAGAGCCTGGAGTCACAGTGCTATTACTGGTGATCAACAATTAATTCCCACATGCCAATGTAAGGAAATCTCCACAAACTTCCCAAACAATGGACTTTGAGAGTTTCTGGGTCAGTGAACACCAGCTTGGAGGCTGGTGAGCCTCATCCTATACATTGTTTCTGAGTTGTATAATTTATAGTAAGCAGTAAGTACCCCTTTTCCTGATGTCCAGAAGTTATTCTTTTAAAAACAATCACTGAATTGATAAGAGGAAAGGATTGTAGAATTTCCAAATGTATATTTGGCCAAGCAGAATTGGGGTCCATCTGAGATCCCACTTTCTGGCTTCTAAGGCTTTAATGTGTAGAGTATATGCTACATTCAGGTGATGCTTAGTGTCAGAACCAATTCTTGAATGTACAGAGGCTGCCAGAAAATTAAGGATCCATTGGTGCCAAACATGCAATCCCTTGTTTTTATGTGAGGATATCATGTGGTTCCTAGAGTCTCTTTTCCCAGGCTCCCTCTCTTCAGGAGCAGTTCTGTACTTCAGTGAGGCATCAAGACCTGATGAGTATCATTTGTACTAAGACTTATATGAGTGAACCTCACCAACATCCCCTTCAAAGGTACCAACTAAACAGCCTTTCTGTCCTATGTCTTCTGGGTCCCAAGGTGCCCCTCTAAGAGTGATGGGGTTAACTTTTGATCCCACCCTACTATAGCCCATAGAAGCTTGACAATAATTTCCAAGACCCATGTTGTTGGGGAAAAGCTTGCAGCAGACCTTACTAAGCAATGGTTTAATTTAAGCACTTAAAACAAGTAGACAAGCACTTACAGACAAGTAGAAAAGGGTAAAGCTATTAGTGTAATTCTACCTGCATATAAAATTGAGAGCATATAGAATGTGTTTCCCAGGGAGCATTCTGATATTACTATGCAGGATAGTCATTACAGTACATCATAAATGTTTAGCTTAGGTCTTCAAGTACAGCCTCTGGTGAAATTGCACATTAACAGGTGAAGTGTTACAGGTGGGGTGCTCCTTCATGCAGACATACATGGTTTTTGAGACACTTTATAGTACATTTGTAGGGTATCATTGTAAAATGAAGCCCCAATAAACCATCTCATAGCAAACTTAATTACCTTAGCCAGAAATCACTTTTGCTATGCACAGTGCCTGACTTTGAAATGGGCAGACCTGAGAGCTCCCCAGACAGACAGAAGATGTGTAAGGCTGCTGAGGATTTCTGAAAAGCACTTCAAGGGCTCTGGATGTGCTAAAACCACCCTTCCCCCACCAATGTCTTTCGCCAAGTTCGCTTTCGAACCTGAGTGTCTTTCCAGGGAAATGTAACCCATATGTCTCTGATTCGCTCACGCTCCACTTGTAAAGGGAAGGGCCAGGAAGCACAATTTAACTTTGTAGTTCGTCTTTTTTCTTAGTTGGGGGAGAGGGCTGGCTACTGGAGGAAAGGGAAATGGTGGAATTTTTCAAGGCCTGGAAAAGCACACTGTAAAAGAAAAGCATTCCATGGCACCTGACCCTGTGCGGGGTCATGATCAGGTCTGGGTAAAGTCCTTCCTGGGTTTGCTGCCAGCTCACTCAGCAGTTTGTCAGATGGCTCCACTGCTGAGGATGCCAAGGACTGTTGGAAACTTCAAGCTGGCTGTCTGGCCTGGAGGCAATTCAGCTTGCCTTCTCATGGTAAGGTGGACTTATCATTCTGGGAAGAGGGAGATGAGATTTATATTTCCCTCACCTCTACTCCATAGACTTGGAGGAGAAAGGGACGAAATAGACACACGATTAACAGCATAGCTCCTGCCTCCAGGGATGACAGGAAATGCGGATGTCCAAAACAGGGAGTATGTATCTGACTTTTAATCATATATGTCCCTTCTCAGCCCTCATAGATAATCAAAAGTTGACTCCTGAGCTTAAAGAAGGCTTTAGAGTAATGGTGATCACACTAAGTGTAACCATATCACTGCAAGTTCCTATGGAAGAATAAGGCTCACAGAATTAAGCATCAAATCAAGGTGGTTGGCTTTCTATTAGGAATAGAGAAAGATGCTGACTGTCATACAGAAGTTTTTTTTTTAATTATTAAAATCACTCTTTGCTCTGGAGGAAAATGAAGATCTATAACTGAAGCAATCCAGTCTTTAAAATAATAAAAACAAATGCTTCCTTTTTATTGTCAGATACTAAGTGACTGATGCCTCTCATAAGCACCTGGGCCACCTTGAGTCTGGTGGCTCTGCATTGATGCTATCGTGGTAGGTCAGAACCCATTCTTATATCTGGGTCTAAATTACTTCCATGAGTAAGAAGTAAAGATGGCTCAGGTATCAGATGACCAGACACCTGTCCTCACTCCTATCTCCTGCCTGAAGAGCTGCAGGGGTCCCTATACTCATCTCTTCCCTGTCTCTCTGGCCTCATTCTCTATCTAATTCCAGTATTGTAAACATATGTTCCTTTAAAAATCCCAAGTCATGGCACCTCTGCTCACTAGCAAGCCCTGCGACCCATCAGGTCACACATGTAACTGCTGTGACTTGTCTTGGTAGCCATCATGCCTCCTGCCACTCCTGCCTTGTTCTCTTCCCCTTTGATGCTGGAGCAGCTGTGGACAACCCCTTAAATAGGACTTGGCTTTATGATGCTCCTCTCCAAGCTCCTCCCAAGGACAATTCCTCATCTCCTCCAGGTTTAATAGAAACAAGCCCATGCTGAACATTTTTGTGGGTAGCTGTAACATCATCACCCCCCAACAACCTTGCTTCATCTGTTTCCCTACTGCACTCCTCCCCTTCTTGTGAGTTATTATTTTGTTTACTGCTTCCTTCCCAATTCCAGAAGAATGAGTTCCAGGAGACATGAGCTTTGGAGTCATGGTGGTCTGTTTGGCTCAACTCTGTACTCTGAGTTCCTGGCACAAAATAGGCACTCAATCCATATTTGCTGAATCCATGGATTTTCAGGCATAGTGTGAGGCAAAGCATAAAGTATCACCAGACCAACTTTTTCCTCAGGATTGGATTTTGTTTTCCTTTACTGAATTCAGTTAGATATCTCTTGCTTTGTGGCAGGTAGTTAGATGAAAAAGGGGAGAGTCAGACCCTAGAAGACCTCAAAACAGAAGAGGAGCCTAAACACTCACAGGGCTCTCAGCAGTTCTCTGGGCTCTTGTCTAGGTTGCCCATGACAGGAGTCTTGGAGGCACTAGGCAGGGTTAATCAACTATGAATGAACAGTTACCAACACCAGTCCCCTAATGTCAAGACATACCTGCTTTGTCTATCCAGGCACGGTAGCCATTCAACTCTCGCTCAATCTGTTGCTGCCGCCGAAGCTTCATGAATGCTCTTCGGTTCTCCACTCTCTCTCTTTCTTTGGCAAATTCCCTGTGGACAACAAAAACAGCCCCCTGAATTTGCACAATGCCATGATGAAGAGAAATAGTGAGGCAAGGACGAGTATTTGACAGTTTCTGCTCACCCCACTTCTACTTCCCCTTTACGCAAGCTGCAAGATGATCTCCCTCTAGGGTTCTACAGAAGGGAGTTTCATTCCACCTCATGCAGGAGGCCTCCCCACCCTTTTACCTGCTTGCTCTGCACTAAAAAAGAGCTTTTTACGTATGTGGCAAACTGCTTCAGAATGCCATGCTCCATGTCTTTAGCCACACGGAATCCTTAACCGTCCTGAGGGCACTGCTTTCCTTCATACTTTTGGTAGGTGACTAAGGCATAGTCGCCAATAAGTATATACCAGTCTCAGGCCCACCAGTTCATCTAATGCTCACAAGGCTCTAATAAAATACTGTTAACATTCCCATTTGCAGAGGAGACAACTAAGGCTTAAGAAGGACAGTAACTTGCAAGGATGCAAAGTCAAACCATGAAGCTGTGCTGCCATGATGTTCAGTATACTGTGGTGTTCAATAAGGAATGCCACTGAAGGACAAAAACACTTTACAACATGAAGGACCAAAGAGCTTCTGATGGCTGGTGTCCATTTATGTAATGGACAATTTATTAGTGAATAAGAAGAGACATAACATGGAACCTGGCTCCAGGCAAAAGGCAGAGGGAAGGTAAGTGAGGCAGAGGGTGGTAAGAGTGAGTCAAAGTTGAAGTGAGGGTCAAGAGTAAGGAAGAGCCAGCATCAGGTAGAGGAACAAAGCTACTCTATGGCATTTTAAAAAGCTAAATCTTAAAGCTGGGGAGATAGTTCAGTTGGCAAAGTGCTTGATACACAAGCATGAGGCCCTCAGCTTGAGTCCCCTAGAACTCATATAAAAAAGCAAGGCATGGTGATATGCACTTGTAACCCCAGCCATTGGGAAAATGGAGCAGTCTAGCTGTCTTCAGGTAGATTCCTAGGCCAGCTAGCCTAGCTCAAAGTCAGTGCTAGGTCCTATCTCAAGAAATAAAGTAGTTGGATCCCAAGTATTGATGCAAAGGTTTATATGACTTCCATATGCATGTACACACTGAGACATAAAGTCGTAAGCTCCATGAGGAGAAGGAGACAGATAAAGAAATAGAGAAAAAGGAAGGAGAGAGAAGTATATGGGTGGTACTCAGAGTTCCTTGGTAGAGGAAAAGATGAGTTTATCTAATGGGTTATCAAATGGGAAAGAATCAGTCACCCGCTATTGGGCTTCTCCAGAAACTACCTCTACCAGTGCCTTCCTAATCACCACTCTTGCAAGTCAGCTACTGCTTACTATTGTAGTGGCATAGGAGCACAGCTGGAAGATGTACTCAAGGTGATCCCCATAAGTAAAGAACCATCTCCAGACAGAAAGGGAAAACAGCCCCTGCTGTGAGTCCTGCCCGCTGTTCCTTAACGTCTGTCTGGGGAAGAAGAAATGAGCCAGAGACTGAACCAGGGATATAACATAGGTGCAGCAGAGGGCATGGGATGCTGGTATAACATGATACAGAGAGATGCCTGCTTATGCTTTGCTTGGACTTCCTATCAATACTGAGCTGGTTTCCTTAGTTATAGGACCCACTTGCAATGGTTGTGGTCAACTTGAAAGGCATATGCTTGATTGAAGATGCAGTGAGTCCCTAATGATACTATGAAGGAATGGAAGGAAGAAGTAAAAGTGAAGAGTGACCAGAAGTAGTGGGGGTTTTGGCAGTAGAACTACCAAGGATGCTTCCTGTTATCTTCTTTTCTGGATTTCAACAATTAAGAAGTAACATTGGCCTGGGTAATTCATAGCACCACTGTCCACCAATGTTCTTACCTTTGGTTCTCTGATTCTTTCCATCCCTCCTGTGTAATTTGTGTTGGTAACATCATCAAAATAGTACTTGAATCCACTCTTCCTTCCATCCTCACTGCCTTTACCCTGGGCCTCATCTTCCCTGCCTGGACCATTGAAATGGTACCTACTTGGTTTCTCAACTAGCCAGGCCTCTTCCTTCATTTCATGTATTTCATGCTATTACTTATCTTTTAAAAGGATCACTGTTATCTTAAACTTCCAGATCCCAAGAAAGGACCATGATAAATAGCATTTATAAAGTATCTTTTAATCCATCAAGCCTCTTCATACATCTTGCTCTTTCAGTATTTACAGCCGTTCCAAAACGATGGTAAAATACAGGAATTTTCAGTTTCAACTTAAAAGTTACTTCACTTGATCTATTCTAAGTAAGACATGGAGCTGGTGTAAGTACCCAGGCCTGGCTTCTCAGAGAGCTCAAGCTCTTCCTCAGTGCACCATTTAGTTGGGTATGACCAATCAGTGTCTCTTTCTGTTTCATATTTTTTACGTATGCTTATGTCTTAAATTTCCAACTAGCTCTGGGCACAGGGCTGGAAAAAAGTCAACCTGAGGTAGTGTTTTGAGTAAGATTATGACCAAGGGGAATCTCAGTAGGATCTGACCAAAGGAACAGGAAAATCCTTGAGTATCTCGGGCAAACAGTACAAGGATTTTATTATCTGACTCAGAAAACTAAATCTAAAGGGTGTCAAGTGGCTCTTTGAAATGGCAAGAGTCCAAGGCCAGAGAAGCACAGGAAGGAGTCATAACTCTTATATTCTAAAACCCACCTTCTTTCTGTTCTATGTTGAACTCACTTACTGTAGCCCAAGCTGCATTGAAACTCATTAAGATAGCCAAGGCTGGCCTTGGATTCTGATCCACCCCCTTCTGTCTCTCAAGTGTAGGAAGCACAGGCATGTGCCTCCACACCCAGCCAGAGGAGCATTTAGTAAAAATGGTCTGCATTTTACTCAGATTAGAATAGGCCTGGCATATAGTATATATTCAATGAATTCAAAGCATCCAAGGCAACTCATCATGAGCATACTGACCCCACAGTCCTGGATCACAAAGGTTCCAATAAAGGAGAACTCCATCACTGCACACACCCAAGGGAACCAGATGAATTGTTGGAACTCTAGCACACAGATACCACTTTCTGAACCATAGTTTCTGTAGAACTGATGCCCACAGCACATACTGTGTCACCTGGTTTTTGCCTCTATTATCATGTGCAGTTTGATTTTTGGCAGGCTCAACCTACAACACCCTGTCTGGCCTCCCCATGTTTTGGTAGTTTCTTGCCCCCTTGTCACTCTGGCTGGCTTCCCTTTTCTCTGCAGTTTAGGTCTGGTTCCCTTCTGCCCAGTCTCCTAGTTGGATATTATAGGCCCAGAGTCTAAAAAAATACAGCCTTTGTCAAGTGCCCCTTGAATAAATGGAAGCCAAGAATGCAGGCCCCTCATCACCCAACCCCCTAGGCAGCTGAAGCACTGAGGAAGGGGAAAGGCAGTGTGGGTTATCAAGTGGCTTTCTCTGTGTTTTGTTTTCTCATTGGCATCTGTGTATTTCCCGACTTCCCACTCTCTCCCTTGCTGTCAGACTTCTGTGACAGATTCTGAAGTTGTCCTCTGACCACTTAATGAGTTACAGTACACATATACCAGCACTCACATACATGAATGAATACAAAAAACAGATCACACATGTGCATGCACACATAGAAAAATTTAAATTCATAATCATTGAAGCAACTCTATATTTCTAATATCTACATTAAAATACTTTTGGAAAAGAGAACAAAAATTATTTATATCTATTTGTATTTCTGCTAGTCTGTAGACTCCAAGAGACCAAGCATAGCCTGAATGGCATCACATCCCAACAGAATCTAAGAATTTTAACTAAGTACCTATTAAAGTAGATTCGATAAAGTATAAAAATAAATATTGCAGTTAATATTCATATGATACACTTATATCTTTGGTTTAAAAATCATGTTTGCGTGTAATATTTGTAAAATCCCTGGAAAGTACAGAAAGGTTATTTGCCCAAGATGACTAAAAGAAAGAGTTAGGATTCAAAGTATCACCCTCCCAAGTCAGGTTAATTACAGTCTCCACCGCACGTGCCTTGGCTGTCTTCCCCACTTCCTCTGCTGGGAGAAGTCAATGTTTAGAATCTACAAAATGGAATTTTGTTTAAGCCCAAGTTTGAGGAAAATGAGAATACAAAAACTGGTTTTCTATGTTTGTTTTGTTTTCTGTTTTTAAAGGAGCTCTTCATTTGAGTCAACAGAATAGAATTTAGTTTCTGTGTTGGATTAATAAAGATGCTGTAATTTATAGTACCAGTCACATTATCATTACATGACCATGAGACTCTGAGTCTTTAGGTGGCTAGGCCTGAGAAAAGCCAGCTGTCCTTTCTGTTGGCCCTTCCCATGAGGATCTGAGTATTGTCTCTCATCTTTAGGAGAGTTCAAGGGATCTCACAAATTTGACACTGTTACAAGGTCAGACATATGACACTGGCCTTATTTAGAGGCCAGATGCCCATCACTACATTTCCTGTGGAATTTGGTAATCTCAAAGAGTGGCCCTGTGAATATCTCAGTACTCCAGTTTCTTTGGATAAAACACCTGAACTTTCAAAGGAGAATTCTAGCTTATAATAGTAGAGGGTGGCCAGATCTTTTGAGGTCTCTTGACACATGTCTGGGTTTAGGATATAAAGGCAAATAATCAGCTCCATCCAGTATTTCTAAACCCATGGTGTAACAAAGCTCTAATGTGTTGTGTCTAGTCTTTAGACTTCAAAACCAGAGTAAAAATAAATCAGCATGTGATGCAGCAGAAACACCACAGGTCTATTCTCAGAGTGACGTATTCAGGCAGCATCTGCTGCTAATGGACAGGGAGGGGACTTCTCTCAGTTTCCTCATCAGTCAGAGCTGACATTAGAAGGAACCACTATGGGCTGGGAATAGTGTTTGCTTGCAAGCATGAGGACCTCAATCCAAACTGCAGAGCCCACCATAAAAGCAGCCAGGTGTAATGGCTTATACTTGCAATCCCAGTCAAAGGGAGAACCCTTGGGGGCTATTGCCCAGTCAGTCTAGCCCAGTAGATATCAACCAGTGGGCCATGACCCCTTTGGGGGTTGAACAACCCTTTCACAATGGTTGCATATCAGATATCCTGCATATCAGTTATTTATATAATGATTCATAATAGTAGCAAAATTACAGTTATGATTTACTAACAAAAATAATTTTATGGTTGGGGACCACCTAAACATGAGGGACTGTATTAGGAGTTGCAGCATTAGGAAGGTTAAGAACTACTGGTCTAGGCTAATTGGTGAGGCATTGGCCAACCAGAGACTGTCTCAAAAATCAAGGCAAATAGCTCCTGAGGAACGATACCACTCAAGATTGTCTTCTGGCCTACACACACACACACAAATGAGTGAAAACTGTTCCCAAGCAGAAGCTGTAACAAGTCTGCTCTAGGAACAGTAACCTGTAAAGAGATAGGACAGTCACAAAAATCTGAACTGTGCTTCGCTGTAGAAACTGGCCTTTCCTACTCTTGCAATTCATAATGTTTGGCTGCCCCTCTTCCCACTCAATCCCCTGGGAGGACCACTTTCAGGTCCCCTTAAGACACAGAAAACCTGACAGAAGGTAAGCTAGGGTTGGGTCTTGCTGATCTTCCATTCTGCTTCTGCATGTGTATGCTAAGTTCAGGTTCTTAAATTTCAATTATGGGACTGAAGGAGCCTGATTTTGCATCATATACTAAAGAATGTCTTTCATCCTTGTTATTGAATTTATGTTTGTGACTGCTTTTGTTTTCTAGTATTTTCCATGAGAGTCATAAATTGTCGAAATCAACTCTAATATTCAGCCAATTCTTTATTTTCACAGTAAGATAAAGTAGAAGCATTGCAAGGATAACTTCAGACAAGGAAGGATGCCCCTAACACGCATCATACATGCCTGGAGGGGTAAAAAGAGAGAAAGCAGAGCTCATTTTCAAATCACACTTACATTAATATGAAAGTTGGTTTCCACTTTGTGAATTTATCAAGCTATAAAGGAGCTATGATCTCCGGTAATTCACAATGTAGCTGATCTCTGCATTAATAAAGTGACTGGTGCTAGCCCATTAGGAGATGAGCGGAGGGGCTTTGGTCAACCACAAATCTAGGATTTATCATAATGTATGCTGAGTCTTAGGAACTTGAAGTGAGGGTACTAACTTGTTTTAATCCATTCTATGCCACCTAGGCACCTCAGAATACCTGGAAGGTGGCTGCTCCACCATTCTACTGATAAAATGTTCAGGGAAAACTGCTGTAAAACCCTCTGGGGGAAGACTACTGGCTCTTGGCTTATCCCCTAGCTCCAGAGCGCTGCTCCTGATTCAGAGCTTTGTTTACTGATGCAGAGGCTCTTGCTGCTGTCATGGCAACCTGAAAGGAAGACAAAGCCTGCCAGGATGGACTGGCCTGTGTGACTCAAATATCTGTTTACCCACACTTCTATTTACACTTGCATGCTTCATCACACACACGGTGGCACAGATACCCATGTCACACCAGCACCCTGAAGTATATGCAGATAGACTTTGCACAGCACACAAATGCCACATAATCACATTCCTATTAATCTTCAGAGTCCATAATTTCAAAGGGCTTGCGACCCGCAAGGGATTCTTGCCAATATTCTTACATGATCCTTGCTTTAGGAAGGAGGGATTTAGGTTAGACACCAAGAAAAACATCTTCAACATAGCATTCTGAAATGAACACAGACATCAGGGGAATCAGACTGGCTACTCTGTGTGGGTCTTGCTTTAACTGCAGCTTTGTTGGAAAACAGACTGGGGCAAGACTTCTCATCATTGTATTTTCAGTGTTATGAAGTCCAGGACCCATTTCTCCCACTTTCCAGGGAAGCAAACACAGCCCCAGAGAAGGCAAACACTTTACTGAAGGTCACACAGTTCAGTAACATTATAGTTATTTATGCCTTAGCCCTTGACTTGTTACAAGAAGGATTTAAGGAGACTTAGCTTGTCAATAAAAGATGGCTAAAACAGAAGCTGGCCTTCAAAGTCCCATCCGGTGTTGACTCTCATAAGCAGAGTGACTGTTCAGGTGCAAATACTTGGACATACTGTGTCTCCATACTCAAAACCAGGCACTTTAGGAAGCTCTTTCTAAGAGCAGAGATCCTTCTCCAAATTATTTAGGACAAATAAATGGCATTAAATGAAATGATATATACAGCCTCTGCCCCTCTTATCTATATCCACAGCAATTAAAGAACAACTATGAGTCTCCTAGATTAGGATATCAAGCATCCAGCACCTGAGAAATCCCCCATCCTAGCCCAATTTTCCTATCCAGAAAAACTGAAGCAGAGAGAATGCCACTGGCTTGTCAATCCAAGGTCTGCAACAAGGGGGGGGGGTGACCTATAGGTTTGCTATTTCAATTATGGAAAACAAAGAGGGATCCCATAGGAACTTAAAGAATCACATTTTTGCTTTATCTTCTAATACTGACATCTTTTATTTTGTAGATACAGGGAACAAAGGACTGGCCATTCACATAAAGTGGGATAATGAATGAGTGGAACTATGTTTCCTGTTTTGCTTTTTAATCTAAAATCTGATGTAATCTATAGTGTTGATGTATAATGATAGAAGACTCTGATGTTGGACAGACATCATCTTGGATCCCAGCTCTACCTTTGTTAAGCTAGGGAAAGCTCTTAAACCTGGTTCTCAGTTTATAAACTCAGAATAAATGTCATACCCATCTTAAATGGACCATTGTGGGGAATGAAAAACAGGTAAGGAACCCAAAGTCTAGTATCTAGCATACTCTGTTTCTTATAAGTACTGAAGACATTTCTGAGAATACATCAGAAGTTATTACCAAGGTAAGTTATTACCAAGGCCTTCCTCTGTGTATATCCATCCCATTTCCAAAACACAATTTACAAGTGCCTGCCACATGCTAGGCATTGTTTTAGAATATGGTTGTGATGGTTGACAATCATTGTTAATGTAACCAGATTTAGAATAGCCCCTAGAAGATGGCATAGTGCATCCCAAAATATGTCTGTGCAAGTGCTTCTGTAGAGAATTAACTGAGGAACAAAAATCTACCTTGAAAAGTGGGTGGCACCATTGTTGGGCTTAAGGTACAGATGGATTAAAAAGAGAAAAGGCAATCTAACAGAATCTCATCATTAGCCTGTCTCTGCTTTCTGGCCTGAAAGAAGGTTATAAGTTGAGAGGCTCTGTTATAGTTTCTCCACCATGATGAACTGGACCATCTGAAAACATGAACCAAATTAACCCCATCCTCCTTAATTGGATTTGCAAGTATTTTTGTCACCATTCAGTTTGCATCACCATGCAAGGCAAAGACAGAGAAGGAGATAAGTAGAGTATATAGCATGGAGTACACAGACAAGTGCTCAAGGGGACATGAAACAGAAATAAACAAAGGTACAGGAAGTGTGGAGGGAAGGACAGAGGCTTTGGTTGAAGGCATCAATGAGAATCCATAGGGAGTGGCATGAGATGTACAAAGGCGGGAATTGTGTAGATACATCTGGGTAGGAGTGTTCCAGGGAGAGAGGTGACAGCCAGGACAAAGTTTTGGAGCACAGAAAGATTGGGGGAGGGTGCATTGGATGAAAGAAATGAGGCAATATGGACGGAGGGTACCGAGTAAGTAGAAGTTGAAGAAGAAGAGCTAAGAATGTGTGTGAGGCCAGATGGAGGGGGAGGGGAGACTGGGGGCCCTCTGGAGGTTTGACTTTTCACAGTGCAACTAAGAAACTATCACTGGGGATGGAGCTGAGGAATTAAAAGACTTGATTGAAGTTGGCAAAGAATGTCTCTGGCTGCCTTGTTGAGAAGAAACTGAAGGGGACTTAGAGACAAAATCAACGAAGCCTTCTAGAACATATCAAGATGACCTTGGCTTTGGACAGAGAGGAACTGTTGAGAAATTGTAAAGTTCTGATTATAAGCTGAAGGTAGAGCTCAGAGGACACACTGACCTCTCCAACATGGAGCATAATAAAGACAGGAATCAAAAAATAACCTCAAGGGTTTTAATGGCCAAGAAGGAAGGAGTAAAGTGAACCAAAGTGGAAAAGGCACTGGGCAAAGCAGGTTTTGAAGTAGAGGAAGATTAGGAGTTCAACTCTCTGCACGGAACTCAGCTGGATGTCATAACACATTTGTATTAAAGATCAGCAGGGCCTATAGCATCAATGCTGTGTTATCTACACGAGATGTGTCCACTGCTGCAAAGATCATCCTTGTGGATTGAACAGAGTCAGGCTGGCTTCTCTACCACCCTTCCTTCTCCCCTGCTGGCATGTGCTAGAAAGATGCTAACAATTTTCAGCCAAACAAAAATCAGGAAATTATTGTTGCTACTGCTGCAAATAAAATTGAAAAACAAAACAAACCCAGCAAATATTCTTGAATGCTGCACGCTTTGTTCCACAAATTTCTCTGTTCCCCTCCATTAGCCGGATGAGCATGGAATAGCATGTACTATGTGCATGATGACAAGTGACATTTCTTAAGTGGTCGTCCTTAAAGCCTTTCCAGGCAGAGCACAGCACAGCTCAGTGCATAGCGCTTGCCTAGCAAAGATGTATGAGGTTCCAGATTTAATCCCAAGCCTTGCAAAAATGAAGCAAACAAACAATCCTTTTAAGAGAGGACTATAAAAGGCCTTGAGGTGCTGGAAGGGTTAGGAAACAGTGAAAGACAGAGCTACAAAGCAGAACTCAGCTCTCTCACTCTGTTTAATTACCCACCAGTCTGTGCCACCTCAGTTTGGCACACAGATACTATCAAGGCATGAACTCAAAAGCGCACATGTCGCTTTCTCTCTCTCTCTCTGTACGCATATAATAGTGTATGTTTCAGTCACAATATTTCACTGGGTTCAAAACCCCGTGGTGCAGGAAGAATAAGCCAGGGGGAAGTAGGAGCATTTGTATTCTTCTTTCTCCCCCACTCACACTCCCCACAGCCCTCTAATTACAGTATGAAAGAGGCATCCTGACAGAGAACAAATGGCTGTGTTCTTTTAAGAGACACATTTTGCACTCCTCTGAGGCAGCATAGCAAGTGGCTCCCTCTCCAAAAATTGTGGAGGTGCAGAGGAGGGTGCACGGCTGTGCTCAAAGGAATGCGTGAGAGCTATTCCCAGGCCGGCCATTACACACTCACCAATCTGTGAGTCCATGTATTTTTTTTCTTCATAATGAGCATTAGATTTCCCAGAATCTGTTCTACATCTCCAGACAATTAAAAGAATCCTTTCAAAAGGGTCACATGTCACAGTTCATTATCAAAAATTCTTGCTTGTGAAAACAAACACCGTCTTGTGCTTTTGGCTGGACAAGTAGAATACAAGAGAAGGTTCAAAGCTAATGGGAAAGGTGACAATGGAGATAAAGGGGAGACTGGAATAGGAAAAGAGAGTTTAGGGACCTGGTGTGGGCAGACTTCTTGCTCCTGGTCTTGAATTTGAACACAGTGGAGAGGGACTGGTATGTACAACAGCCTTCATACCCACATCCATTCATTCTTATGTACAGGACATGTTAGGGATCCTCTCAAACGTTGTCCCCATTGTACAGACAGAAAATCAAGGCCTAGCGCCTAGACTTCTTCAAATCACACAGCGTGCACTAGGATCTGTGTGGCTCCAGCCACTTCCATTCTTCCTGCTTGTCTACTTACTCATTGACAACACTGTTACACTGTAGAATGAAGACCGGGGCTGCATGTAAAAAGGGTCTCCTTGTTACACACCACTGCCTACCTGCCTACCTGCCATTACATTAAGTATTTGAATATTAAGCAGGCACTTAAAATTTAAGGTGACCCATATGAAAATTTTAATTTCTCAAATTGAATTATCTTCTGATTTCTTGTACCTCAAGCTAGAGTCACTATCTATTCCTGCCCTTTTCTTATGTCAAAACCAATCCAATCCATTAGTGATTCATGGTACTTATTGCAATTTCTCTTCAACATCACTACTACTAACCCAGTCCAACCTTTGTATGACTCCTTGCCTGGATGGTTCCTACCTATAGTAGCATCCAATAAGCTCCTTAACTGACTTCCTGTTTATATTCTAATCCCAATCTCTTCTTCCTGTCACTGAAAAAAGAGGAGGGGATAATTTTAAAAACAAAATAAATATAGGACCCCACTGTCAGAGGATTCTTCCCTTAACTTCCCACCATTAAAATCCAAAGTCCTTACTGTGGTTTACAAAACCTTTCATGGACCACATCTTTGTCTCTCTCTCCTTGACTTCAGGGGTCCTTTCCTAATGACAGAATCTATAGTCCCTGTAGGGGAGTGAGGTTGGCTCATAAGCCTTGGGAAGTCAATAGAACATCACATGTCTGGGAAAGCAAAACTTGGAAGATTCTCCAAGGGCTCTCCTGGTGTTACAGAAATAAACAAAAAACAATGTTGGGGAGGAAGCTTGGAGCAGCTGAGCTGTGAGAACAGAATTTCCTACCAGTTGAGCTGCCTGCAAGTTATGCAGAGAGCTCAAGGGTTCAGCTTTCATGATTAGCAATCCAGTGCTAGCCTGGGCTCTTTTGTATTCCAGCTGCTTTTTTGTTTTTGTTTTTGTCTTTATTTTAGTCATGCCTGCTCCTGTAAGTAACCCCTTACCTGTAATCCTCTGAATAATACCAATAAAATCTCATTGGCTCACTGAAGAAGAAAAAGGAAAAAGAAAAAAATCTTAACCATCTCATTACCTGTAATACTCTAGTCCACCAATCTGTTTTATTTCAATAGGGGCACGTGTCAATAAAACACTCTTTGTTTAATTACTTGGCTCTCTGCTTTATATCCTTCTATATGATGCAAATTCCATGAAAAAAAGGGTGTCTTCTGCCTTGGTCTTATCATTTCCTCATTGTCCAGAATAGTGTGTGTCATGCTTAGAAGGAACTCAACTAATATTTACTGCATAAACAATATATTCTTAAAGATCATTATCTACTGGCGATGTGATCAACCACACTACCACTACCTCTTATAATTCATTCTCAACCAAGCCAACATCTGAAACTAGCAGTATATCTTTCCTTTGATACTTTAGATGAACTTTAAAACCATTTTAAAGCTATAAGGCATCATCGTGGCCAGATACTCTTTGCTAAACCTAAGTTATTTTCTACTACAATTGAGATTTTTGTCCTTCTGTTGTCTCCCCTAAAATTGATGATTATCACTCTGTATTTCAAAGTCTTTTTTACAATTTGAGGATATTTAATAAATCACCAACTTTATTAGGTAGCTTTATAGAAAACCTAAATTCTTCACTGAAATGCAACTAATTATCATCTCACTAAAAATATCATTGTTCATTAGAACAAGTGGTCCAAGAGTGGGTGAGCAAAGACATTCTCCTCTGAACAGCTGACTTGAGGTAGCTGTTTAGGAACTATCTAGTTGTATGTTTATTGATTGCAGCCCTCATTGGAAAACAAAGGCCATAATAAACAGGAGTGACAAAATATTATGAGTGATAATTAAACCCACAGCATAGCAAAAAGTAGTGTTTATATTTAACACATCTGTCTTTGAATCAAACCACACACAAATTATATAACTCTCTGAAATCCAATTTCTGAGCAAATGGCATTGATAACACTGCCAGTCTCACCAAGCTGCTATGTCAACAGGCAGGCACATGGCCAAGGCACCAAACATAGCTCCCATCACGATAGACTGTCGGTAGATATGGGTTAAATCTGAGGCTCCAAATGTTCTTTTAAAAGTACAAGGTGTTATGAATGGGTAAGTCTGACCTACCCATCATTTTGAGATAATAAGCCAGACATTTGGACTCAAGGTAACATAATTAACATTAGAAGAGGGTACCGGTGAGCTTGAGAGAGGAGGAGAAAAACAATATTTTGGGGAAGTCTTTCTTTCCAAACCCTTGTTGATTGCTCTCTGTTCTATTTGCCATCTTGAGAAGAAACTTCTCACACAGAACTTTGGGGAGCAGATTCTTTCCTTCCTGCAAAGCTTTCCCTATAGTTTGGAAGCATCAAGGGGTTGTCAGCCTGGACTACAACCTCCACCCCAGAAGAAAGCTCTAAAAACTTTCCAAGTTCTTCACTAAGCGTACATACAATTCTTCCCAGGTGTAGATGGGCTCCTCACAGTGTGATGTTGTTTAGAGTCTATGGACCAAAAACATCATCAGCACACTCTAGGCTGCCTGTCTATGATGAGATGCATTTGGAAGGGAAAGCACTTTCAGAACAATTGGACAGGAATTTTATGTCTGTTAAATATAAGAATAAAAATCAGGGGCTTTGTTTTATATCTCTTTGTACTTTCATTTCATTTTTCTGGTAATCCATTTTGGAACAAGAGCATTTTATAAAAACATCACATACACTTGGAGTGGAGATTTCAAAAAGTAATTCTTTGACAGGTTTCCTGGAGAAAATCCATTTCTTTGTGGCAAGAAAGTGTGGCACTGAGGTCGTCATACTAATTCCCTTCATTTTTGGTTTGATGTACTAGTAATGCTGATAAATGTCTTGTAAGAACTGCCTCATTTAACTTTCACAAGACACAAAATACATGATTATTATTTCATTGGTATAAAGGACCAGGGCTGTAGCTCAGTCAGAGAGCATTTCCCTAACACATGTGAAGTCCTAAGTCCAACACCCAGAACCCTCCTCCACACACAAGGCCAAATGAAATTTAAAAGCCTTTTCAAGGTCATGCACATAGGCAGTGGCAGAATTAAGTTCTTCTGAGCCTAGTAGGTTGAAAGGACAAGTAGCAACTAGGAGGCCTGCATAAGATATAGGAATAACATTTTCAATGTCTTTCCTCCCTTGTCTTCTTTCTGTGTCTTCCCTTCCTTTGATATCATCTGTTCTTTTCCATTCTTTTCTTGTCCTCAGAGATACACTGTTAACAAGTCAGGATGTGAAGTCACCAAAGCTCCTGAACTGCCTACAGGATGTCTCACTCTTCTGCTCAAAGATGTTGAAGGGTGGATTGGTGAGGAGGCATTAAACTCACATTCTTGTCTAGCACAGGGAGAAGAAGGAAAATACCATTGCCCATATAATAGAAGCTACTAGAACAAACTCCTACTAAAAGGACTGATTTTTAACCAGCATAAACGGCTGTATTCGTTTGCAAGTAAACATGTTCTGCTAATAAACACTGGTTTCCTGGATAGATTGCATACATATGTTATGATGAATTCTAAGTTTAAGTTAAAGTACTGTTTCATCCTTAGAGGAAAACATGCTATCTCTACAAATGTTAGCAGTATATAAATGTGGCTACCCATGAAGTTAGGGAAGATGTACATGTACACATATGGATACATACATGTGTGTATGAATAGCCAGAACCTGTCTTTCATAAAAACCAACACCTAAAGATACATGTCCTATCAGCATTCTTTCCCAGAGTTCGCCTATTCCTTTATTTTAGAGATCAGTCTACTTCTTAGCAGTAGGTTTGTCTACTGCTTTGTAGAAATGTCTCTTAGTCAGGCCTCTAGGAGGTACAGGCATTGCTATCTGATGGAGTGGATCAGATTTAGCTGCAGAATCTTGTTTAATTGTGAAGTAAGGTGGTCTCTTTTAATACTCTGTATTTTTGCCTATTGATACTGAGAAAATGGTTACATTTTGAAAGGAATCTGACAAGTCAAATAACTAATTTTTTTTGACAGAGTGATTCATCCATGTTTGGAAAAAAACTTTCAGCCTTTCACACAAACTACACAGGCACTAATACGTTACAATGAGCCTATTAATGCATTCCGAAGCTGACAAAAAGAGTGGTACAATCACCAAAGTCAAAACCCAAAAAGTAGATGTATTCTACACAACTCTTTCCCTTGTTCTGTGATTTATTTGTATCTATTATCTCAAGGGTCTGTTTGGATGAGCAGAGCTTCTGTTTTCAATTTTTCACCAAGCTCATACAATGGAAGTTAGTTGAACAGATCCCCACTCCTCACTGTCTTCGTTACTTATGCTTTTTACATTCTCTTCAAGTAACATTTTTCTTCTCCAATTTTTTCAAAGATTTTTTTCAAACTAAGTTTGATCTGGAGAAATACAAGGTTCCGGGTTTCCTTCTTCCATAGAAATACCAATATATGAAGCAAATTTAATTAAAAAGATGTTTGTACCTCATTTAAAAGCCAGCCACCCACACAACAGAGGAAGCTCCTGATTCCTTTCTCCTGGATTCATTTATCCACCTTACAGCAGAGGGACTTTGTCTTGGTTTTGTTAGAACTTATCAAATTATGAAAGTCTTGCAACTTTATTCCTTTTCAAAATAATTTTAAAAGCTCATGTATCTCATATCCATTTTGAACAATCTTGTTTATTCCTACAAATTAGTTTGTATTTTGGTACTATTAGATTATACATTCTCCTATTTTACTATTAATATGCTGAATCTATACATCAATCTAGAGATAACAGATGGCTTGACACTAGCATAATTTTTAATACATAAATATGTTCTGCCCATCTCTAGGAATTCTTTCATTTGTGGTAGGTATATTCTATAGTTTGGGTAAAGAGGCATGGATAGCTTGTTTTATTTTATCATAGATATTTGATTTTTTTATTTCTTTTAAAATTATTAAAAGTCACATATTGAAAATGAATCTATCATTATGAGTACATAAAGTATATGTAGCCCAAATATTTTCATGTATTTACCTTATATCCTGTGAGCTTGCTAAATTCACTTACTAGCTCTAGTGGTTTATGGAGACCACTGTTAGAGTTCTCCAGAAAAAAAAAAGTTATTCAGCTGTGAGAAACTTGAAGTTTCTCCTCTTTCCTTTTAATCTTATGTGCCCTTTATTTTTTTCCTGGCCTTATTAAAATAACTAAAATTTACTTAACAATGTTAAAAAGGAGCCGTAAAAGGGAAAGTCTCCATCCATTTCTAGATTACAGAGAAGGGGATCAATATTTCATAACAGTTCAGCATTAAGTACGATGCCAACAGTAGGTTTTTTATAGATGTCCTTTTGTTAGACTGAGAATGTTCTCTTCTATTATTCATTTACTGTGAACTTTTTATTAAAGAGGAATATTAAATTTGGCCAAATCCTTTTTGTGCATGTGTTGAGATGTTCTAAGCCATTTTCTTTATACACACTGATTGGTTTGCAAATGATAAACTAAGCATGCATTCATGGATTAAATATTGTTTAGTGATAATGGATTGCTTATATTTTGCCAGCTTTGATGGGTAGTATTTTGTTATTTAAATTTGTACCCCAGCTTGTAATAAATACTATTTAGCTTTGATTTCTGTTGGCATACGTGTGAGGGTTAAGTATTGAGGAAATGGTTACTGAATAAGTTGGGAAGCCCTCTATTCCCAAAATTTGAAAGGAGTTTGTGAAGAATTATAATTACTTCTTCCTCGACATTTGGTAGAACTGACAGGTAAAACAAAATATCTTGAAATTTCCTTTGTAGGAAAGTTTTAGACTGGAAATTTAGTTTCATTAATAGACGTTAGTTTGTTTAGATTTTTATTTGCTGTGTCACTTAGCAATTTATGCTTCCAAAGAGATTGAAACGTTATCTAAGCCATTACATATACTGGACAAAATTATTCATGATATACACTTATAATACTGTTTGCTTGATCTGCATATCAAGGTGACTTCTTACCTCTCATCCCTGATTTTTATAATTTTGTTAATACTTATATTTATTTCAAAGGTAAGTTACATGGCAGAAGACACCTCCAAAGAAATGTCAGTGATTAGGGGAGATAAGTGTATATATGTACACAAACATATCTAAGAATATAGGTACGTAGATGTTATACATATATACCTTTTATAACATGGTACAATAGAAATTAGAGAGGATGAAGATTTTGAATAAATAAAGACAAAATTCCAAGAGAGTAATAAATATAGAGGAAATGTTTCAAATGTCAGAATTTTCCAGACCTGGTGAAATATTCAGACATGCAGCTTTAGTAAAGACAACTCAATATAGTAGCAAGATAAAGTAAATTTGTACTTAGAACTGTTAAAATACAGTTACTTTACACCAAAGACAATGTTTAAGGAAGTTCAAAGAGACTAGATATGTATCTCAGCTGTATAGAAAAATCTTAAATATCAAAACTGCTAGAATTAATAACCAATTATAGAGAGTATAAGTACAAAGTAGCAATTGTCTATATGTCATCAGTGAACACATTAAATGTAAAATTTAAAAAGTATTCACAGCAGGTGGTGGTGATGCATGCCTTTAATCCCAACACTCAGAGGAGGCAGAGGCAGGGAGATCTCTGTGAGTTCAAGACCAGCCTGTCTACAAGAGCTAGTTTCAGGACAGCCTCCAGAAACCCTGTAGGGGACACTGCAGCCATACCTGCTAGGGGCTGGCTACAGGTGTGCCTGACCACACCTGCTAGGGTGATGTAGGGAAGGTTTCAGAGTGAGGGGCACTCACGTGGCCACCCCTTCTTCCATTTCATCTTTGGCTTGCTGTACTTACTGCTGTCCCACTGTAGTACTGGGGCTGGCTAGGTCGCTCTGTAAGTGAGGCTTTTCCCTAATAAATTCCCTTGGATTTTTACCTGCCTCCATATTAGTAATTCCCACAATAAAACCCTGTCTCAAAAACCAAAAAAAAAAGTATTCACATTCACTCAAAAATATGATTTTTAAAATCTCCAATATATGTACAAAATTACGTGGGGTAAACTGCAAAATTTTGAAGAGTAAAAGAATAAAAACCCTGATGAATAAATTCAAATGGGGCAAAGGGCTAGGAATAGTCACTATCGTCAAGAGGCCAGTTCTTCCCAACCAAATACATTAGAATCACAACAAAAAATCCAGCAAGTAGTTCTGAGGCTATTGGCACACTAAATTATCTAAAGCTTATATACTGAAGCAAAAGAACATGTAACATAATGTTAAAGAAAGAGCAAAGTTAAATGGCTGACTTCAGGATTTAGTATAAATCTACAGTAACCAAATCAATGTTGTATTGTTAAAGAATAAACAGATAAGTTCATAAAACAGACTTTGGAGCCCAGAAATAGACGTATGCAAAAATAGGTAACTGGTCTTTGACAACGGGTCAAAGGCAATACAATGGAGCAAGGATGCTATTTCCAACAAATGCCATTAGAACTGGACTTCCACAGACTTAAGCATGATATACAGTTTTAAGATCCCTTAAAAATTGAACTCAAGTGCTGCCCCACATGTCCCAGAGGTCCAGATTTGAGTTTCTGTCAACCTTGAGCTTCTCATTATGATGGAGGGTAGTTAATGCAGAATCCTAACTGTTCAAATAGCCATGAATTACATGACTGTGAGTGCTCAGCTGTAGATGGGACATTGACATTGGGCTCCATTCCATACCCCCACCAAGGCTCGGAGAATATCATAGAAGAAGAAGAATAAAGAATGTAAGATCTGGAAGATGGAGAAAGACACTGTGAAATGCTGCCCTCTGGACATAGCATGGCTGTCACACTCATGAACTCACAGAAACTGTGGCTCCTTGTATAAGACTGAGCATGTTAAGAACTCTATTGCAGAGTAGGGCAGAAGTTCTCATCCTATAGGTCGTGGCCCTTTTGGTTTGGATTGAATGACCTTTCAGAGGGGTCACATACCAGATATTTACATTATGATTCATAACAGTAGCAGAATTACAGTTATGAAATAGCAATGAAATAATTTTGTGGTTGGGGGGTCACCACAACACGAGGAACTGCAGAAGGGTTACAGTGGTAGGAAAGCTGAGAACCACTTGAGTAGTGCTAAGGCCCTACCCCAGCTGAGGCACAGTTGAGGACTGCTGAAGGGTAGCCCTTGGCATGTTCCTCATGCACCAACAGATAACAACACACTTACATGCATATAGGCAGCACCAACGAAACTTGGTGAGTTAATTCTTTTAAGAGGATTTGAAGCAGGAAGGGAGATATATTGGTAAAAGGGGAATATGGAGGGAAGGAGTATGAGTTGGATATGATCAGAATACATTGTATAAATCAATGAACATTTCAAATAACAACAACAATGCTGGGCACATGGCACATACTATTTTCCAAGTACTCAGAGACAGAGGCAGGCAGATCTCTCTAAGTCCAAAGCCAGTCTATCTTACATAGTGAGTTCCAAGTAAGCCAGAGCTACATAGTGGTGCATTGTTAAACAAACAACCTGGGATGCAGTAGCTTAAATGTTGCAACTCTACTAAGAACCCAGGTCATTAAGAAGTGAACTTCCATCAGGACTTTGCATTTATGAAGAAGACTGGAACCTTATAAAAGGGCTACAGGGAACCATATCAGGCTCTACCTCTTCCCAGTGTAAAGCACCAACATCTACCCCTCCAGGAGGTCTTCCCCTTCTGCCCCATGAGGATATGGCTAGAAGGCATCATCTCGTGGGAAGAGATACCTTGCCATGCAATCAAATCCATTTGCTTTTTGACCTTACATGTCCATCCTCTGGAACTGAACAATTTATAGTATTTACAAATTACTATTTGCAAACTTCCCCAATCTGTGGTATTTTGTTACAGTTCCAGTTGGGATAAATAAATGGACTACATTATAAAATTGTAAACCTTCTAGAAGATAACCTAAGAACAAACCCAGATGGACTTGGTTATAAAAATTATTCTTTAGAAAAGACACCAAAAATCATGATTCACAAAAAAAGGGCAAAGGGGTGGTGGGCAAGTGTACTTCGTTAAAATTACAGACTTCTGCTTCTTTGAAAGACATCGAGAGAATGAGAAGACAAGCCACAAACAGAAAATATTTGTAAAAGATGCTATCTAAAATATACCAATAATTCTTGAAACCAAATAACAGAAACAGCCAGATTAAAAGAAATCTTAATAGGCACCTCACCACAGAAGATAAACAGATGGTTGGGATGCATATGAAAAACAGTTCCACATCATATGTTCTGAGGGATACAAATTAAAACAACAATAGCATATCATTACATACCTACGAGAGTGGCCAAAATGTGTAACAATGACAACATCAGCTGCTGGCAAGGCTATGAAGCATCAGGAATTATCATTCATGCCCAGTAGGAATGTAAAACAGTACACACCACCTCTTTGGAAGGCAATTTGGCACTTGCTTAGGAATTAAACATTCTTACCATATGATCTAGTAATTATACTCTTTGGTATTTACCCAAAGGAGTTGAAAACTTCTGTCTATGTAAAAAACTTCTAGATAGATGCTTATAGAAGCTTTATTCATGATTGCTACAAGTTGGAAGTGACCAAGTTGACCTTTAGTAGGCAAATAGTTTTTTTTTTTTTTAATTGGTATTTTCAGGCCTCGGTACTAAAAAGAAATGAGATATTACTTAGCACTAAAATTAAATGATCTGTTACATCATGAAAAGACCAAGCTTAAATGCATGTGTATTGCTAAGTGCAGAAATCCGGTCTGAAAGGCTGTTGGATTAGGAGGCCTCCCTTGTAAACTTGTGCTGAAACCTCACTAGGATTGTAGTGTTGGGAGGGGCCTTTGGGAATGATTAAATATTCAAAAGGGATGTCTTTCTTGTGGGACTTGGTTGATTATTCTGGTGGTGAGTTCTCTTTTGAGACAGAGTTAGCAGTTGCAACTAAATTTTACTATTAAATTCAGCCTCTGAGTCCTTCTTTGCCACTGCTTTCTACTATGTTATGATACAGCATGAGGCCTTTGACAATCACATAGTTACCTACTTTAGAAGTCTGATTTCTAGAACTATGGGACAAATAAACTCCTCTCTTTTATAAATAGCACGGTCCCATGTATTCAGGTAAAGCTATTGAAAATGAACCAAACTACTCATTGTAAGGTTTTAACTATATGACATATTGACAAAGGCAAAACCATAGAAACAATAAAAAATAGAATTAGTTTCCTGTGGTTGGAGGAAGAAAAAAATGAATAGGAAGGGCAGAGAGAGTGTCTAGGGTGGTAAAAATACCCTATACAATACTAGCATACTGATTTCAACAGGATATTAAAAGGATTCTTCACCATGACTAAGTGGAAGTTACCGTTGGGATGAAAAGATGGTTCAACATATACAAATTAATAAAGTTGATATATTACATCAAAGAAGGAAAGAAAATGTATCAACATATTAAATTTAATGTTCTTCCCTGATTTAAAAAGAAAAACTCTCAAAACATTAGGTATAGAACAGTGGCTTTCAAGCTACGGGTGGTAACCCTTTTGGGAGTAAACAACCTTTTCACAGGGTTCTCCAATAACCATTGGAAAGCACAAGTATTTAAATTATGATTCATAATAATAGTAAAATTACAGCTATGAAGTAACAATGAAATAATTTTATGATTGGGGTCACCACAACATGAGAAACTGTATTAAATGGTGCAGCATTAGGAAGATTGAGAACCCCTGGTAAAAGAAGAACACATCTTACTATGATAATGGCCATATAAAATCTGAAAGCTTACATTTCACTCAATGGCCAAAAGTTGAAAGCTTTTCCTTGAAGATCAGGAAAAGACAAATGTATCCATTCTTCTTCCAATCAGCGTATTACTGGAGAAAGTCCTAGCAAGAGCAATTAGATGAGAACAACAAAGACATCTGGAATACAATCATTTACATTTGCAGACTACATGATCTTACACACAGAAAATTCTAAATTGCAAAAACACAAGTGTTAAAAAAGAATATAATTTAGTAAAGTTATAAATTACAAAATCAACACACATAAATCAGTAGTGTATCTATATAGTAACAATAGATTTTCTAAAAGCACAAAGCAAGACAAAAATCCCACTGACAATACTATGAAAAAGGAGGAAAAAACTTAGCCAAGGAATTCAAAGATTTACACACTGACTGCTAGAAAACACTGAGAAAACAATCAAAAGAAGATGTAGGTAGTGGAAAGGTATCTTGTGTTCATGGGTTACAAAAGCTGTCACTCTCTACTTCCCAAAGCAATCTAAAGATTCAATGTAATCCCTGTCAAGATTTTAATACGATTTCCCATAAAATATAAAACAATCCTAGCCATACAATACTGCATCATTTAAGAACAAAATACCCAATCACCCAACTTAATAATTACAATGTCATACATAATACTCAAAATCTGATGTGTATATGTTTGTCTTATTGGTTGATGGATAAAACACTGATTGGCCAGGCAGGATGATAGGTAGGACTAGGAAACAAGAATGATTCTGGGAAGTGGAGGTAGAGAGATGCCATCATGTGATCCCAGGAAGTGACATAGTTGGGCAGAAGCTGCCACTAGCTAACCATAGAGGTCTGGAGGTCTGTACAGACAAGCAGGAAGTGACATAGCTGGGCAGAATCAGAATATAAGCAGGGACAAACAGAAAATCGTTCTCTTCTTTTCTGTGGAGATGCTGAGCAGTCATTATGTAGCAGGCAAAAGAGTTGCAGGTCTGGCATTCCTGGTAAGCAAGACCATGTGGAAATACATAGATTAGTAGTTATGGGTTAATAATTAAGAGAGAGCTAGCCAATAAGAGGCCATAGCCAGTGGCCAACCGTTTCTTAATTAATATAACATTCTTGTGTTTCTTTGGGGCTGAGAAGGGTGGTGGGACCTGCCATGCCAGAAAACTCACATAACAAAAATCCACATAGTATTTAGATAAGTAGCATATGCCTGAAATCCCAGCTGCTTGGAATGTTGAGGCAGAGGGATCATTGCAGTCCATGAGTTTGAAACCAGTCTGGGCAACATAGGGAAATCTTTTTTCAAACAAGTATAGAAAGAAAACAAGACTCCAGCATGGGTATAGAATAAAAACAGACCTACACACCAAAGAAAGAATATAGAGCCCAGAAACAAATCCAGATTATCATTGATCTTCAGCAAAGGTTCCAAAAATATGTGATGGAGGAAGAGTCAGTCTTCATTAAACAGTACTTGAGAGCCCAGGTATGTTAATGTAGAAGCATGAGCTCTCACACCATGTGCAAAAATCAACTCAAAATGGATTGGTGATGTAGATGAGAGACTAAAATTTACTAGAGGAAATGAGAAAGTCTCTTTATGTTGGTCTAGACATTTAGGTTCTAGACTCTGTCCCCTAAAACACCAGTAACACAAGCAAACACACAGGCACACACGCATGCAAGCACACAAACTAGCGTGCGCACACACACACACACACACACACACACACACACACACACACACACACACACACACACGGAATTCCATCAAATGAATTATCCATCTGTGCACCAAAGAAAATGAACTTTGTGGGAGGATGAAGAGGCAAAGTACAGAATAGGAGAAAGTATTAGCCAACTATATATGTGAGGAGGGGGGTCGATATTTAAAATGTACAAGAATTCAAAAGAAATCCACTGCAGGAAAACAAACAGCCTGACAAAATATTGGACAGAGGACTAGAGAAGATACTGCCCCAAAGCAGAAATGCAAACAAATAGGTATTTGAAAACTAGTTCAACATCATTAGTTGCTATGGAAATGCAAAGTAAAATCACCAAGAGCTACACGTGTTAAAATGCCAATTGTAAAAATGACAAGCCAGTGTTGGGGTGAATGTGGAAAAAGGCTCCTATGCACACTGCTGGTAAGAATATGAGTGGTATAATCATTATTGAAATAGTGCCCGATTCCTCAAAAAATTAGGAAGAGAACTACCAATACTCCAGCAATCCCACCACAGGGTGTATGTCTAAGGGAAATGAGATTAGTATGCAAAGAGACATCTGTACTCACATTCTTATTGATGTGTTATTCCTAATAGCCAAGATATGGAATCAGTATAGGTGTCCATCAACAGAATAGATAAGGAAATGTGTGATATACATAATACTATTTGACATTTAAAAACAGAAATTCTGTCATTTGTGAAATCATAGATGAATTTGGAAGACATTACGTTGTATGTTATACATAGTTGAGGCAGGGGATTTTGTATATAATCTTTCCTCCCCCCCAGATTTGTTTGTTAAATACTGAGTCCCTGATTGGTGGACTCAATCACTAAGAGGTGATTACATCATCAGGAGCATAACTGCTTTGATGGGTTCATCCATTAATGAGTGCATAATGAATGGCTGATTAGGATGTGGAGTTGTTTAGAGGAAGTGGATTACCAAAGAAAGTCTTTGAGGGGTATCTCTTGGCCAGGATCTAGCCACTCCTCTCTCTCCTTCCTGGCTGCACAGAGTGAGCAACTTTCCTCTGTTGAGAACCTCTTCTACCACAGTGTTCTCACCATAGACCTATAGCCACAGAGCAAGCTGATCATGGATGCAAACTCCTGAAACTGAAAAGAAATAAATCTTCCTTTAAGTAATGTCTGCCAGGTATTTTGATCATAATGATGTAAAACTGACTAAAATACTATAAATATAGCCTAAGCAGAGAAAAATACTATAAGACCCCAATCTCATAAAAAAATTGAACTTATTTAAACAAAAAGTTGACTACTGGTTACCATAAGCTGGTGTGGAAAGAAAACGAGATGTTGGCCAAAAGACACAAAGCATCCTTTAAATAACACAAGTATATCTAAATATCTATTGTACAGCACAGTGACAGCAGGCATTGAAGGTTCTGTCTGTGACCACCAATAAATGAGAAGATGTGATGTGACTGATATGCTGATTGGAGTGAGATTTTTGTTTTTGTAATCAGTGAACCATGGTCATGAAAACAACATTTTATAGTTAGAGAAGAGTTGGACAGTAAGAGAAAAAGCAACATGCCAGAAGAAGGGATTGCTTCAAGTCCGTACTTCGCATATTTGAGTTATGTGACTCCACACAAGTCATCAATAAAGCCTTACTTTACAAAATGGAGGCAGTAATTTCTCTTGAAGTTATGGGAAAGATAAAAGAGTGAAATATAATCAAGGCACTCTGGAAACTTCAATAAACCATATACTATCACAGATGACTACAAAGCTCCTAGGGACATACACATATACAGGATATAATTTTTCTTTCAGCCCAAGAAATTATGTATGCCATCTGCATCTTTTTACAGTTGCCCCGGTGTCCTTTCAAAAAACCACTAGAAGCAGCCAGAACCATGTTTCCCTTCTCCTTTCCACACACAGATGTGGGTCTCTGCAGCTCACAGCATCAGCTAGCTGCCTTGTACCCACCTGAATAGGATTTAAGCCAGCCATGCTTTTCTCCTGACTATGGGCACACAGCCTATCCAAAGACCATGCTCTTGACAACCTCCACCTACTAAATCAATAAATACAATATTTCCAGTGGGGATTTGAACCTTGACTTTCGTGACTCATAAGAGCATGAAACTGTGGATATCCAAATTCAATAAGGGGGTAATAGAGGGAAGTACTGAAAACAGGAACATTGTAATAGAAGACCAAGGTGGCAGGTATGAAAGTGACAATTGTTCTAGTTCTTTCAGGCCCCTACTGCCCCATTTATTCATGGTCTCAGTCCCCACCTGGCAAGCAAAGGTTGAATGCTATACCCTTCCTTTCAACAGATGCTTTTGGTGTATACCACCACCTCTCAAAAACTGTGAGTAAAGGGAGAGATTGATTAATTTTCCCTCTATCTCATGTTCCCAAACATACTAATCACCAAGAGCTATGCAGGGAGTACCAATAGGCATGACAATGAAAGTCAACATCAAAAGTCATTTAACATATTCATCCATCTTGAAGATGAGCTAGAGAGAATTATAAAAGTCATAACTCTGTGAGTGCTACCACTGTGCTACCCTTAAGTCTGCTTCTTAACTACCTCTAGACAGGAGAATTCTCTCCATGATCCTACTGGCACCCCACCTTAACCTGGCCTTACAATACCTGTTCTCACTTGATTAGGAGGGCCCAGTAATTACTACTTATCAGCAATCTAAGATGAACTCTCTGGATATCAGGGGGTTCTAAGGAAGCACCCCACCTCTTCCTATCAGCCATAGTACATTTGCCAGAAAGACCAACACTTAGAGACATGAAGCCAGGACCTAAGAACTAAGAACTTAGGTTACCTTGGCCTCTAAAACTTTGTAGCTAGATCTGATGAGGGATGGAGACCATTATCTTGTCGCCAAGAGAAGAGGAAAAGATAAATGATGGACACTAAATAATCAGAAAATTCATTAGACTCAGATAGGCATGCAAAGAAGCAGGTGGAACTGGACTCCAGTGCTACTCAGGTACATGCCATTCCTTGATCCCTATCAAGAGCATCATGGGAGGAATGACATTAATTTAGCTGTAAAATTCTTCCAACTGGTCTATCTGTCCAGATTTGTGTGCATGTGTGTGTGTGCGCACGCACACACACGCGTGTGTGCATGTGGGCATGCACTTGCATTCTCACATGTGTGTATACATGAATTCAGGTGCCCATGGAGGCAAGAGATGGGAGATCCTCCCAGAGTTGGAGTCACCAGCAATTGTGAGCCATTTCATGTAGATGCTGGGAACTAAATTAGAGCCCTCTGCAAAATCAGTACATGCCATTGATCATTTCTCCAGCCCCCAAAAGTATTTCTAGTCTAAGAATTCTCTGAATCTAACAGAAATTAAACCCAATGTTAGTGTCATTTGGCTTCTCATAGGAATTAAAGTATAGAGAGCTGGGAACTGTATGGAGACCATGAAAGAGAATGTCATATGATATAAAATACCAAACAATTGTAGTATGAATACGCTCTGAGGAACCAGGCAGAGCAGAACTACAGGGCATAGGTGACCTATTCCAAAACTTTTTTCTAAGCAAAGCTTGGAGAGTACCTCAAAAAGTAGTTTTATTTATTTTTTGTCCATCAAACTCAGATACTACCTTGATGTATTAAGAATTTTATTTTCAATAAGTGGGGTTAGAATGGAAAACATCTCTTAGACAAAGAAATTTGCTGTTAAGATGTTTACAACCCAGAAGTACCTACTCAAAACATGGCAATTTGAGTATTTTTAAAAATCCTTCTAGAAACAAGAAACTAAATATTCCCAAAGGGCCTGCGTCAATGATGGTAAGGTCATTGACTTCAAATGAGGATCATAGCACAATGGTCCTTGGGCTCATTGATGACAAGCCACAGTATATTCACACTTCTCCTATAGACCTAGATTAGGCATTTGCCATGCTGTTGAACAGAACACAATCTTGCCAAAAACAGGGAAAACATGAATGAATGGATCTGCTATTTGGATTCCATGACTTTAGTTTAGGCAATCTTATTAAGTTTTCCTGAGCCTACTTACTTCATAAGAGGAGGCAAAACACATCTTCAAGACAAGAGCTGACTTCCCAAGATGCTCTAACTAGAAAGAAGCAGACTATGTTTTAGCTACTTCTGCTGGTTATAGGTAAGAAAATTGAAGGACCAAGAAGGATAAAATATACCCATCTTACCATCCAACTGACTCTCTGCTTCAGCATGGCTATCCTGGGCTGACATTTTCCCCTTCCAGTTATTCCCAATATTCAGCTTTATTTTCTCAGCAATTAATGTTTCTCATAAAAAAAAAAACACTCCTGTGAAGAATGTAAAACAGGCTGGACAACCCAGCAAAGCAAAAACATTCTCTTTGTAAGTATGTTCCCAAGAGGAGAAGGAAGTCTTTATTCATTCACCAAATCAAGTACTGATGTTCCAAATCATACTTATAGGCCACTTTACCGTTTACAAACCATTTTCATATAAAGCAGCTCAAGAATAACTCAGTCTTTGCAATACATTAAGCCCCAAAGCCATTTATACTCCTTTAATTCAAAAGCTGTCAAACTGCAAGCTAGAATTAGCCTATTTGTTTTCTGTAGCATGACACTAAAAAGGTTAAAATAATTAGATTTTGTAAAAAGCCTTTTGTTTAGGGGAAGAATCCATCTTGAGTGGAAATGTGGTTTTAGCACCAAACAGACACAAAGCAAGTCAGCAAAGCTAATGAAGACCAGAGGAGGGAAATGTGATCAAAAGTGGTCTCTTAAGCCCCAAACAGAGGTATTGAATACACTCCTAAGAGACTGAAGAATTACAAATGGTAGAAAATGACTAGGAAAAAAAATCATAAACCTTTGCTGTACATCTTGATCTGCACATACAATCCTAGCTACTCAGAAGCTGAAGCAGGAGTTCAAGCCCAGACTTCACAAATTAGTGATGAATTGACTCAATTTTTAAAAAGTCAGAAGCCTAGGGTTTTGGTATGAACTCTTCTCCTGTGTGTTTGTGTGCTATAGAAATTTATTTTTCTTTTCCCGTCATTCAGGTACAGAATCTTATCCAGTATCACAAGTTAAGGTGTCACTTGCTAGAATGGATAATACAAGACACTGGAGATGCTGTCGTGATACTCAAGTAAATTTAATCTCCAAGGAGAGAGATGCACAAGCCAATAAAACTCACACATTATAAATGGACTTGATAAAATAGGAGGAGGGAACATTCAGTTCTGTGGAATGAACTGGAAAAGGAGTCCTGGACATTGTATCAAGAAGACTATATAGAAACTGAATGGAAAAACTAGCACCTGAGAAAATAAAGTTGGATATTGGGATTAACTGGAAGGGGAAAATGTCAGCCCAGGATAGCCATGATGAAGCAGATAGTCAGTTGGATGGCAAGATGAATATGTTTTATCCTTCTTGGTCCTTCAATTTTCTTACCTATAACCAGCAGTAGTAGCTAAGACATAGTCTGCTTCCTTCTAATTAGAGCATCTTGGGAAGTCAGCTCTTGTCTTGAAGATGTGTGTTGCCTCCTCTTTTGAAACAAGTAAGCTAAGGGAAATGAGGAGATTGCCTGAGTTACAGTCATGGAATCCAAATGGCAGGGCTTGGTCCAGCAAAAGGTAGTCCAAAGGGATCAGTTATCAACGCTGCTCACCAAAATATTTTTGGCTTTGCCTTCTTGGCCCTAACATTGAATGGGATCACATGACTACCTCTGACAAATATGTTTAGGATGCTTCCTTGCTTAAACAAAATTCTCCTGAGTTCTCTTTCCCCCAAGACAGTAAGGAGATAATGTGGCTCGATGAGATTAGATGGGAATAAAAGGTAATATAGTCAGAAAATAGCTGGCCCAGTAGCCTGGGTTTTAATCAGGTATTCAGAGGACTCTTCCAGAGCCCCTCAATCAGGTGGAAGATGGGTGGCATGGGAGAAATACGATGCAGTCCTGTGAGGAAGGAGTTATCCTCATTGCATTGACTGGAAAGTGGCATTACACAACTCACAGCCAGTGGGGCTGGGTTAGGATTCAAACCCACACCTATTCCTTTCTATATAGTTTTATCTCCCCAGTGACTCCGTGTGACTTACTTTACTCTGTAAGTTGCCAGAAACCCACAATGGTTGTACACAGGGGAGTAGCACAATTGGATCTAGTTTTCGAAAAGCAGCTATGTTTGTGCCAAGAACTATGGATGAGGAGATGACGTCATTTGGCAGGAACCTGGGTGTGGCACCATTAAGGCCATTGAAAACAGACAGGAGGATGGAAAGATCAATAGGTTTCACACAGAATGAAAAGGCATTTGCAGGCTGTGAAAGGAAGAGCCAAGAATTCCAAAGAACTCCCTTCCCCGAGATGGCTAAATGGAGGAGTTGACAGAAGGGTTGAAGGTGCTGGGACAGAAGCACCTCAGAGGGATCTAGAGCTAAAAATAGGGTTATTCAGGGTTGTGTGACACTGGGAAGGCAAAGCCTGAGGATATAACTAGAGGACCCTAAAGACAGAGCCAGCTGGTAGGTATGGTGGCAAATGAGACCTCACATAAGGCACAGGCAGCTAACACTCTCTCTGGGGAACCAACATTTCTCTCAACCCCAGAGAAGATCATCCAGTTCTTCCCAGCTGTTCCTTCTCCCTGGCTGTTAGACAGCCAGGTGACTATCGCCGACACATGAAACGTGGGCAGAATTGCTCCATGGCACATCTGCTCTGAGTCATCACCTACCTATGCTCCCTCCCAGCCTGTCTCCTCCAATGTGACTTGCTGAATTCAGCAATGAAGGTCGGCCTGAGATTCTAAGTGGAATCTATGAGGAGGGTTTCTGACCCTTGAGCTCCAGACACCACTGTGGTTGTCTGCGACTTTCCCAAATGTCAATGTTGAAAATCCTACTCCAATAGTGATGGTATTGCAGGCCAGATCTCTGGCCTGAGTGCTGAATAGGTCATGAAGATGGATCCTCTTGGATAGATTATTTTTTAATGCCACCAGAGAGCTCATTTGTCCACTTTGTCTTATATAGATAGCAAAAAGATGGTCGTCTACGGATTGTCTTGATCTTGAACTTCCAGTAGTATAAAAAATAGATTTCCTTAGTTTAAAAGGTGCCAAGCCTGTGGTATTCTGTTATAGCACCCATAGACACTAAGACATAAATACAGCCCTATCTACTCTGAGGAAAAGGAGAAATCTAAGGGAAGAGTAAGACCTCATAGAAGGAAACAATTTCATGACTAGGAAGAGACTCTTGATTGGGCAACATGGATTCAGCAGGGAGGATGAAGAACACACCCAGGGCATGGTATAGTTTGCTGTTGAATGGTCCTGTGACTGGTAATATGCAAAAAATGTTCTTGATTTTTCTCTACTTTGCATGAACACTAGCCCAGGTGACCCTACTTCTCATTCTTCTGCTTCCTAAATCAGCCTGAGATTCTAAGTGGAATCTATGAGGAGGGTTTCTGATCCTCGAGCTCCAGACACCACTGTGGTGGAAGCAGAAGAATGAGAAGTAGGGTCACCTGGGCTAGTGTTCATGCAAAGTAGAGAATATGAGCAAATATGAGCTTGGGGAACACTCAGCTCTTGGTCTCTCTTGGCTGTAGCTTTGCAGTCCACACACTCCTCAGCATGGCAGTTTTCACTCATCTGGGCCCATGTGGCTGCCACATTGTGGCTTGTATTTTCATCCTAAGACATATTCTACCTATTCCCCTCCTCCTCCCAGAGAATACCCTGTTGTCTGGAGAATCCTACATCATAGCACACCAGCCTCAGTCCTTGGAAATGTTTTAAGACATTCTCTGCCTAAGAAACACCTGCCAGACTACCTCACAAATGCCCATTTAGGGGTAGTCCCTTTAATGCCTCCCTTCTACATCCTGATAGCCCTTGCCTACATCTTGTCTTCTAGCCTCTAAATGGCTCCCAGAGGTTCAACTTTAGAATGTCAGCTTCATACAAGCCTTGGCTCCTTTCTGCTCATGGATTTGTCTGTCAATCGTATGCCCTTGGGCCACTGCTCAGTCAAGCATGTTCTTTGCTCAGCCATTGACAGGTCAGAGTTTGAACGGCCTTTTCCAGGACCCTGGTCTCTAGAGCACTGTCATAAAAGGCAATGAGCCTCATGAAGGTGGGCAGGGGCTCAGTTTCTTTGTCCCCAGCCAGATCAAGTCAGTCCGAAGGACATGGAAATAATCATCTGGAAAAGGGTACCTGCCCCCCCCCTTTCTCTGCTTAACAGGTTACCCCTCTCTGTGTTCACAGTGAGCTTCTAGAAGTATGTTCTTATCCTACTCTCAACTATTCAGGCTCAGAGGCCCACTGAGTTTACCTCCCCCTACCAAAAAAATAAATAAATAAATAAAATGCTTTGTGCCTTTCCAGGAGGCAGCAGAGAGTCAAAACAAATACATAAGCTTGGGATTAAGAAGAGCCTACATTTGCCAGCTGGATATCCTTGGAAAAGCACCTGAGCCCCTGTTTTCTCCCATCTGTGATGTAGGGGAGCACAGCCTACCTTGCCAAGTTTTTGTGAAGGTTAAATGGAGAATACAAAACATTTTCCTGCTACTGTGGTTACTCAATCCATTTTGTTAAATTTTCGCTTTTATTTTTTTCTCCGATTCCTTTGTCTTTCAGAAGTCTACTGTATAGTTATGCAGATGACTCTGATCTATCTGGGTTCCTCTCCTGGGGCTCTGCCATTCCTAGGTGACAAATGGATTATGCATGGGTGTGAAAAGAACATTAGGGGGAAAGAGTGTAACTTCTGCCATTTATCATTTTTGTCGTCGTTTAGAGGCTCTTACAAACCCATTACTTCACAATGAAGAGGGCAGAGCAAAACTCATGTGAGGCAGCCAGGTTAAGAGGCCCTTCAGGGTCAAAGCCATATCATACTGGACAGTTGTTATGTGATGGGCATTCTCTTAAGTTCTTTATGTTTATTCTCTTCAATTTCATCAATGATAACTTCAGAAGTCTTATGATACACATTTTAAAAGCATTGCTAATGGTCACATACACAGATAAATGATGTGTTTGTGTTCCAGGGATGAGCTTTTGCATCTAAAACCACCACATTCTTCTGCTTTTAGTGAGAGGACCTTCCAAAACCTTTACAACTTTCCAATCAAGCCTGCCTCTGTATTTCTATATTGTTCCTGGTCTTTTAAAATCCTAGTACACATTCAGTGTGTCGACCTTAGATACTTGTACTTAGAGGTGCAGCAAATCCTGGCAAAGAGCAGACATCGTATAGCCGTTGCTAATGCCCCCGAGAGTGATGCATTTTTAGGTAAATGGTGACTCCCTTTTGCTGGATTTTCATGGATCATCAACAACAACACTTTCTTTTTTAAATAATGTAGATCCCTCTATCTGATCTCAAAACCATGCTCTGGGAATACTACATGCTCTCTCAGTCCTCCCTTAGGAACCAAACCTACTTATATATCAGGCTTGTCTACCACCAGTTTCAGGTGGCTAGCAGAGAGGCTGACCATGGTGGTCATCATGTCTGGGCAGATCAGACCTCCAGAAGATTGAAGCTGGGGAGGCTGTAGCAGATGTGGTCTGGCAGGGGTTCTTACCCACAGAACACGAGTAAGTTAATATATCTAGAATGCCGTGTCCAACACAGTCCCCCATCCCTTACTTTAGCAGGCACATGCACAAAAACCACCATCTGGAGGATAATGGCTAATCCCCTCTGTCGTGAGGCCCTCCATGATCCAGCCTGAGACAACTCTCCGTCTTTCCCACACTCAAATGCAACATCGCCTTTGGTCCATGAATAAGTTAGGGCCTGCCTTAAAGTTGGAGCGTGTCTTGTTCAGCACAGGTGCATTGGCTTTTCAAGTATTTCCATCCCAAATTAGGCGGATCCTGTGGGGTTCCAAAACCACAGCTACAAATGGCCAGCAGCGTTCAGTTCTTCTAAGTCCGCCTGCTCTGGGTGAGGAGGAAAGACTATAGGGTGGTGCTTCTCCCTGAATCCACTCTATACCATCCCCCGACTTAAGCAAGTTCTAGCCCTCTTTTCAAGCCGAGTTCAAATCCTACCTCTTATATAAGGTTGTATTCATATTAGGTGTGACATAGCCATAGCGATATCACCCATCATAGGATACCTGTTACAAGGACAGTACTATGAAAGGGGGTTTAACTTCCTGCAGAAGATAGACGCCCATAGGTGAACTAGGTCCATACTTCTGAATGCTCTGGTATTTAGTGATAAGAAGGTCATACACCTGTCATTGGTGCTACCAAGGTAACTCTTGTTTCTGTTCTTCCCTATCTGACTTGCGTTACAGATATCTAAAGAGGGTGCATGGCAATTTCTGGATCATTGTGTTAAAAAAACCCTCAATATTAATTATAACACTTAAAATTACAGGGTCATAACCCTGAGGGCATAAGGTAGCTGGCTCCACCCCTCATCTGAGATGGCTAGCCTTAGTGGCTTGGATTGACCAGCTAAGCTACCACCCAGGTCCACAGCTGGGGCTTGGGTTGGCCCCAGCCATATACCCCATCTAGGACCTTCTGGAGCTTGTGAAAGGACTGGTCCTGTGGAATGATATCTGCAGGATCTCCATGACTTGGGGCAGCCATATGATATCACAGAGGTGTCTTGGTGAGGATCCAATGATGATGGTATACTAGAAACCAGAGGCCTTGAAACAGACCAGTGACTCATTGCAATGAACAATTGCTAATAAAGTTGACTAGACAAAATAAAAGGATACACCGAAGCTCCCAATGCTGCCAGGATGAATGAAGAGATATTGGAGAGGCAGGAAAGGAGGAGAAACAAAGAGCTTTTTGTTTTGTTTTGTTCCTGTTTTTGTTTGCTTGCTTTGATTATTATTATTATTTCTACTTTTCCTTTGTAGGGGGATGCTATAGGAGTGAGGGAAGGATATGGGGGGACCAGAAGGTGAGCAGAATTTGGGTACATGATGTGAAACTCCCAAAGAACTAATAAAGAAGTTAAATTTAAAAATAAATAGAACTACAGGTTCAAATAAAAGACTGTCTATTAGAATATGACATGGTTGTGGGGCTTCATCTGTGATTGTCCCCAACAGATTATGGAATGAACTCAGAGACACTGTCTATCCAGGGAGTCAAAAGAGTGAAGAGAAAAATATCAATTATATTCTTGTCAAGGCCAATTGGGAATGTGACATTAGATGTAGCTCTTAGATCTCTCACTAGTGTTTTCCCCAGAATGTTAAGCTACCAGTGATAAGCATAACCATGAGCCCAGACACACCTTGTCTGTTGTCCCTGAAGCCAAGATTTAAAAAGAGGTAGAGGACACCCGAATCTGGAGTATGGTCCTAACAGGAGAAAGAGTCAGAGAACACATAGTCTATCAATGGCTGTGGATCCCAGCACATCCAATGGCAGCTTATGTTCAAGACCCTTAGACTTCTATAAAGTAGCAGATTCAGTGATTACACTTAACTGTCACATATCCTTCTAGAGTCTTTAAGTCTTTTCTGATCACTTGCAACACAAGATATAACGTGAATTCCTTGCGACTAGTTGTTGTACTGTGTTGTTAGGGAATTATGTCCAAAAAGAGTGGTCTAGAGAGGTCAGTATAAGTGGATTATTGTATTCAAATATTTTCCATCTAAGATTAGTTGACTCCTTATTTTTAAAGCCCACAGATACAAAAGGCCAAGAGTTGCCAGGCTTCTAAGTTGACCTGGAAGGTATGAGGAGTGATGGATTCAGAGTGGAGACTAGAATAATTTTCTGGAGGAATCCAGGAAAACAGAAGTTCCCCTCACTCCCCAGTTGTTCTAAAGTACAGGATGCTTTACATAAATATTAACTATTTACCTGGCTAACATACAAAATGGGCTATAAAATGAACAGATATAAAGAACTAATTAAATGACATGCTTACTCCAGAGAGAGAGTTGTCACTCTCATTGAAGTATGTTAGTTCATCTATATGTCACCTGTCAAGCTTAACATGTTTAAGTCAAGCTAGAGTTCTGTATAATGAGGATCTGACTCTTCAACTAGGATAAAACACTCATTCACTCATCCATTCTTCAAATATATTAATTAGCATCTGCCAGACACTGGTGCTTGGTGGAAGAGCTGTCCTACAATACAGGGTAAATATTGGTGTGTTTCCAACAGCAAGTAGGCACAAGGTGGCAGCAGGATCCCCAAACACAACCATTCTGAGAACCAGTTAATTGATAGATTGGCTCAAAATGTTTCAAATAAACAGCGATTACGTGATGGGAGGGTATATATTACAAAATCCTTTACCATTCTAATGAGAAAGAAATGAACATTATCAAACAAGGACAATGGAACATCAAGGGGCATCTTCATTAAAGCACATTTTTTTTTTTTACAGATAAACATTCCTAATCTGCTTTGGGTTCATTTTCAATTGAGTGTGGTAGACAAACAAACATAGCCTACAAATCTTTCTCAGCCTGCACATTGTAAGCTTCCAGTGCTGCCTTCTTTTATATGAGCCTGTCTGGAGCATTTTGCAGAGAAGATCCTTCTGTAGTAATAAGTGCCCACCACAGGGACTTCTTGTCCTGTCCAGTGGGAAGGATGATGCCGTATACACACTGGTGGCAGGGATGTCATGAAACTCACAGGAAGGAACAGGCTTGGGCTATGTAAGAAGGGGCAGTGGAAGGGATGGAACAGCAGGAAAGCATCCCTGTTTCTAGACCAGAAGTTCTCAATCTGTGGGTCGAGACCCCTTTGGGGTCAAATGACCCTTTCACAGGGGTCACCTAAGACCCTCAGAAAACATAGATCTTTACATTACGATTTGTAGCAGTAGCAAAATTACAGTTATGAAGTAGAAACGAAAATTTTATGGCTGGGGGGTCAGCGCAACATGAGGGACTGCATTAAAGGTTGCAGCATTAGGAAGGTTAAGAACCATTACTCTGGACATTTCTGGAGCACAGCGAGTTTCACACATAATTCACAGGGTCTTCTTTGTCTGAATCCCTTAGATTTACATTTGTCCAGAGTTTGGGACTGTTGAAAGTATCCAGACCAGGACAGTGATGCCACCTTATTGGTCTTGGTCAGCCAGGGGCAAGCAGCTGACAAGCCAGGCCTCCAGACACAGCCAGAAGTGCTATTGGCCTCTTTAGATGTGCCCTTTATTTCATGGTCACAGTTTTATTGTTTTTATTATTTTAATTCTTTCCCTTCTGGGCTCCCCTATCTTCCCATGCAAAACTGGTTCAGAGATGCCACTTTTGGAGCTCATTATGTTGTCATGGCAACCAGAATTTTCAAAGTTTATTTCTCCTCCTCTTTTCCCTTCCATGAACTCTCCTCCATCTCTTATCACATATGTGTTTTGCATGAGAAGCAAAAGGCAGAAGACAGTAAGACCATTATCTTCATCAGGGAATTGTTTTTTCTCACACAGTCTACATTGCAGCACAGCATGTCCCTAACTGGGTATATGAAATTACCCCCATCCTCACTGCTTTGTGTTAATATTCCCAGACTCTCAGAGGCCTGTGGTGTTTGGGAGCAAGGCTTGGGAAGCAGCCATCAGCTGTGCCTCTCTCTCCTTCTTCAGAGAGAAGACATATTTCTTCCTGCTTACATAAACCACAGACATTCTGCATCTTGTTTTTTCATGTCTAGCCCTCAAAAACACTTAGGACCACTACAAGGGTAGGTGCCAGGAAGTAACAGTTCCTCAGATGTGCCTCACAGGGGAATTCCCTCGAGACCAGCAGTCCTAACTGTTGCCATAATGAAAGGAGAAGAGATCTCCAGACACAGAAAATTTGCTGCACTGCTTGTCTAGTTACAGCATTAACCTTTGCTACCCAAAAACAGTCAAGTGGGAGAAGGAAAAGGGATCAAAATAGGGAAGAAAGAATCTGAACCTCCACGTGGTGGAACACTAACCACCTAAGGAAGGCAAGTGTTGTGCTTCCCATCTAGCTTACACCAGAAGGAGATTCTTACGCTCCAGCCAGGAGGTGACAGTTGTGTGGTCCATATAACTGCTAAAAAGTGTTGGCATTCAGACAGCCTCTGCAGTCACTCACTGATCTGGGCCCTGGTAACCCCAGGAAGACCATTAGAGTGAGCACAGTCATTATGACCTATGGCAGAGGTCCTCCTTCCTCCTAGGAGCTCATACTCTGCTATGCTGCCACCAGGTCAAGGGACTATAATAGGCTAATCAACATGGGAACTGTTGGTTGAACGGATATGAAATTGACAGGTGCAGGCCCTCTGGGTAATGAGAACCAGTGCAGTGTTCCCTCACCATCATGGGAGACCTGTTTTAAGACACCCTATACCCCACATGCCAGCATCTACAGGTGCTAGGTACTCATCCCTTCAACAAACAGGACAGAAGAAATTCCTGGAAAGAGGACACATGCCTGACTGGCTTAGCTCTCTGACCTTCACAGCTCAGCCCAGACAGACCTGCTACTGCTCTGAGAATTCACTGGATAAGAGGGCCGGAAATGAGTGACTGAATGCATGAGTAATCCTCCTCTCTAGGGCTACAGAACTTGACATTGAAGTACTCTCTACCTATTTTGGGCCTTATGATTTTTAAAATTTAGTTTTTCTATTCACAAATGATGCATAAGGCATGCAGAGGTGCCTGCTGACACGGAAGAGGTAGAGGCAATAGCAATAAAAGCATGAACTCTTCAGCTAGGTACCCACCAATGACTCTACTAGGCTTCAGTAGATCATTTCAAGTCACACAAATGGACCTGGTTAAATTAGATGGGTCACAGAATAAAACCAAAAAGTCATGAACTCCAGAAAGTGACTGACAAGGATGGGGCTGGGTTGATAGGAATAATGGGGGGGGGGTGTGATTAAAGAAGGTGTGTGTGGGGACAACAGGAAAGCATTATATACACATTATATATCAAATAACAAAATCAATACAAGGCAAATCCACAGATGCCAGATAATTATGTCTGGAAAGTATACTGAGCTACTTTAATCCACCAGGACAGCTTTGAGCTAGTAATAGATTTTAAATCATGTGAAGAATATGGCTACCCCCCAGTAGATCAATTAATACAATTAGATGCACAGGCCAATTGGTTGGATTTTCACATTCTCAGACTGTCCACTGGAAGACACAAGCATGGGAACAGAAGGGGAGCAGGCTTGTGAGCTAAGTGAGGCATATGTCCCCCTAGAACTCACAGGGTCAGACCAGCCTATATATAGCATGTTGGGAGCAGTCTTCTTGAGTCTTACTGTTTTTTCTTCCTAAGACCCAATGTTGTTATCCAATAAATGTCTGTTGTCTGTATAACACTTACCATTATTTATATTGTTTTCTGGCTATCAGAATAGGAACCTCATAGTGAGAGAGGCCTCATCTTGTTCACTATCAAGCCCAGCAGGAGTGTTTAATGTATGTTTGCAGAACAAATATGTTATATGTTAACAAGTGTTTCTCCTCTTACTTCACTTGATGCAAAACCAATAGCTTGTACCTTCTCCTTCCACTTCTTGCTCACTAAGATGCTTCTGGCTATTAATAAGATAGCCAGAATAATACAGTGATAAGAAATGATAATGCCAGAGAATCCTATTACATAATATTTGACTGTTGGGTACCTTAATCTAAAGAGAGTATGAAATGAAATAACCAAGGGATAGAGGAGACACTTACCTTTGTGAGGTATAGAAGAGAATATGGGGGTGGGGAAGGAAAATCACATCTCATTTTAATACCACTCCAATCAACTCTGATGAGAGTTGGGGTGACTTCTCCAGTCCCGTCAACTTCATACTGTGGGCTATCAACTGCTAAACACTAGTCATCTGACTGTGCCTCATACAGGTAAGAGTATGAGCTCTAACTTACAGTAACAGGCTTTGTGGTGTCTACTGTTCCCTTAAAAGTTCTCAAGTGCTTTCATTCCCCCAGGTTCTTTACAGAGCATGCATCTCTATGTTCTGCATATCAGAGCTTGCTTCTTCAACAGAAACGAGTAATTTCAATATTTTTGCTAAATGAGGAGTATTTTGGGACGCAATGATAATTAAGTGTTGAGAATTTAGTGATGCACTTGACACCAGGGGGAAAATAAAGAACTTTTAATTCAACTGCAACTCTTTAACAGCATCTGAACTTACCAGCTAGAAATGCCAAGCACCTTCCAGATAAGCAAGTTGTAAAGACTGTGATTATCAACTGGAGAAATGGGGAGGTTTTACCTCAGCCACCCTAGTGTGCATGTGACTGCAAGTGCATGAAAAAGTGTCTAACTGGAGAGGCGTGACTATGGGCTATAAGCTCAGAATGAAGCAGGCTTCTGACACTCAGATTTCCTCGTGGTGAAGCCAATTACCAGGAAAAAAAAAAGATGTAAGTTCAAGTAAAAGAATGTTTTTCTTTCTTTCTTGAATAGCCTAAGATTTCTTGCTTGAAAGCTACAGTGAAGTGAGCATTTGGGATGAATTGCAACAGAACAAAGAGCCAATTAAAAGGTCTCTATAACAGAAAAAACACACAATTATTCTAAGGTCATGTTCATTGTCCTTTTCTCCATGTAATGGAGAAGAAGCATGGTACTGTTTGCGAAGGAGTCCCTTGCTACTGACAAAATAGTGGTGTTACTGGAGTACCCTGTGCCCAATACTTCAGCTAATATTAAACTAGGCTCCCAGGGGAATTATATCCACTGAAAACAATTCCTAAAAATCTTGAGAAAATTACTGATGGATACAGACATCCCCCAAACAGGAAGTTGGTATCCAATTCATTCATTGGAGGGCATTCCCCCAGAGCCTACCCATGTGCTTGTTAATTATGCTAGCTAAGTGCTGGGGAAAGGAAAATGAACTCACTATGGTGCCTGCCTTCATAATGTTATTAAAGGAGCAATGATCTCCACAATAACTATGAACTAAGGTAACTGAATTCTAATAGAGGAGTATATATAGTGTGATAAGAACTTAAATGCAAAAACTTGATCTTGAAGGATGAGTCAGAATACCCCAGATAAGGCAAAGCCTAGAAGTGGTTATTGTGGTGGGGTGATTTCTAGGCAAAGAATGATTACCTTGGAACTGGGTGGCAGGACTAAGGGAAAGGAAGCTTAAAATTGAGGTTGGAGGGCATGCAAGATAAGGAACATTAATTTGGACACTTTGACTAAAAGACCCATGGTGAGAGAATCTAGTGTGATTAAGATGTTTGCTTCAAAGTGCTTAACTGCTAAAATTAGAAGTTTCAACTGTGTATTTATATTTTCTATCCACTTGATACTGTTGTTTGTTGTAATTTTTTCTTAGAAGTTACTGGCCCATAATAAAAAAAATCCCACTTAGCAATCATTGGTCTACATTTTTGATACTGTCTTAAGCTTTCTACATATTTGTACAAGTTAATAATATTCATTACTTATTATTGAAATTTTAAACCATTAAGTAAATGTGGGAAAGCCACAAATCTCATATAGCATAGGTAAAATGCAAACTGGTAAATACTCTCTGAATGGAAAATAGGAAGTTTCTTTTATGTATACTTTCCATGTGGTCTAGCAGTTGCACTGTTGGGCATTTATTCCTGAGAAAGGAAATCTATATTTACTCAAAATCCTGTGCAGAAAAAAAATCTATGTAATGTTACTTGTAAATGAGCCAAAATGAACAAAAATCCAGATGTCCTCTAAGGAATTAATGGTTAAACAAAATGTGGTATATCCATGCAATAAAATAGCATTCAAAAACAAAAAGGAATGACCTCATATAAGAGTCAATGAGAATAGACTAATGTTACAATCCACAGGATTATACTTTTAAAACCACCTTTAAAAGATTAGGAAGTTGGGATCATGGTAAAAGATAATGAGCATGACTATGAAGAAAAGGTGGGGTCTTTTGACAGAATAGTCCATATCTTAATTATATTGACAATTAGACAAATCTCCATGTGACAGAAATAATACAGAACAATGCACATGTACAAATAAGTGATGCCAAGCTGATAATGTCTCAGTAGGCTTAATAGATATAGCAATGCTATTCCCTGATTTATGTATCATACTGTAGTCATGCAAGATATTATGGGGGGCTAAAAGAAAGGCATAGGAGCTTGGATTTTTTCTTCAACTTCCTGTGACTTTACAATTTTATCAAAGTAAAAAGTAAAAGAAAGCCAGCTAGATGCCCCACTCTGTCAACTTTGACAACTACCTTTTGGTTAACAGTGCATTGGCTCTCTGTGACTCATTTATCCTTTGGGGTCTCCTTACTCTCTCTTAAAGTGCTATACATCTTTGTGGCCTATGAAGCATTTCTTCCATTTGATTTCGTGATATCCTTTGGCCAGTCTTGACATCCTAACTTTTAAACAGTGTTTCTCCACATCTCCATCCTAGAGCTGACTTCTCTTTCCTACTTGTCTTTCTGTGGATCATGTTGTATGCACTGATAATTTTCTCTGTTGTGTTCTGAGAACTTGTCACATCTTTTCTCCCCCTTTGCCAAATACACATATATTGGCTGATCCTATCTTTTTGTTCTTCCTGAACCTAAAAACCTCTATATCTGAGATTGAAAGCATGTGCCTTCCAGAATAAGTATTTCTCGTTTTGCCATTATTATTCATTTCCACAAATTGACTCAAAGTTCTCAAAGGCTTCCACAGATTAATATTGCTATCCTAGTCTATAGGATCTTTCCTTGATTGTACAGTGAATTGGGTACCACGTCCTGTTTTTCACCTAAATCTACCCTACTATTTTCTCCCTTAGCTTTAGCCATCAGGGATCATGGTTCTCATTTTCTGCCTGCAGTCAGAGGCTACTTATAGTCTCCCTGCTCAATAGTAACCATTCCTTCTGTTACCTTCTTCTATAATTCCTAATTATAAGAATTCAAAACAAATTCAATTTTGGTCTTTTGTTCCTACTAACAACTTATAGCATCTATTTTTATTTTTACATATTCAAAAACATCAATACTTTTCTTTATTGGATTTGGTTTATATCATGTTTAGAAAGGTCCCCCCTAGAAAATTCCTTAAATTATCCATTATTTTTGGACATTTTATGTTTTAAATTTTAAAATGTATGTACTAGCTTTGCCTGCAGATTATTTTGGCATAAGTTATAATGTGGGACTCCAACTCAATTTTTTTCTTCCCAAATAATTAGACAGTCATCAATACCATTCATTGAATGATTCATTTTCACTAATTTCAGATAATGCATATATTATAAATTCATATATAAATCTATAATATATATTTGAGTTCCTTTGAATCCCTCTATACTAGAGTGTACTGTATTTTTATTCTTTTTTCTTTAGAATATATTTTATCACCTATAGAAAAAGGTCTGTTTCCCATTGTTCTTTGTATAAAATGTCTTCTCCAAAAATACTTAGATATGTCAGGAAAATTTCAACATAATTTAACAGGTAAATATCTTCCTTTCATTTGCTAATTCTGTATTAAAGACTAAAATAGGAAAAAGTTATCCTTGTGCTTTGAGGTATTCTTTTTAAAAAATAGGGGTCATAAATTGGCTTGCATAAATTATAACATAGGTTTCTTAGCCTCTCCTGAGATGGGAAAGTAAGCTTGATGAGGAAAGAATCATTGGTTCACTCTTTGCTGTGTTCCCAACATCTAGAAGACTGTATAAAGAAGATCAACACCCATTGCCTGAAGAACTTATTAAAAGGGTACATGTGTGGCTCTATTATTTAGGAAATCAGAAGCCATAATGAGCAATGAAGGTAAATAAAACCACAGCTAACTGTTTGGGCCATGGGTATCAGGCTGGCCAAGAGTGGAGGAATACTCAGAGTCCAGAGTAGTCCAAGATTCAGTTCACAAAGCATTCCCAAGAGGGATTAACATGCCTGGACAAGCAATTAGGTACAAAGAAGCAGTAGGAGAAAGTATCAAAACTAGATAAGGTTTCCATCTTTGATTTAAAAAAAGTATGATAGAGAGACTATCAAGGGTGGTGTGCATGTTTAGTGGGATAGGAAAATGAGATACTGAATCTAGTTTGTAGCATCCTAAGTTAGAAACCTAAAGAACAGCTAGATAAAGGTGTGTACTTTGGGACTTAGCATTGGATGGGCAAATTAAATCCACAATCATCTCATAGCAAGGGCATCTTCTAAGTGTTACTTCAATTCGTAATTTTCTGCAAGTAAAAAATTGTCCCTCCTCAGAAAAGAAGGTAGGTCAAATTGATTGATTCTAATACTAAAACATTATTGAAGTAAGTTGAAATGTAGTCACCAAGTAAAGCAAATTGATATAATGATATAGTCATTTCCTAGGATCCTTGAATACTCTACAGAAGGATAAAGACTAGAGAATATATATATATATATATATATATATATATATATATATATATATATTAGAGAATATATATGTTGTGTATGTGCACATACATATAGCAGAGTCAGCAATGAATGTGTAAACATGTGTATATGTATGCACATGGTATGTGCGTGTATATATACACACATATAAGGATGTCGGAGCCTTGAATCTCTATAAAATTATACAATTATCTAGGAGATTCCAGGACTATCACAGCTACTTAAGAGTATAGCCAGCCAGGTATTCCATGTGTGAAAAATCTTACAATAGAAAATGGAGATGCTTTTATATTTGACTGTTGCCTTCACCACCAAAAGGCACTCAATGATGTCCTGCCCTAATTGGTCTAGCTTATTTTTAAGAAGTATAAATCCTCATAAAATAGGATCTTGTTTTCATCATCTATTATGATGGTCCTGCTTGCTGTTTCTCGTTCTTTACCTTTCACACTTGGACCCAGCTTATCCAAACTGACCTCTCAGGGACAACTATGGGTCTTTCCCAGATACAACTTCACTTTTACCTACAACCGAGTTTCTTCCATTAATGATAATCCACCTTGGTGGCAACTACAGAATGTACATGGCACTATCTCCACTCTCCATGGTACAAAAACACAGACATGATTATTGTCAGGGGCATGAAATTTTAAATATAAGAAAGCTAAGGAGCTTGTCCCAGAGAAGGTAGTACTGCAATGGGAGCAGTACATAAATTGTGAGTTACGTGTGCAATCTAAGAATGTAAGTTCCCTTGGGCAGGAGAGGGTTAAAATCTTTAACATTTAGAAGAATAGTTTATGCCCACAGGTGCAGCAGTAAATATTCATTGAATTAATAAACTCATAAAAAGCATTTTCTGGTATGCTGCCGCACACATGTGAGTCACATCTTCATTGTGTGCAGAAACCAACAGCAAAGACCCCCCTTGGAAATGGCCTCCTACACGGGGAAGTTCCACTTTGGATTGCAAGGAACTGAGTGAGCTTCAGAACCCACACTGCTGAGATTTTTCTAGGGCACTATTCACTGTGACCTTTACTATGACTTGTCAGATAATGTAAGATTTGTCTAGAGATCATTGTGGGAATGAGATAAATGAATAGGCCTTAGAGGCTTCCTAAATGACACTCTCTAAAGCAATAACAACTGGTTTAATTTTTGTGGCTATGGTTGCTCATGATCCCCAATAAGTTGATACCTCTATACTTATGTCTGAAACATCTGCCATATCTGGCATAAAATAGTTAATAACTTCATTCTACAGATGGACACTTTAAGTTCATGTGGCAAAAGATAAGCACACCACTAACAAAATGGGCAAGAGGCATATGCAATTATCTGAAAGAAAATAATTACTAGTAGCCATGTATAAAAATGAGCAGCTTGTCTGGGGATATAGTTTAGGGGTAGAGGAATTGCTTAGCAAGACTCTAGGTTCAATCTTTAGTACCAAACAACTCAGAAATGGTTCAAGAGACTCTCTTCTTTTCTTTTCTTTTTTACCCCCAAACTACTCAGTAGCTAAACAAATGAAAGCAATTCAGCTTCCATGACATGTCTCCAGTGCCTACAAGATCTCTAACACCAGAGACAATGATTTATCTCAAGATATCAGCTTTCAGTTCTCTGCTATGGCATTATCTAGGGGATTGAAAGGGGCATGGCATTCCCTACAGAGGTCTTCATTTATCTCAGTTTCTTCAACTCAGAAAAATTAAAAAACACTAGAATCTGAAGACAGATATACAACTGTATAGAAAGACATAACCAGTATGAGAAACAAAACCCAACAAGCATCAGTCACATTTATAAATTTCAGTGAAAAGAAGACAGCACATCCTAGGGAGGCAGGCATCGTCAGGAGCCTGATCTAGCCTGCATTTCTTCATGTGTAAGCTGGGGTTGATAATAGTACCTAACTCACAAGGCTGCTATAAAAATTAGTTGAAATAATTTACATAAAATATTTAACATAGTGGCAGCTATAACAAGTTCCCAATAAATGTTAGCACTTGGTTTTAGTGTTAGTGTTAAATTCTATAGAGTAATTCTGTTACTATTAGTAACCACTTCTATAACAGGCTACAGAATCTATATAGTGCTACAGAAATAAGCGGGGGGCGAGGGGAGACTTCAACCTAACTGTAGAACAGGAGCAATAGTAGGGACCTGGGAAAATATCATGTAGAAACTCAAGACTAAAACAAATTGTGAATGATGAATACTTAAAAATAAAGCTAAGGCTTACTCCAGATCACAGAAGATAGAAAAGCAAGGGCATGTCTAAGGAAATGCAAATGATGGAGTGTCTAAGTTGATGTCCCTATGAGGGACATGAGGACCAGGTCCATTTCTCCTGTTACCTGTAGGTCACCATGAATGTTCAGTCTTAGGGTGACACTTGAAATCTCTGAGATCATGCTACTACTTGGTTCAATAGATGTAGTTAGTAAATAAAACAGAATTCTCTTTCCCAGATAACACTGGTTAAGTATTTATTATCCCAAGATACTAAATATCAAGCACTAATAATCTTATATCCTCAATAATTCTATACATGGTAAGTATTAGTATTTTAAGCCACAAGTAGGTAAGTGAAGATATAGGAAAGTAAAGAGACTTGATTAACATCCCACAGCCAGAAAATGATGAAAACAGAAAGAAAACCCAAAATGCAAGGCTTACAGAGTATTTTACTCATGTCCATAGCTATGGTACTGAGTTGGAAAAGCAACCTAGTCAGGAACCTAAGAGACCTAGGTTTCTTGACACCAAGAAGCTGAGTAAGTTACTCATATTCTACTTGAGTTTCTTCATTCATAACATGGAGGCCAGGAACAAACTACAAAGGAATAACAAAGAGTTACTTCCTCATATCATTTTTTATCATACTCTAAGGTACAGTTTTGCCAACTGTCTTGAACAATGTCATGTCTTTAATTTAGCTTCATATGTGACCCAACTGTCATGCAAGTATACTTCTAGTCAAAGTAGGCACTATGAACTCTCTTGTAATTGCTAGGACCAGGTTTAGGATGAAATCTTTTTCTACAGAATTATCCTGTAGATAATTATCCTGTAGATAAAAGGGACTGATGGTCCCTTTTATGTTCACCAAATTGCACTGTACTGGATTCTGGACAATACCATATTTTTCTTTACAAAACATGGGAGCTATGTGGAGGATGTGTCTAAGGGCATAGGTGTTTAGATATAGCAGACCTTATTCCAAATTCTGGGCCTGCTGCTTTACAGCTTTGTTTATGTAGGCAAGCTACCTTCCCTACCACCATTTTCCTATTTATAAAAGAAGAAAGTGCCTGGTCTCCAGAGTGAGTGCCAGGATAGGCTCCAAATCTACATAGAGAAACCCTGTCTCGAAAACCGCACCCCCCCCAAAAAAAAGAAGAAGAAGAAAGCAATACCTCATAGGATCTTTATGAGGATTAAATAAGGCAATGTATGTTGTGGAATTGGCACAACATTTAGTGCACACCACAGACTCAATCAATCACAGCTTTAAAACAACAACCTGAAACAAATCCTACCCTATTGCTGTGAGCTAGCCAAAGGGCAGAAAATGCCATATATTCTCTCAACCCAATAGATCCAAAACTTATCCCATGTCCCTCAAAACCTAACTCTTGCTTCTCTGTTCACTCCCAGCCACCTGGTAGCTCAATTCAGAAATTCGGAACTGGCCAAAAGATTGTCCTATGACACTCAGACAATGCACCCATGGATTTCAACCTCCTTAATGCTATGGCCCTTTAATACAGTTCCTCAGGTTGTGCTGACCCGCCCCCCAACCATAAAGTTACTTTTGTTGATACTTCATAGCTGTAATTTTGATACTGTTATGAATCATAATTAAATGTCTGTGTTTTCCGGTAGTCTTAGGTGACACCTGTGAAAAGGTCATTTGACTCCCAAAGAGGTTGGGGACCCACAGATTGAGAACCATTGCACTGCAGTCACATGTCCTAAACGCCCCACATCATCATTCCTTGAATCTGTCCCATCTTTTCCAGCCTCCCTGTATTGAACTCATTGAGTCCCTGTTTCTCTCCAGAACGGCTGTCCCAGCTTGCCTATCTACTCTGTCATGCTCCTCTGTAAATTTTAACACACTGAAAGGTCTTCTTTCTCAATTCTGGCTAACCATTAGCTATCTCAAAAATGTGCACAAGTGTGCACTCTAGCTAGTCTTATTTGATTTTGGTCCCCCTCTAATTTATCTGCTTTTTAATTACTTTTCTTTATTATTAGGGAAGTCATGTTTCTGCTACATCTCTGTGGAAGTCAGAGGACAATCTGGAAGGTTCGCTTCCTTCTACCAAGTAGGTTCTAGGGAATCAAACTCTGGATGTTGGGCTTGGTGGTGGGCCCCTTTACTTACTACCCCCCAATTTTAATGCCTGCCCTGCTGCTATCTCCCTGCCTTGATTACAAATTGTCTAAGGATAAAAGCTCTCTGAACTTGTCTGATCTGATATCCACAGCACCTGGCAGTGAGTAACATTGTAATATGTGCTCAGTAATGGTTGTCTGAGAAAATGACTGATGTCTACTGGTTGACTTCAGTGTTAGTCTCCCAGTAACACTGATGTGTAATTAAGTACACAGTTATTTTATCCATGTCTACTTGTCTTAGGGAGATCAGACACATGGCAATTAATATCCAGCAGCACTACTCAGGATCTTATCTGGACTGGCTGAGCTTGGCATGGATAATTTATTTTACAAAACCAGCAAGCATTTTTATCTCAAGTCAGGCCCAGAAAATGCTCAGTTCCCACCTCCTAATATACAATGACAGATGAGTCAGGAGATCCAAGGTTACTCTGAAGAACATTGGTTAGTCTGTTCCTATGACCAAGACATAGATCCTACCTTTGTGTCCTCAACCAATGTCTTGCAAAATTACTTGTACAAAAACTTCAGAACCTACATATATGAATCTTGAATAATAGTTTTTATTAGAATTTGAATCCCAAACTACTTGAACTTAGACCCTATTACATGCCTTTTGATTTTCTTTTGTTTTGCTGTCAGAGTTTTAATGAGAAATGAATCTTGACAATGGGTGGTGGTGGTGATACCAGAAGAGTGACCGCAGAAATGGACAAGTGACTGAAATTGGAGGAAATACAATTATATGTGGCCAAAGCACACTTTGAAGAACAAATCATGAGAACATTAATCAGTTACTTGTCTTAAAATATTCCCTCCACTAATCTACAATCACCTTGTCTTACTCAGATTTGCAACCCAAGTACACAGTGTCTTTTGTGTGGCAAACACTAAACAAATGTTTGATAAATTGCATTGAATTGAACTCAGACACCAAATAAGCTGGTAGCCAGATAGACATCTGCCATTTTGCTTTCTGTGGAAAAGCTACTTCACTCATTAAAGGGAACCAGAAGAAGCCTTCCTTGAATATTAACAGTTCACTTCTTTCCATCCATCTCTAGAGCAAAAGGTCTCCAGTGGGCCTTGGCATCTTCTCCCTCATATGTACAAGGTCAGGCCACATACATTAAGACCAGTGTGTAAGAATAAGCATGGGATCAATGCATGTAAAGACAAAATTTTGAACCTAAACTTTGTATTGTGGCCAGAACAGCATTCTGGGCAGACTTTATGAAGGCACCTAGGATAATAAGAGAAGCATCTGAGCAGAGTTGGAGTGACTATGATCTCTGGCCCTGCTTCTGCCAGGAACTTGTTGTAGACCAGCTCCATTACCTCTTCATTCCATCTTTAAAGATGTTGTGTGCCTACACAAAGTTGTTTCAAGAAATGAATAAGATCTTGGAAGCAAGGTGTTCTGAAAACTGCAGAATACTTTACATCATATACGAGGCTTCTCATTGCTCCTGGGTACATCTGTAAGTAGTCCTTGTTCTAGATTCCTTGCCCCCATTTGGAAATAGTGTAATTGTACCAACAACAACAAAAACAACAACAACAACAACACACACACACACACACACACACACACACACACACACACACACACTTATGTCCCTCTCTCAGAAGCCCTGGAAGCAGTAGGTGAAGATGCTGGAATAGCTCTGGGTCATTTTCTGTTTGTATGAGCCTTCTGCCCTGTAGCCCCTGACAGCACTTCAGGATGTGCTTATGCAGCCCTGGTTTGTTGCCATGGAGACAGGAAGCTCTGCTTCTCTTCAAGCCTAAGCTAATGGTTTTCATCAAATCCTATTTCCTCTGAGACATATAAAAATGCTACAATGCTGCTACCCATCTCTCCTTTTTAAATACGAAGTCAACAAACACACCTCACAGTTTTCATCAATGTCTAAATCTTTGGGGAGGGGGCCTTCAGTCATTTCCATACATTGATACCCAGGGCACCCTTGCTCAATGTAGGGAGACTTGTGTATTCTCCTTTTATTGCTGTATTTCTCTCCACTCCTGGGAACACATTGGCACCTAACATTCAATATGCTCACAGGTCACTGAAGCCTGTTTCCTGGCGACAAAATGTTCAAAGCTATATACTCGGTGGCTCAATGTGTGAATCCCAGCTAAAGCCCCACTCCAAGGAGGGGTTTCATCCTTCCCAGAAGCATGGGCTCACTGATCCAGCAGCTAGAAAACCCATGACCCCTCCTAGACACAGGACCCGGTACCAAGTCCTCTGTAGACACCAGTGAACATCTCCCTAATGCCGAGCAATAAAGGCAGCACCAGAACACAGAAAAGAAACCAGAATACAAGTATTTTGGCCCCAGCTCACACAGTCCCTATTGTTAACATACCTTTAAATGTCACTCTATTCACACCAGCTGTTCCCAGCTGCCAACACCAGGTAATAAAGAGGCACCTGGCAAGCCAGTGGCTTGACATCTTCTGAAGCAAGAAGGTGGTCTCCCAGCCATAGGGGAGTTGATGGCTGCAGACCTGGCTCAAACCAAATATTCACAGACTGATAAGAACTTCTTGCCAGTGTCCCCCATTCCTTCTCCTTGACCATTTTACAGGGTTCTGCCACATTTCTTAGTGTGCTACAGTTGGACAGGCTTCCTTGATCGACTTCCTCCCATGCCAGTCCTTCCTTGCTGGTACTATATAAGTGTCCTTAGCCCTCTGCCCATCCTACACTTGTTTGATGATAGTTTTGCTTCAAAATATAAGGTTTTCCTTTGTCTCAGTGTCATGCACATAGAACTTTAAAAGTCAAACAATTCTGAAAGATTGTAATGAAAAAATAGCAGCCCTCTGTCTCACTGTGCCAACCCCAGAATCTCACTCTCCAGAGGCAGCCACTTTCAACTCGTCTGTTTCTTGTGGTATTCATTTCAAATTTTCTAAATATTATACTTAAAACACTGCTATTCCTTTATCTTTCAATTTTAGAAACTGCTTAATGATTTGCTTACCGTGGAACCTAAGATTTTGGTCTTTGATACCCTAACTCCCTTCCCCACACTCAGCCTCCACCAATCTAATAAAGGCAATTGCAACACTGTGAGAGGCTAGCTCAGACTTCAGCATCAACAATGGGAACCAGGTTGGCAGCTGAGCTGCATAGAAGACTTGCTGTGCTTCTATTTCTTTGGAAGTAATGCATCTATATATTATGAATGAAATGCTTACATTGGGGTAGAAGGGGAGGGGAAGAAGAGAGACAGAGATGGAGAGAGAGAGAATGAATACATTACTGTGTATGCATACTTGGATCAAAACAAATCACAGAACCATTTAGAATACAACACATCAGGAATGCATTAGTTTTACTTGTTTCCTAAAGATAGAATTTTGGGGCTCCTCTGTCACCCTACTTAACTCTGATCCTGTTATCCTCTTAGTCACTGAGTGTTGTCACCCTAATTTCATTTTACTACTCGATCCCTTTGTCTTTGTCCTCTTCTGGATCCCTTGTGTTCATGAGTACCATGCTTTTTTTTGAGGTTTATTTTATTCTGTTTCATGACTTTATTTTACTGTATGTGTATGACTGTTTGCCTGCGTGCACATCTGTGCACTGAGTGTATGCAGACCCTGTAAATGTTAGATCCCTTAGGAGTGGAGTTGACAGACAATTGTGAGTCCTCTCTTAAACTTTGAGCCAGCTCCCAGCTCCATGCCTTCCTTCCTTCCTTGCCTCTTTGTTCTTAGTGACTCATATTCTTTAGCAGCTGCTTCCCCAAAGGTACCTGACAACGTTGCTAACTGGCACTCTGGCTAGGCAGAGCATTTGATCTTAAAAGTTGTTTTCCTGTTAGGAACTTTTATGAACTTCTATATTACTCTCCAATTTTCAGTGTTGCCACTGAGAAGCTCACTGGCATTCTGATTCTTTATAGCCAAACATTAACCCTATTCCCAACTGGCAGAAGCTTTCAAAACATTCTTTTCTCCGATGGTCTAAAATTCAGGGTGATTCACCTAGGTGTGATTTTCTCTAACTGAATGTCCTGGGTGCTCAGTAGACATTTTCATGGTTGGTTTACACATTCACTTTCTATCACCTGGCCACACAAGCTATTACAACATTGCCAAAGCATAACTTTCCATTTGAGTATATTTTTACAAACTGTGTTTTATACACATACAAATGTGATAGCATATTACATTGTCTCCTTGTTTTCACTGAACCTTTCTTAATATACCCTATACTCCATGTGCACATACTATCTGTTGCTCTTAATTGCCACATCACATGCCATGGTATGCATCCAACAGTTTACATATCTAATCTCCCAGCTCGGGACACCCAGGATACTTCCCGTGCCCACTGCCAAGAAACCACACTGGAAAGAACATCTTTGCACATGTCTCAACAGTTCTTTTAATCTGGCAATGGTGAGTCTCTTGGTTCTGGGAACATGTGTCATATTTTTCTATGTTAATTCTTCCTTCCCATTTCATTGCTCTCTTTATTGAACTTTCTTACTAAAATGTTGGATCAATTGTAAATATTTTGAAACATGGCCTTACTGTGTAGCCCAGACTCACCTTGGACAGGTGCATCTCCTGCTTCAGTCTCCCAAGTACTGGGATTACAGATGTGTATGCCACCACATCTTGCTCTTTGAGTCAGTATCTGTCTCTGTCTCCCTATCGACGCTTATCTCTTTCTGTCTTTGTCTCTGTGTTTCTCTCTCTCTCCCCCACCCCACTGCCTAAATGCTACCTTCTATTTGACACCCCAACTTTACTACCTTTTTGGTTTGATTGCATTTTTACATTAACTCAGCTTTGCATACTTTCACTCATACTTTTCCAACAATTGCATCTTACATATAGTTCCAACAACTCATCTTAATTGCAACATCTTTTTAGAACAAGCTGTTACTTTGTAGGTGAAATTATTTCTCTATCTCTGCTGGCATCAAATGTGGATTTTTAAGATTATCTTTTACTAGCTGCACTGCTCATACTCAAATTTCTTTTGTCTATTTATTATATCACTTAGGGACTTTCATTTTAAGCATTTTCCTCAAATGCTGATGACCCCTGGCTGTGTGTTCGCTATGAGCAAAGCAGTGTAAACTCCACACCCATAGTTGGAGCTTGTGGAGTGTTGTGTGCAGTAGGTTGAGCTGCAACCCCTTAAAAAGACCATTCATATTCTAATTCCTGGAACTCCTGAATGTTACCTTATTTGGAAAAAGAGTCTGCAGATAAAGCAAAGTTAAGTATATTCAGAAGAAGAAATCAAACTAGATTATCCAATGATGCTGAATCAAATCACAAGTACCCTTATAAGAGCAAGACTGAGGGAGATGACAGACACCGGAGAGGGAGGGGCTGTACGGGTGGTGAAGCAGAGACTGCAGAGATGGCATGGTGATAATCCAAGGAATGCCTGGATCTATCAAAGTTGGAAGAAAGAAGACACAACTCTCTCCGGCCATTGGAGGGAGTGGGGGCCTGCCAGATCTGGAGCTTGTAACTCAAAACCTATCAGAGAATAAAATTCCTATCAGTTTACGCTACCTGGATATGGTAGCTTATTGTGATAGCAAAAGAGAATGGACATAGTGAGCTTTACTAGGGGCGATGGGGTGGGAACCTGTTTCTCTAACCTCACCAGACTGTAATAAACAGATCTTTTCTCTTAAGAGAGAATTCCCACAGAAGAATCCTCTAAACTATGGCCAGATTGCCACTTTTCTGAGAAAACAGAAGTGGGCTGGGGAACTGACATTCAGCTTATGGACTTGTCACTTAGGCCTCTTGTTTCCATGACAATGTCAAGTCCACCCTAAGATGCAGCAGGTGCCACTGTGCCAACTCTTGCCGATTTAAACCTCAACAGAAAGTAGGTCTCCTGATTAGTTTAGGGTGTGGCTAAAGGAGGCAGATACTTGCCAGTAGTGTCCAAAGAATGAGTGGGTAGCATGGATTTTTAATCAATCTCCTGTTTTAATATCATGTACATTCCAATTCTCAGGAATATGTGCTATCTCTAATTCCTGAGTCTCCGGCTCAAAAGGGAAATCATTCTGCCTATCTACTGTCACTCTCCATTGGAGGCACTTAAACTTCAGCCTTTACAGACCACCGTGGCAGTGGCCATTTGTTATATTAAAAAGTTTTGTTCACATTCTCATGTGCTGTCAACCCTTACCCTTCCCATTTCCTTGTTCCTGTGTCCTTTAAATGCATCATTCCTCTATTCATAGAGTCTCAAAAAAAAAAAAAATCTCCAACTTGTTTCAATTTGCCTCATGTAAACACAGAGATCACGTTACGTGCTATCACTTGAAGACCTTACACCAATTGACAAAATCATTATCACCGTCATCACCACCACCACCATCCCAACTCTGCTCAGTAAAATGTGGGGTTCCCGAAAATATTTCTCTGGGCTGAACCATCTTAAAATGTCATATTTCAGTGTCTTTACATGCCATGCCATGGCCAATTTATTCATCTTCTCTAGAGTGTGTATCTCCCGTATACTGTTTTCCTATATTATTCTAGCACCTAACATCCCCATGCAATTCCCAGTCCTGTTTGAGACCAACACTAATGGCTTCAGACTGCAGAGATTTGTTCTTTCTCCCAAACAAATTATTGTATTTCACCTTGGTCAGTAAGAACAAGATTTATACTATACTCCCTGTTTCAAATGACAAAACATGTCTTCTCGGCAAAGCATGTTAGACACTAGGCAATAGAAATTGGTATAAAAGAATGCAAGTCCCAAACATGAGAAGTGACAGCCAATATACTGTGAAGCAAGCTTTTTTGATAAAATCTATATCTTCTTTAACTTTATGTCCCTAACAACCAGCACAGTGTTTGACATAGTTATTGAATGGAGATACGGATGGATAGATGAACTCGCAAGACACTATGTTCGCACAGCACATGACATAAAGTTTTTTTTTTTTTTTGGTTTTTCAAGGCAGGGTTTCTTTGTATTGCTTTGGAGGTTGTCCTAGAACTCACTCTGTAGACCAGGCTGGCCTCTGCCTCTGCCTCCCGAGTGCTGGGAATAAAGGCGTGCACCACCAATACCCAGCTTGACATAAAGCTTTTAAAAATGTCTAGATAAAATCAAGGGGATTAAAACAATCATCTCTTACTGGACTGAAGAAGCTAGAACAGCAATGGCACAAAAGGGCTGTCCGGTGTCTTCTAAGGGACAATTAAATGAGTAAAACTACCATGAATCAGAAGGCACCAGCTCTCAGCTAGCACCTCACAGAAGAAGAGTGAAACATCTGGCTTACCCTGAAAGCACTCCCAGGACAAGGTTGAGAACAAAAAAGGATCCAATGATGATGAGGGGGATGAAGTACAGCCAATTCCAGGTGGCTCCTAAGGCATCATTGGTCTGAAAGAAAGAAAAATGGGTTCTTAGTATTTAAAGCCATCTCCAAGAAGGCCTACATTCCAGCAGCTTCATACAGAAGTTGATGTAACAATCACAATGTGACACAGTTAAACATTATCTCACCCACATCCCCACTCCACTTTATTATAAGGTAATCCAGACTCTACCGTGTGCCTAGTGAAGATCATGTCAGTATCTCTATAACATGAGTGGGAAAATTCTAACACCCTTACTTAGGAAGACATGAAAACTGAATGAAAAAAAAAAGCCAAAACATAGTTCTAAGGTTATAAAAAGGTGAATAGGCTTTATAATTATTGCTAACATTTATTCTCAATGTTTGCACTCTTAAACTAGATAGATTATTTTTAAAAAAGGGGGCAGGCTGTGCCCATCACCCTATCCCATGGGTATTAGCAAAGCCCTTCATAGGTCTACTTAGAAGGAATTAGGCTCTCACCCAGCTCTTGGGGTGACTGTCTTTCTTCCATCTTGATCCTGTATTACAGAGTTGGTCCACATCTGGCTCCAGAAAAGCCATGCATAGAACAAGGACTATATCTAGATGTGAAGAGTGATCATATGATAAGATCTTCCAATCTTTCCTGATTCTCTCTCTCTCTCTCTCTCTCTCTCTCTCTCTCTCTCTCTCTCTCTCTCTCTTCACTCTTCCTTCTCCCCTAACTCATACTGGTTCAGAAAAGTGGAAAAAAGCACAGACATCTGTGTTATGGATTCTTATGCTCTGAGTTGGATGCAAAGTTGTTGAGGTAACCACAACTGAGAAAGGACCACTTGTTGTATGAGACCCTTGAAATCAAACTCAGTGAATACTGAGTTGCTCTCTCCGTCATCCTCATCTCTCGACAAAGGGCTCTTCTTAGTCCCTGGGTTCTCCCTGCCCAAGTCTTTTCAAAGGGATTTTCTGGATTTGTACTTCACATATGCAGACCTTTGAACCCTTCACATAACCAAACCCTTCATGCATCATTTTCAGTATCAATTAGAAACTCAAAATAGATATTTTATCCCCATTTCATTGGGGAAACTAAGACCATCAAGATCAAATGCCATACCTAAAACTAATATATTTAATAAAATTAAAATCAGAGCTCAGAATGTCTATGGTAACTGTTGACCATCCTTTTATAGTAATTAAATTTTTCATTTATTTTTATATACTGGCCAGTTTCCACACACTTTTCTCACCCACCCACCCCCACCTCCCATCTACCCCTCTCCCCTTCCACTCCTCCTCCATTTCCATTCAGAAAGGGACAGACGTCCCATGGGCATCAACAACCCATTCTTTTTATACACCTCTTTCACCTTCTCATGACTAGACCTTGAAAATATATTTTAAAGTGGTTGTCCTTGTGTATCTTGTGCACTTCTGTTATCCAATCTTTTTTTTCTCCCCAATTATCTCATTTTCTTTTTCCACTCAGTGTCAAGCTACATAATATATTTGCTGATTGATCATAGCTGCTGTCACTGGACAGTCAGATCTCCCATGAAAAATAATCCCTAAGCCAAGCCCTTTTAGCAAACTCATGCCTTTTGTTTGGGCCCTACACTGATTGCAGATGAGATGGCTGCAACTGGAGTTGACTAAAAAAATTCAACACAAAATATGAAACAGTTTTTAACAACTGAATGGAAGGAAATCCTGCCAACTTCAGTGTCTCAGACTTAGGTCTTAGGCTTAACCAGATATGGGTGAGACACAAGTAGACAGGGTATGAGGCGAATCAGAAAAAGCCATGTCCATCATCAGAGGGAAGGTGCAGAAGAGCCCGGTGCTGAGAGCTACCAGGGGTGTGAAGGACAGGGGAGGCTGATGTGTCTGAGATGGCTGAGGCAGGGGTCTTGCTGTGAGCTAAGGAAGAGACTGATCCTTGCAGAGCTAGCTCTGTCTGTCTTCAGGATCAGAAGTCAAATATTCCTTAGAGCCTTGTTCACTTCAATGGTTCTCTAGTGACTCCAGATTAACACAACCCATGTGTTTTCATGGTTTTTGCCAGTCTCCTTCAGTGTATTTTGGTAACAAGCCAATGTTTATACCAAGCACCCAGATCAGAGCTCGGCTGCTCATAAATGCAACAATATCAGCAGTGACACTGATGGAATTGTGGTTGTTAAGGTATCTCTGATCCCCAACTGAGCTATGGTTGAAAAGCAGCTAGGGTGACTACAGAGTAAAACCTATGTAAAACATTGTGTTCTCTGTGAACTCTACATTGCTGTCATTTATGAAAGGTAATGATGGCATTTTGTGGAAAATGGATTTGATAACCAGAGAAAGTTAGGGAACAGCAAATTATAGGGAACAGGCAGTGAGAACTGTGAAAAAAGATATATTGCTTACTTACATTTCATAAACTTTCTTGGTTATAAAAACTTTTTTCAAAGAAAACCCATTAATACATCAGAGAATATATATCCCATAAAGCATAGGGATAAAAGAATCACCCTTATTGGCTATGAGTCTGGAATAACCTTCCTAATTTTGCTACAAAACCTTCATGATGAAAGTATTGGTCCAGTCAGAGCTGTGTGAGAATGTTTGGGATTTACTTTTAACTATCTAGATTTTCAGTGTCTGGAATGCAACAAAGACTTTATTAATTAATAAATGACCACACTTTTAATATGAAGATTCTCTTGTTAAAAATAGGCCAATACAAATCCATTCTGATAGTATGCTCGCCATCTGTGGAATTTTCTCTGAATTGCTACATGTGTCATCTACCTCAGCAACGGAGCACCCTAGAAGACGAAAACAGAAGAAGAGGAAGAGGAGGGGGGAATGAATAGCTGTGAAGACATCAGTCCCAGCAACATGGAGCACTGGGGGGGGGGGTTGAAGGAAACAACTGACAGCTTAAAAGGTTCTTCAGGAGAGAGTAGCCTGACAGCACCCACCATTACTTGCAACCTTTTAACACTGTTGCTGCATTCTCTCCATGCCCAGCTCCTCTCAAACAGTTTCTTGTTTGCCCTTCCTCCTCCATCTTTTCTGACCAGGTGGCTTCCCATGCCTTCACAAGTTTATTGTGGACCAATAGTCAAAAGCCAGAGAGGACCGTCCTCATCGGAAAGTGGGCAAGCGAAGACACTTTGCTCACGATTCCTCCTTCAAAATAGCAAAGTTCTTTCTGAGCTTTCATCTCCTTCTGATTCATCATTATTAAAAACTTAAAATTGTCCAGTGTAGGAGAGATTTCTACTAAAGCATATTTTGAGAATTTTTTAAAAGAAGCAATCAACAACTCAGAAGTCAGCAAGCATTCTGATACTGAAAAGGTGGGAGTCGAGATAGTACCACCTCCAATGTGGCCATGAAGTTTGGTCTTCCCTTTTCATTCTTTCTTCATGGTGCCTGTGACTGTCACAGGGCACTTTTGTATGTAGGATACTCTGTCGTGACATTTTGCTTGTATTAATAAAGCCTTTCTGAAGGTCAGAGAATGGAGCTTGCTACTAGCTAACCATAGAGGTCTAGAGGTCTGTACAGACAGACAGGAAGTGAGCTAGCTGGGCAGAAAACAGGATATAAGGAGGGAGAAACAGGGACTTGCTCTCTTGTCTGCTGAGACTCTAAGGAAGTAAGGTGTGGCAATGACTTGCTCCTTCTCTCTGGTCTCTCAGCATTTTCCTCTATATCTGACTCCGGGTTTTTATTACTTAGACCAATTAAGAACTTGATTTACAATATTTTAACTTTAAGAATATGAGACAGCCATGCTAAGGTCCTCAGGTAAAATCCTGAGGCATGAGACTAGCTTCCAACATATATTCTCTGGATTCTGACCCTAGGAGAGTTTCACAAGAGAATTATCATCACCAAGACCTCCAATGGGGAACAATTAAGTGTGAATCAGGCCATTCCCTGCAATTAATGCTACCCAGAGAGCAGCAGCCTCTTCATACCACACCCATGGAACACCTCCTACAATGATTAACTTTGGATTGAGGGATACCTTGGTAGCTGATGATTCTTGGTCTGTCATACCCAGAGAAAATTCCCTTGTAGATCAGAGACCTAAGTAGGGAAGACACTTTAACAGGAGTATAGGTGCTTCCCACTTGCTAGGGCTTAGATGGTAAATGAAAAGGTCGGCCATGAGGTAGAGGTGTACACCTTTAAACCCAGTACTCAGGAGGCAGAGGCAGGCAGATCTCAGTGAGTTGGAGGCCAGCCTAGTCTATAAAGTGAGTTCCAGGAAAGACAGGACTGTTGCACAGAGAAAGTTTGTCTCAGAAAAATAAAAAGAAAGAAAGAAACGGTAGAATAACAAGCCTCATACATGCTCAAACTTTGTTTTGACTCCTACTCTAGAGCTGGATGCTATTTTCTTTCTGACCTTGGGCATGAAAACTCTTGCTGAACTTGACATTGGGACTTGTACCAGTGACTTCCCCAAAACTGTGGGTTTTTATTTGGCCTTGGTCTAGAGGTTGTACCATCATCCTCCATTGTTCCGAAGCTCGTGATTTAGAAGGAGATATACTGTTGGCTTCTACTGGTTTCACCAGCTTGCAAATAGCCTCATGTGAACTCCCAGGCTCTTATCAAGTGCCCCAATTCCCCTTAAACCCTTTCCCTGTTTCCTATTGCTTCTCTCTGGAGCATCCTAGCATGCCCACCATATGACAACTATTAGAAGGAGAGCTTTTCACTGTCCTCCTCTTTAAGAGCTGATGTGTTTACAATGCGCAATCATTTCTCCACCTGGCCCTTCTCCTGATGCCAGGCTGGCTGTTCCCCCTCCTTCTCACCTGTCGCTTCACTGAATCACACACACACACACACACACACACACACACACACACACACACACACGTGTGCACATGACAAAAGGGATGATAGACAGAGAAAGAAGTTTGGGGGTGGCAATCCACCTGCACAGAAGTGCTCAGCGGGTACCAGTCCTGACACTGTGGGAACGCATTTCTTTGGGAACCTGCCTGACTGGGGGTGGTAAGCTCACCCACTCCCTGTGTAAACAGGCACACATGGCAATTATCACATTAATCTTTGGGGGTGGGGTGGGAGAGATGCAGGAAGATAGGGCAGGAGGAGCCAGACTGAAGAGAAAGCTAGGAATGGAAAGAGCAAGAAGAAGGGGGCTCCCTGGTTCTTCCTGTCGGAAGATGTATGTATAGAACTTTCACAGGGTCCTCCCTGGTTCTGTAGAAAGCATGCTGAAGCACCTATCAGTCAAGTTCCTGCTTCTTGGAGCAGCTCTGCGAGGAGAGGCTGTACACACTCATGGCTTGGAGTATTGGGAAAGAATGAGCAAGATGCAGAATTCTTCACAGTCTTTGGGGCATCCCCATTCCCAGGCTGGAGGCAGTACTAGCTAGAAGATCCAAGCCAGACTGCAGAAGGTTTCCTTGGCTGAAGCATAATTTCCACTGGAGGTCAGGGGATACTCTCTCAGTCATTTGCCCTGTGTTAGCACAGGCTGGCCTCCACTTAGCAAGTGCCAGTGGGACTCCCTGAGTTGTGACAAATGAAAATGTTTCCAGAATTTCTAAATGATTTGCATGGAGGGTTAAAAAGAAAATAGCTTCAGACTAAAAGCCCCTGGTCTCAGGACTCCATCTTAATTAGAGATCTTCAATTTCACTAATTCCTAATAGCTCAGGTTGGAAGATGGTTGGAGCTACCTGCAGGTCAAAGGGGCCAGATCGTTTGTCTCAGTCAATGCCCCTTTTCCAAGGACTCTACTAACCACTCCTAAGAAAAGGAACAGGATGGTGGAATGTGAATATGAATGCAATTTCCCAACAAATACCTCTGTCGTGGTCCTGCCCCAGCCAGGCTGTGCCCCACTTCCTCCTAGCACCAAGATAAGGGCCTCCATCCTACACCAAATGACTTCGATTCTCTATGCAGAACTCAATTCCATCTTATACATTCACAAACTACCTGTCACGGAGAAAATTCTTTCCTTTAAAGATAAGTGACCAGCAAAACAGCCCAGTCTTGGCCACTATGGAACTTGTAGTATAATAAGGGATACCTGTGTGAAATAGATAAACACACAAGTACAATTCCCAATGATGTCAGTGTTGTGACCAGACCATGGAGGCAGGTGATAGATTCACTCTGGTCAATAGGCAGGGAATGATTTGTTTTAGGGAAAGAATCATATGAATGAAAGGGGGTACAAAAAATATCAAAAAGCAGGGGTGTGTATACAAGAAGCAAAGGGGTTCCTTCTTTGAATGAATGTCACTGCCTTGCAGTATCTCCCCCTGCCCAATCCATGTAGATATTCTAAAAATAAAATAGCAGGCAACCTCTTAGATGAATCTTTTATACTGTATATTACTACAACCAGTATCCAAGAGCCCTTGGGCCCCTTCTAGCTACCATTTTCCCTCAAATGTAACCAAGTACTGACTTCTATAACTATCCATTAGACCATACTCATTTGGTTAGTGCCATGTGAATGCTCCCTTCGATATGTTAAAACATCCATAGGAATCAGTGGTCTTGGTATGACAGAGTCTGTACTGCCCCTGGCCAGGTTTCCTACCTATAAGAGTACCCATCTCAGAACCTGTTCCTGTCTAACAGGCCAGCTTGACCATGGACTTCAAGGCCTCATGGTGATAACAGGGGTAACTGTAGTCAACAACTGCCTGAGCTGAAGCAGCACTGATTGTCCATCTCCTTTCATTCTCAGGGGGAACTCTGCTGGGATGCATCCACACCCTGGAGATGCCTATGGACCAAGGCTGATGCCAATACTTCTGAGACTTCATTTTCTCCAACGTAGCTGCTTTGCTCCCATTCTTTTAGGAATCTCTTAGCAGCAACTCCTCTCTAATCACTTCAGTAAGCACCACCATCCCAGAGTCCATTTCTAAGGAATCTGACTTGAGCATTTTATCCTCACCAGGATTATAACTAATCTATTATTAGGCAGCACCCAAGTCAAAGCTGCTCTGTGACATTTCTAACATAGCCATTGTATGCCTTTGCCACCCCATATTTTAAGAAAATGATGCAATGTATAGTGTACCTTACAAATTGTTTGATATTCTGGAATCCCACCCATGGACTATTGAAGCTGATTTCCTGCATGCCAGGAAGAAAACTATGAGCTAATCTGAATGAATCTATCATTTTCTAGAAGAAACTGAAGCCCAGATTATCAGAGTGACTCCTCTGAGGACACAGTGACATTACTGGAGGACTTGGGACCACAATCAAGAGCCATAGTGGCTCAACTTCTTGAGAATCTGACGATTTTATCCAGTAGCACTAGGATTCTTGAAATCAACCCTACCCATACCAACACCACCTAAGGCAGCAGTTCTCAACCTGGGGGTTGTGACTCCTTTGAGGTTTTCATATCAGATGTCCTGCATATCTGATATTTACATTATTATTCATAGCAGTAGCAAAATTACACTTATGAAGTAGCAACCAAATAATATTATGGTTGGGGGGCACCATAAGATGAGGTCAAAGTATTAGGAAGGTTGAGAACCACTGTTCTAAGGGAAAACAAACACAAATATAGAAGAGCTCACACTGGGATCCTACTATTGGAAATCAGCAGCTACCTTCCCAGCGCTCAGTAAGGAAGAAGAATGGGAATGCGGGTAGGAGGAGAAAGGACAGAAAGCAGCAAGTAAGGCACATGCACTTGCTGCCAATCAGCCAGGAGGCTGAGCCTGTTGGTTCTAGGAGGCAAGTCATTTATTATGTCTGAAATCCTGGAGCATATTTTATAAACATACAAAATCCTTCCACACAAGCAAGTCCCAAGGTAACATCTGGCTGAGCCAGGGGCCACTATGAGTAATTATGGCTCTCTGCATAGAACAAGATCCCTGACTATTCCCCAGTGGTTTGGATTGTTAATAACTGTTGAGAAGGATGCAGCTATGCCTTAGTCCAGTTACACAAGTAAAGCTACAGTACTAGACTTCTGATTTTCAAACCACTCTGCAATGCCCCCATATTCTATCTACTCATCTTAGTACTTAATCTTAACATAGGACCATACTTCCCATCATTATTTTCCATGGAATTAGTCTAGTCATGAGATTTCATCTGTAAACTATGAAATTTAAGGGCACGATGGAGACAACCTCTGCTCAGGTTAAGGCTACAAAGTCAGACCTGTGAGCAGTGTGATTTAATCCAAGAGAAAGTTAGAGCTGTCAAGCAGGTCAAGCAAGGCTTCGGGGGACTGTTCTTTCATCTTGACATGGAAAAAGAAATTTCCTATTTATTAATCAAGAGAAAGACATTCCAAGGAAAGGGGGATATATGGTTAGTAGTCTATAAGGGTTGCACCAACAGTAGCAAGTGAGGCAAGACAAGACAAAAAAAAAATCAAGCTATAGGGGATCCTCACTGGTAGCCTGAACTGTACAGTTCTGTCATTCTCTTCAAGTCCTGCCCTTTTGCTCCTTCCCCTATTCCCTTGTTCTACCAGACCCTGAGGCCTCTACACTTGGAAACTTTGCTCAGCAACTACAAAGCTTTCCCTAAGCACATTACTCCAGGATTTCCCTTAGCAATTAGGCACACCTCATAGTAGCACATACATTCATTCAATATGTCTGAGTAGGTACTGTGCATAAAATCAATAAGAAAGGAAAATAGTACTCAAGGGTTTTGTTATCCATAAGAAAGCTAAGTCAGAAGTTAAATATATATATATATATATATATATATATTATATATATATATATATATACCTGCAATTGAAAATTCAGCATTAAGTGCTATACTTAGGCATTTATTCACACTTACTTATGAATCTTTTTTATATGTGTTCTGTCTCTTTTACATATTGTCCCTCCCTTCCCATTAGGGCTAAATGCTTTTTAGAGAAAGAACTATGTCTCATATTTCTGTGTGTACTCTACCAATGCAATTTACTATAGAAAGAACCTCATCTCATATTTCTGTGTGTACTCTACTGATGCCTAGACTATTGCTCTGCAAACAGGAGATTCTCAATAACGTTGTTGACTAATAGAAAAATATAAATCTGCTGGCATTCTTCTGATTCATAGGCTTATATGAGTTTACTTCACTGGAAATAAATAGATCACTTGTAAATGGCATCTCTGTTGACACAAAGCAGGGACACTTAGCTAGCTCAAATATTCAGCACAGTGTATAAGAGCAGACACCCAAGAAGAAAGGCTCCAGATCATCATTTTCCATGGCTTTCAGTCTTCCTTCACACAAGATTCCAAACAGAAGGTAAATTAATTTATCATGGACAATATCTGTGTTAATGATTGTGCATCAAATCCTACATGACACTAGTTAACCTTGATGGCTTCCTGAAGAAGCTCGGGGAGATCACTTTTGATTTTATGGCCTCAGGAAAACTCCTGCTTTTCAATAAAAACAGCTTGATATCAAAAGTCCATGGTTCATCAGTTTTTGTTTCTCTAGGATTCAAGCCAGTATTGCTGGGAAGCAAGCTCAGTAGGTTTCACTAGTACTGGTGCTGTAATAACCAAATGCAAGAGACCTACATGTCTGCTTCTCACCTGAGACATGAGAGGACCTGGGTGAAATTCTTCAAGATGGTGATGACGCATCAGTCTCCCATGGCACACTGGACTACAAATATTACAAGGTACCACCCCTTCCCCTCTCATGATGAATTTAGGGATAGTCAGAGTCTAAAGGCCAATCCCCTTTACTTGGGAGAAGTCCCATCCACATCACCAGCATCCTATAATTTTCACTAACTCTTGAGCCCAGTGACTATCTGAAGGGGGATCCCTCCTTTCAGTAGGTGTCCACATGAGACAGTTGATACAGGTCTAGTCCCATTCTGGCTCAATAGGTTCCCCCTCCCCTTTCTCTCAGGTTATAACCTACTACCTTCCCAGTCTTCTTTCCTCATGCCGTGAGTTACAGTCTGGTTCACTCTGAATCTGTCCTCATAGAAATTCATGGTGATCCTTCCCTTTCCTCTAAGATGTATATAAAGCTCAATTCAACCCAACATTTCTATTCACAATCTGAAACAGAATCCAGATAATAAAATAATAATGGTCATTATTTCTCCAATCTGGGAATGTTGGAAAGAATGCCTTTGTATGTTTACTACTTCTGGCACAACTTTCTAGCTCATCCAGATGGAATATGATAGAGTCAAAGACAATGAGTATCACAGGAACACATTTAAGTTGTCTCAAGGCAGATACTCTATCTGGCAATACTAAGAAAATCATTAAAATATCTTTAAACATTTTCCTATGACTTAGACCCCAATGTTCCATATAATTGAAGAGCTAAAAATAGTTTTTACTTCCTCTTGTTAAGCACCTACTCTGGGCAGGACACTCTGCCAAGAGCATAGCACATACTGACTCTAATCCACATCCTATATGTTAGACACAAACAAAGCACCTCCGGTACTGGAAACAGCCAATCACTTGGAGCTGATGCTGTCATGGAGCTTGGAGAACTACAATTGCCATTTTATTAAACCAGTATGACCCCCAACTACATTTTAAATGTTTATCCTAAACCCACTGGTAAGTACAGTTCTCAGCCCTCATCAAGGAAACTTCTCTTTGCAACAGACAGAGACTATAACAGAAAACCACACCTGATCAAAATGCAGAGTTGTAAATCCAAGACCCAGCTGATAAATCTACAGCACAATTTCTATACAGAGGGTATAACGAGAGCTAAGATTTCTTTATTCAGATAAACACCAGCCAAATGCAAGCCAGAGCGTGCCCAGAGGCAGCAAGCTAGCAAGGCCAGAGAGAAGGGGCTCTCCACCTCTCCTTGGCCCCTTAAGAATTCCACCCCTCCAGTCATCCTGGACCTCCCCTGACCACGCCCTCACGGGCATAGCCAGGCACACCTGTAGGGGCTCCTAGGAGGCGGGGCTACAATGTCTCCCTACAATTCCCCTTTTAGTCTAAAAGAGGATTAAAACTTAATAGTGTAAAACATCCAAAATTAACAATCATAAAGGTGAAATGTAAGAAGATACAATAATCTGCTATTGCACATCCTATGTCAATTCTGGCTAAGCCCTAAAGTCATGTGGAAAGGATGCCTAACTTGAACACCTCCTTCCTATCCCAACTCTAAACAAAATAAGAAAGTTATTCCTAACTCAGTGTCTCCCTAGAATAGGGCACAGGGATTATTTCAGAAGAGGAAACAGGAAGATTATGAGAGCAACAGGAACAAGAATTTTGCTGTGAAAATAATGGAGACAATATACCCATGAATTCTCATCAACATAGCTGCCTAACCCTGACCCGAACAAGGACATCAATAGATATGTTAACGTGAAAGTCAGAAAGCACAAGAGGTTCCGACCTTAAACAAAAACTACAGGCAACTAGATACTGAGAGCTGTAGAAATAGTCTTCCCAAGGGAAGAGCATAGCAAACCGATCATCCAATAACAAATGGTCATCCCTGAAAACATATACATACAAGTAGCATTATGTGGATGGAGCAGGTTGTATTCAATCTATTTAGTGATACACACACACACACACACACACACACACACACACACACACACACACACACACACACAGAGGCACACACTCCCACACACTCTAACCCTCACACATGTTCATATGCATGTATGTGTGTGTAAAAACTATTAAAGAAAAGAGGCCATGAATTTACAAAGAGAAAAGTGGGGTATATGAGAGGACTTAGAAGGAGGAAAGGGAAGTAGAAAGAATGTAATTATATTATAACCTCAAAAATTAAAAAAAAAAAAAGGACACAATGCAGGCATGGCAAAGCTAAGGGATTGGCTCAAAGTTTTCTGGTTAATATCCTAAAGAGCCAAAACCCACACCTGGGTTTGTTCTTTTCTTCCAGTACTACACTGTTACCTGGGCCTGCGGGTAGGGAAGAGGAAGAAATAACAGTGTTGCTTTCACTTGGAGTTTGCTTGTGCAGGTGTTCACAGAAGCAATGTCAGCAGGAGAAACCGTTTCTGACTATCTGAAGCTTATCCAGATGGGATGTTGTTTCAACTCTGCACCCTGACCTCACAGTTTCTCCCCTGCTGTGGAAGCCTGATAAATTAGAAAACTGCCACAAACAGTCCTGTGGCTAGTTGTATAACTGCCATTCTGTTTGCCAGAGAGATCATGTTAGTCTTTGGAGCAGGGAGATGGAGATGTGATTTCTAACCAGTCTAGCATCCCTTCCCAATACACGGCAGCAGCTGTCCTGGCCAAAGCCCCTCACATGGATGAACCCAGCCTAAGCTTTCTAACTTGTACTCTCCCAGTACCTGCTAAACACAAAAGCACAGCCTTTCCTGTGTCATGTCCTCTCATCTCCCTGGGCTCTTTGTTCATGTCACTGCCAAGCTCTGGGGTGCCGGCCTCCCCTTTTCTCTACTTGCAAAGTTCAGACTCAAACCCTGATTGAACATGCATTTACTAGGAAGCCCTCATACTCAGCTTCAAAGAGCAGGTAGATCGGTCTCAGTTCCCACCCCATCTTAGCTCTCAGCGGGAGCTCAGAACATGTTTGTTGAAAGGATAAATATTAATAAACTGAGTGGATCGACCTACTTAAATCTGAGGTAAGACATGGAAGAGTTAGCAATACTCTTGCTGAGCAATACTCCTGTAATTCCAGTGCTGGGGAAGTGGAGTCAGGAGGATCCCTGGGGCTTTCCAGACAGCCATCCTAGCCTAGTCAGCAAGCCCCTCGGGCTAGTGAGAGACCCTGTCCCACTTGCCTCAAACAAAGGGACTGGCACCTGAGGGATTACACCTGAGGCTGATCTCTGGCTCTCCATGCAAGCATGTGTAAGCACACAAGCACAAAAAGCACTTGTATATTCTTACGTGCATGACCATACAGATGCATGTTTACCCCCCCCCCAAAAAAAAGAGATAAGTATGGGGCCATCAGAAGGGAAGGAAGAGGGGAGCAGAGTAGTGGGAATTGAGGAAGGGTGGGAGAGAAGGAAGGGGATGAGAAAGGTCTCTCAAAGAGTTAATTGAACGAACGTGTAGGGGCTTTTCCATGACTAAGAGGGCATAGGGAGTGGATGATTAGAGGGAATTTATCGGGGATTATCATTTAATAAGCTCTTCCTGGGTCTATCTTACCACAAAGAATAAGCCCTAATCCTCTCTGGAAGAGAGAGGCTCTATCACGCTTATCACTGATGAGCTGGGGAAAGGATTAAAACAAGGCTGCTAGACTCTGCCCTCTCATACAGTGATATCAGGCTATATGTGAAGCTGGGTAGGGAGCTAGAAAAGACAGCTCAGCTAGGCATGAACATGGACTGATTCTTAGAGGATGCCAAGGACCCAGGGAAACTCGCCCTGATTTCAGAAAAACATGCAGCAATCCTTGGGGGTCTGGGGATAAAGGAAGGAAGGGGAAGCCCTTTATAGGGACATCAGAAAGCAATGCTTCCCTGCCGACTAAGAAAGGCTCAGCCAGCATCTATTGGGCCCCTAATGTGATGGAGCAGAAAATATACTCTAGGACAAACCATGAGTTTCTAGGTGATCAGGCCAGGCAAGGCTAGACTTGCTGCTTTCACATCCCAGGCTAGGGGATGGCTAGAGGAGCTCCTTTCTTTGGGAATTCTTTTAACTATCAACCACACAAGTCAATCCCCAACACCCATATGACTCACTTTCAAAATGCCAGCCACCCTGGAAAGCCTTCCTTCCTTCTCATCTCAGTGACCCTAATGTCTTCTATGTCCAGAGAAGTTTGCTTCCTCTGGCTGCTGTCACAGGAGCTTTCCAGTTCTCCTTTGGGGTCCTCCGAGCCCCACATTCAAACCAAACCAAACCTATATCTCATTCTCTTGGCCAAATGCTGGCGATTTGGCCTGGATGATATTGTCTGGAAGGTAGGAGTTTCTCTAGGGCATTTCTGTAGTTTGATCTATTGCCCTAGAATTGCAAAGTATATTGGAAATGGAGCCAAATTTTATTAAGTGATTTCTTTGTATATTTTATCCACATCGACATGAAATCTCAACCATATCCAGGATCCAATGAGGCACTACCATCTTTTCCCCATGATGAGCAAGTTACAGGACCAAATGGTTGAATTACTTGCCTGAAATTGCTCTGAGTGACAAGGCAGAACAACAACCCAGGCTGTCTAGCCTTAACATTCATAGCCAACAGATTCAGTGCTTGCTATAGTATCTGTAATAGAGTATGTATTCTGCAAATATTAGATTTTAATAATAACTTAAATAGGTAAAGCCTAACTCCCTCTAGACAGTCTTAGGGTTAGGGGAATGAATCACCATTAATTATCCTCTCACTTAAATACATTACTTGCCACGAGCAAAGAAACACTTGCCCATCTCCAAACCTCTTCTATTTTATTACTCATAGAATACTAAATTGTTCATCCTATCCTATGATATTTACTGTCTTTCTTCTGTACATACCCAGGAGTTCTTGGAGAATAGGCTTTTGCATATCTCTAGATATCATATGTGAAATGAAAATATGTAATGCATTTAAGAATGAGCCCAGTCACTTAGAATCAAAGTGGAAAGGACCATTCTAGTCACTACCAACTCCAATTTCACCAACTCAGCCTGGAACAGAGGTTCTCAGAGGGTGGTCCCTAGGCCAAGAGCATCAGCATCAGCTGGGACCTTGTTGGAATGCACAGTCTTGCCTCCCTGATAAGAGTGTCCTGACTGGACTTCAGCACTGTATACTTTAGCATGCTGGCTGAGGACTTAGAAACTCAATCTCAATGTGAAGTATTGGAGATCGGGCCTTTGGTGAGAGGTTTAGTTCATGAGATCTGTGCCCGCCTGAATGGAATATTGCTGTAATTAAAAAAAAGGCTTTGTGGAGGAAGTCTTCACCATGTTTGCCCTTCCATCTTCTGAGACACAGTACACTGCCCTTCCAGCAGATGCAGGGATCACAGAGACAGCTCATGACAAAGGCAAGACCCTCCTTGAATGCCAGGAGACTTTGACCTCTATAACTATGAGCCAAATAGTTTTATTTTTTAGAAGTCACTTACTCTTGGGTATTCTGTTAGAGCAGCTAACAGAATTGTCATCTACAAATATGTTGGACCATATCCAAAGCTTTCCTGGGACCAATTATGGCTTGCAGTCCATAGGCTGGACATAGCTGTCCTAAGACAAAGACATTCCAGAGATAACTGATTAAAGTTTAAAGATTCCAAAAGAAACATCAAAAAGTCTGCCATAGTAGCATCAATTGCTATGGAGATGAAGGGGGGGGTTTCTGAACAAGAAGAATGTCTGAGGTTGAGTGGGGAGGAGGAAAGATGACAGAAGGCTGTGGGGAGACTCGAAGAAGCGGGAGAGAAGGAGTGGGTGAGGAGATTGATTCATCTTGCAATTGCCTACAAATGAAATAGGTTCATGATCTCAGCTGGGTGTTGCCATAGCAACAGGCACAACCCCTCCCACCACCCCCTCCAGGATGACCAAGCATTAGGCACCCTCAGAGGGGTCCAAGCCCTGCACAGCAGAGAGAGAATTGACATTTCAGTTGAAAATCTGTTAGGGAGAACTTAAGGGAGGTTCTTCCCAGCTGGGTGCTGGACCCTAGCTACTTTCCTAGAGGCACCAAGGTGTGTCCTTAGCACCAGGTCACAGCCTGTAACACAGGCTTCCTAGGATGACATTGGGACCTGCAATGAGAAAGAATGGCTGGCTTAGGAAGAGAGAAAACTTATCTGAGCTTCCAGTTTAGCACAGATGGTACAAGCCAGGAGATGGGCAGCAGAGAGCAGGGAAGATGGGCGAAGACACCCACCTGGGGAAAGAAGAAGAAAGAACTGAAGGGAGGATTCAAGGTCAGAGATTCTGGTGGGAGAGCTAGAGCTCCCAGGGCACATGCCCAGAGAACAAATAACTAATTGGCTTCTCTAATAAAGAGAAGATTGGCTGCAAAGGAGGACATTGAGATAATCAAAATACACACTACTCCACATGCTTGATTGGGAAAAAAAACTTTAGTGAGAGCAAGTTCATAGCCAATTAGACATTAAAAGTAAGAGATAATTGCTGCTGTTACGTTTGTTTCTAAGAACTGTGTTGTGATTAGTCTAACAGGCTAGCGTTAGAATTCTGAGCAACTGCATGTAAGACATTGTCTCTGTCTTTACTTCCAAGGAAAGGAAGCAAAGGAGAAAGGACAGGACCAGTAAACCATGGCTATGTCAGAGAATCTGCCCTTAGAAGACCGTCTTTGACCAGCCTTGAGCCCTGAGCTGGAGGAGGGGAAATATGTCCTGTTGGAAGCGTTTTTCACATGGTTTCTTTTCACCCTTATCGTGACTTCATTACCCCCATTTCACAGATGGAGAAACCAGGCTCAGAGCAGAGAGATGATGTGCAAACTGTCTGACTTCGTGGCATCACGCTCATTTCTTTATTGTGAAGGACAGGATTCTGTGCTGAACAGTGAAAGGGCAACTGGTAGTCCACAAATCACTCACGGACTATGATAACTACTGCAGTCAGAATCGTGTCTCTCTTGCTGGACAGATTATTTCTATAAGACAGTGTAGTTGAGAGGAAAACCCTGACCGCACCTGTCATTAGTTCTGAGACACTAGACAAATCACTTACTCCCTCAATACTTCCATTTCTCAATTCATCTAATAGGAGTGATACAAGCTGCTGTGAAACAGTTGTATGACGATTAAGTGAGCAATATCGTCTGGTAGTCACCAGCTCCCCCACATGCCAGCCGGCCATGTAATGGTTGTGCAATCTTAGGTAAATTAGTTCACTTTTCTGCCTCTCTAATTGCCTCATTATCTATAAAATGTATAGATTAAGCACAATGACTCTGAAGGGCTTGGTGGCTTAAGGAAGGGCAAGCAGAAAGCCCTCAGAAGTATGCATTGTGGTGCGAGGATGCATCTGAACACCTCAAGTGCACACCACAGTGGTGCTGCCTCCCTTCAAAGGACACAGATGTCTCACAGTGGCACTCACTGAAATTGAGCTGGCCTCTAGATGACACATCCCTGAAGTACATCCTGTGGCAGTGGTCCACACCTCTTCTCTTCGGTTCAACGTTGTCTCCTTTCATGTCCTTGAGAGCATCTCCTGGAAACACACTCTTGAACAGTCTGCTTGCATTCTCCAGCACTAAGCCAGTCTCCGAGGAGCCCAATCTAACATAGTGCCTACATCTTAGAGGGTGTTCAGTAAAGGGTAATTGAAAATAGTGGTAATAATAGTCCACAAACTCAAAAGACTGTGATTTTGTGCAGGCCACTCCCGGAAGCCTTGTAAAATTGCTAGCTGGACTATAGATTCTTAGAGGAAAGGAAGTGTGCCTTGAATGTCTTTGTTTTCCGCAAGCTCCCCATGGACAGCAGATGCTCTAGAAATACATTTGACGTATACAGGTTATATTTCTATTCATTCCAGAATCAAATCAATCTGCATGGGTCCATGGGGGGCACAAATTTTATTTCTGCGGTGTTGACACACACAGGTTATAACTGAAACACATTGGCTCAACAATAAGCAAGTCTATAAATGAAATCCCAGACAGCACACCTTTGCAAAAAGGGGACACATAAATTGTACCAGGAAGTAGGCTATATATGGTATGTATACTGCTACTAGTCATTTTATAATTAAATATGAAATATTAAAGAATGCTCAGGTTTGTAAATACAGGTGATGTCCAACTAATTTCCCCAGCATCACTGTTGGGAGTCTCCTTTCACACTTCTCTCCCCATCACCTAGTTTACAGGGAAAGCCAATGCTAGTGCTTGGAACGGACTCTAGCTCCCCTAGTACCAAACTGTATTCTTGGGTTACACTATTCTCTAAACTGGCTGTTCTGAGAATACAGGCATTTGAGACTTGAGGAAATGCATCAATAGAGCTATAAAGAAACCTATGGCTCCCCAATTTTTCAGACCTTTGTGATATTACTATAGACTGCAGGGTACAAGGGCATTTAACAAGATATCCCATGAAGAATGTATGGGTTCCATTATGGCATCAGCTTACTCTATTAAAGATGGATCTGACTCAGCATAAAGACTATGAGTCTGCATAAGAATGAACCCTTGCCTCTGAACCCCAACAGAATCACTGTTGTTCGTATTGGCCTTCTGACTTCATGCATGGACTTTGAAACTTTGTGAAAATCTGGGGGAGTGCAAGCTCCATTTGAAACCTGTAGCTGGTCTGACTTCTCTGGGTTGGTAAAGCCTTGAAGGACATAAGAAAAGCAACACAAAGATCAAATGTCTGTCACAGGGCCCAGAGTACAGAAAAAGTGGTCAAGATGAGGGGTCCTTAACTCTTTATTGTTGTCTTGTTATGAGAGATAGCAAAATGGGTATGTTTTTAGTCTGGTCCCCAGAGTCAAAGGACCTAGCTCTTCCTCATTTATTTAGCTGCCCTCTGAGCTCTAAGGGCTGACAGTATCCCAGACTGCTGCTCAGCTCTATCATGGACAATGATCCCTTGACCTGAGAATATAGCCCTACATACCTCCTAGGACCCTGAAAAACTCCAAGCACTTATTAGTTTACTGAGCATTCATCAGGACTGTACCAGGACATCACATGGTCAAAAGTAAGTCTTGACCTCAGACCACTCAGGATCCAATCACAGAGACTGGAACTTAACCAGGATCCACAGTGTAAGAGGCGATAGAAGAAGGAAGTAGAACCACTTAGAGACAAGATAGAGGCTGGGTATGTATGTGTACTGGTCCCACTAAATTTCCCAACTTTAGAGCCTTGAAGAGAACATTCATTGCTGGCCAGAGGGCTTCACAGCAGCTGAGACTCAGCAGCCAACAGCCCAGACTGTGGGACACATATAATCACCTAATTAACCAACACTCATATACCTGGCCGGCAGCTCTGCTGCCCTGGGCATGGAGCCGAGAAAACGCCTCTGTTACATAGCATCAGGGCAGGGCAGTTTGTTCATAGAGATTAAGTCTCTAAAGAGCCCAGCACCACTGACTTGACAAAGCAGAGCCCCTGCTGGTCAACCCTTCCAAATCAACTACCTCAAGATAGCCCAGAGCTGGAAAAGCATAAGACGTGGGAACTAAGGAGGGTGAAAAGGGAAAGCCCAGCACAGCAGTTACACATGTTTTTATTGATTTAATAATGACGAAGCAAAGAAGTAAATGGATACATGAGTCAATACTGGGTCCTAAAAGGAGGGTGCTTAGAGAGGTGTTGGGACAGTGCTAATGGCACTATTTTGTCGTATGCTGACAAAGCCCTGGGGGAAGGCAGAGCTCATCTCATCTGACACAATATACGGGTTCCTTTTTATCTGCATTGAACAGCATTATAACTAGATGGTAGCAAGGGAAAAGTGTGTTTTGATAATTTGATTTTTAAATACTTATTTGTAAACTTTAAAATTACAAAAGTGGTACACAGTCAGAATAGTCAGACAACACAAAACATTTGGTTTCCCCACTTTCCCTCCATTTCTAGCCTGCTATGACAGGGCCTCATGGCCAGGTGTGTTTTCATCTCTTTTCTCACCTATCTCCAGGGACATTCAAACTTTGACAAAGCCAAAGCAACCATCAGGCTATTTGTATAATCTTTAAATAGATTTACATTTACTGTTTACATTATTCTGTAACTTGCTTTAATATATATTTGTGGTATTATATATATATATATATACATATATATATTATGTATTCATATATATACCATATATGTTAAATTATTATATATATTACAAACATCTGTACCATACAAACATATAAAAGTCATTGAAATAAAGACACAGAGCCATAGCTACATAGCAATCCATTGGCCACAATAATGATGGCCAGTGTGATACATGAAAACTACACCATCCCACAGCTAAACACTGAGCTAAACTATGGAATCCAGTTGCAGAGAGGTAGGAGTGATGAGCAAAGGGGTCAAGACCAGGCTGGAGACACCCACAGAAACAGCTGACCTGAACAAAGGGATGCTCATGGACTCAAGACTGATAGCTGGGAAACCAACATAGGACTGATCCAGACCCCCTGAACGTGAGTGTCAGTTAGGAGGCCTGGGCAATCTATGGGGCCTCTGGCAGTGGATCAGCATTTATTCCTAGTATACAAATGGACTTTGGGAGCCCATTCCACATAGAGGGTTACTCTCTCAGCCTACAGACATGGGAGAGGGCCTAGACCTTGTTCCAAATGATATGACAGACTTTAAAGATCCCCCATTGAAGGCCTCACCCTCCCTGGGGAGGAGAAAGGGAACGGGATAGGGGGTCAGTGGGGGGCAGGGGAGGAGGGGAGGGAGAGGGAACTGGGATTGACATGTAAAAGAAGCTTGTTTCTAATTTAAATTAAAAAAGTAAAGGAAAAAAAAAAACTACTCCATGTCAGCTGTTTGCTCTTCTCTGCATTTCACTATGTGGCTGGTTGTCTTTTGTGTATAAGTGTGCGCATGAATGTAGAGGCCAGAAGTTGACACTGTGTATCTTCCTCAGTCACTTTCTACCTTATTTTTTAAATTTATGGCTACTATAGTCAGTGTACACACCATGTATGTGCACATATGTGTGCATCCCACAGTATGTATATGGAAGTCAGAAGACAACTTTAGGAAATTGGTTATCTCCTTCCACCTTGTTGAGGCAGGGTCTCTCTCGTCACTCTAAACTTCAGGATGTCTGGCTCTCAGATTTCGAGACAAATCTCTTGTCCCTTTTCCCCTATAGGAGTGCTGTATTAAACAGGAGTGCTCATTACACAGTGAATTACAGATGTAATACAAGGCGACTGGCTTACCTGGAGCTTCTGGTAATCAAACTCAGGGTGGGGGTTATCAGGCTACCATATCAAGCACTTTTACCAGCAGAGCCATCTTGCACCTTTTTTTTTTTTTTTTTTTTTTTTTTTTGGACACTCTCTCACTGAACCTGGAGAATCCCAGATTCTACTAGACTAGCCAGCAGCAGGCCCCAGAGATCCTCTTGATTTTTCTTCAGCATGGGGATGCAGGTGGGGGCTGACATCATGCCCAGATTTTGTGGGTGCTGGGATCAAGTTCAGGTTGTCATGCTTATATGGCATGCACTGTATCAAGGGATTCACCTCTGCTGTGCCTGCTGGCATTTTTTCTAATATATTTGAAGAAACTCTTTGTATATGGTTATATTAGAACTTTGTGTTACCTGCCATTGTTTCCCTCAATCTATCAATTATCTCTTGACACTATGTCTTTTGTCTTCACCATAGGAAAAGGTGTCATTTCTATGTAAGTGTTTCTTTTAAAAGCTGAGTCAAAACTTAGAGCTCCCATTGGAAATGAAAATATCCATGTTCTCTTTGGTCTTCATTTTATTTGGATGTGTCCTCTTGAAGACAGTTCATACTACAAAATGATCACGAAAGAAAATAAAAGTAAAAATGCCCCCTGGAAACTCTAATAGGTTAATAAAAGCTGAAATGTTCACCCGTCCCCCACATAGAAGGCTAAACATAGACTGTTTCACTTTTTGTACCAGCTCCAAAACTATCTAGTATCAATGCTGTAGAAAACCAGTCCCAACCATGTCTCTGATGCTGTTCTTTAGATGGGCATCACCTAAAGCACCGAAGCAGGCTCCTCCCGGGAAGCTCTTCCTCCACACTCCAGACAGAGAGGCTCTGTGCCCTCACAGCTGCTCTTTACACAGAAGACTTGGGCTCTCTGCCTCCTACCGCTATTATTTACCCTGTCATTCTTATTCACATTCCCAACACCTGTTACTGTACCTGGCACATAGTATCTATTCCTTAAGTATCTGTTGAGAAGGAGAAAAGAATAAAAGCAAGAAAAGTGAGGAAGAAGTACTAAGATCCATAGTTGAACGTCAGCAGTAAGCTACCGACTCCAGCTCAAATGGGATGAACATTAAACACTGCTAAAATTACAGGGCAAGTTAACGAAGGAAAAAAGAAAAGATTCCACTTACAAAAAGCTGACTGACACATAGGATCTCAAGAATATGCCTGGTTCATAAAGAAAGGCTCGCCCACACTTCAGTGGTGCGTGCTGCCATTCTCCAGCTACCATATTTTATTCTGAGACAAATGGCTTCTGGTCCAATACAAAAATATAAATATTCATTTTTTCAAGCTCTAGATGAGTTGGGGAATGATCACTGTCATTTATCCCCAACTGCAGCCAATTTTCTCCAAGTTAGTCTTGACAACAACATCCTACCTAAAAGACTTTCCTATGATTAAAAAAAAAAAAAAAAAGATTCCTGTGATAGCATTCACACTTCAAGCACAGATCTTCCAGATGTGACATATTTTTGAATTCATAATAAGGCTACAAACAAGGCTGCTGACAATGAGTTGGGAAGGAGGATTTGATTTTTTTTTTTAATAAAAGACTGACATACTGAGGCTGGGCTGAGTAGCACATGCCTATAATGCTATCAATCAGGAAGCTGAGACAGGAGGGCTGTTATCAATACAAGACTAGCCTAAGGGCTACATAGGTAGTACCAGGTCATCTAGGGCCAAGTCACAAGATCACATTTTTTTAAGGAAAAGAAGAAAAGCAACCTGGTTATACAATTGCCTTGTTTTGAAGTGGAGCCACCATTTCTATTCTGTAGCCTCCCTACTTGGCCTTATAGACTCCCTGAAGCTTCCCATTCTCTGAGGTTTGCTCCATCAGACAGCTCCTAAATGGAAAGCTCCTAGGAGGCCCCAGCAATTGTGTGAAGATGAGCACAGCACATACTATGAGGCAGTTTAGGTTTTCATAAAGCTGTTAAAAGCTCAAAGGTTACTGGCATCAAACCAGTCACCTACCAGCCCATTCTACTCTCAGGCCTCCTCCAATAGCTTCCTGGTTTCTCTTCTAAAAGAATCTGACTTAGCTGACACCATTGTTAAAAATCTACCCTATCATCAAAGTGGTGGTACATGCCTTTAATCCCAGCACTCAGGAGGCAAAAGCAGGCAAGGCAGATCTCTGTGAATTCGAGGCCAGCCTGGTCTACAAAGTGAGTTCCAGGATAGCCAGGTCTATACAGAGAAACCCTGACTCACAAAACCAACCAAAACAAACAAAAATCCTACCCTATTATACTGTGAAATATATCCAAACATGAACTTCATAATACTTAGTTCTCGTTAATATTAAAATGGATATGAACTAAAGGGTAATAGCATAAGCTGGGAGAAAGTGAAACAGAGAAAATAGAGGTGGATGGAGATGTGACATTAAAGCTATGCAGGGCTATATATAGGTCCAAGTTCCACAACCTTTAGCCTTACCTACCGAGAAAGATACATTAGTGACATAATTTAAACCCTTACCTCCTTAAATGATAATAATCAAGGACACTAGAGAGAAGCCCAGGGCTGAGGTGGGTCCCCATTTAGAAAATACATCTTCCAGAGGATATAGACAGCATTCCTCCAGCCTGAGCTACTGTACCAGCCTCACCCACCCTCCAGAACCCACTGCAGCCAGTCAGTCTGACAGCACAGCATTCTCCCGCTCAGGACCCCGAAGTGGCTCCCAGTTAGAGGTTAGAGGTTCCCCAGTTAGTGGTCATGAGCACAACAGCCTGGCCCAATCTACCATTGAGTTTCTTCAACAGGGTCCATCTTGTACACCTCACCTGACCCTCCAGTCTCTTCCCAGCACAATGCATCTTCCAGGTACAAGTGTTTCTTCTGCCTGAGATGGCCAGCTACCCTAGTCTGCAAATTTTTAACCTTGCCTACAAAGCCTAGTTTGTCATCTATGAAACATTTTTCCTATGAACAGCTGAGACAAGCTTTCCCTCTTGACTCAGTCCAGGTAACCCTTGAGTACTTGTGATAGTATAAGTAAGAAATAGTTGTTGAATGACATGGGCAAATGTTTACTGAGGTGAACTAAAGTAAGTTTTGAAGTTTTCAGACTCCTTATTTTACCCTGATTGAGTGTTCATGATTCTTTTTTCTTTTCTTCTAATTATAAAAATAGCAATGAGCATTTGAAAAGTACAGAAAAGCATAAACAGAAAGTAAAAATTACCCACAACCATCATGTAGAGACAACCACTCTCATTACCCTCTTAATTGCACATTTTACATCAATGCAATTAAACAAATTTATGGATGGAAGTCCTACGCCCGGGGCATATTTTCCTGAATTTAGATCAAGTCACATAATATGTACTCAGCCAGCATTTGGTTGACCAGAAATCTCTGCTAATGAGCACTCCTACTTACAATGTTCGCAAATGTTCTTGCTGATGACTATGGGGCCCCACAAGTTCCTCAAGGGTTCTTATGAATCATGAATTCAGAGTTTCATTGCTGAGAGTGACCTCAGAGAATGTCTACATATGGCACCTGTCCTCCCTCCTCTACGTTGTTGACATGATTAATCATTCCCAATAATCCTCATAGAAGGGTTGGACATGGCTTCAGAGCCCTTCTCCAAACCACCTCTACTCTCTGAAAACTACAGCCAAAGTGAATCTTTGACATCTAAGAGTACATCCTCTTATTTTACAAATGGTGAAAGACCCTAAAAGAGGCTGAGTAACCCCCCTAACCTGAGAAGCCCACAAGGGCAAAGGGGAGGCGACAGTCTAATGTGGCTCTGATGCTTTGTCTATATCACACATCCAAGATAGATGAAATTATTTTGTTACACTTAAAATTTTTCCAAAAGCCACAATCTACAAAACCTACGCAATAGCCTATTAATGACCTTATTCAATTAAATGGGTATTTCCAAATTTGTGATCCCAGAGAATATTCCTGCTTCAGAAACCTATTAATCAGTCAGTTATCCAGCAGACATGAGAAAACTTGGTGTATCTCTTTGTGACTTCAAGCTGTCAAAAATTAAATCAGGAATGGATGAACCTTGTCCCATGAGGCCTTAGTTTATTGGATGGATGGATGTATACATAAAGGTAGGTTTCAAAGTGTCATATAATGCATATCAGATAGTCCCTACATATGTTGGATGCTACAGAAGTTTTGCAAAAGAGAGACTCCATTGTGGCACAAGTTAGCCAAGAAGAACATTTTGGAGACAGTGGTGGTTTTAGCTGAGGGGCTGAGTAGAAAATTGAGAATGGGATGTGTAGTATTTGTTGAAAGATCTATGAACTTTAATTATGTATATGAGGATCAGTAATCATTATGTCTTAGTTGCAGTATATGATTTGATTTTTTTTAAGTTTTGTTTTGGAAGAATTTTTTTCTTTTCCTAATTAGTTTAATACATGAAACTGGAAAGTCTCCTGTACCACAGGAGGTCTCCATTGTGCGAGGGTTGGATGCTGCTGGAAGGTACCCAGCAAAGATTCCAAATCATGAGTGGACTGACAAGGTCTTTCAAAGCAACCACTTCAGATACCAGCCGCTTGCTCTCTGGATCTAGCCTGTGGTGGACTCCCAGAAAAGAGGAGGGGATCTGATGGAGTGAGGGCAAGAGAAGAAGGAAGGATTGAGGTAGGGCTTTCCCCACTGTAGGGGTGGAATTGTGTCTCTCAGTTAACTTCATGTCAGAGCCTTAACCCAAGTAACTCAGCATGTGACCCTATGAGGGAAGGGGCCTTTAAATTAGTGATTAAAGTAAAATGATGTCATTAGAGTGAGCCCTTGTTTAATCTGACTAGTGTCCTTACAAAGGAAATAGATACACCCGGGGTGGGAAATGTACACCAGGGATTTACTTGCACAGAGAAATGATATAGCTATGAGCAGACATAGTGAGAAAACTGTTATCTGGGAGACAAAACAGCACTCCCAAAGGATGCTGGTGATACCTCAATACAGGAATTGTAGCATTTAGAACTGGGTAAAAATGAATCTCTGATATTTGAGCTACCCAGAATGAGTATTCTATCAAGGCAATCCTTATACACTAATATACCACCATTTTCTCTAACTTCAATTCACCTACATATTCAGGAAAGGCTCCTCCTCTAACTCTCTGAGAGAACAGCCCCCTGACTAGGCAAGAGCTGGCTTTCCCAGAGTTCCAAGTGACTGTAGCAATCCCAGTGCTAGCAAATGAGAACCTAGGATTATATATGCCAAAGTTCCCTACAGAGGTGGCAGAAAAGCATGAGGCTGCTCTGGTGGGCCAGTGCCAAAGGGGAGCAAACTGAATTCCTGTTAGCCCTAACTAAGTAAGGAGCAATGAGAGAGGGGTGGGGCTCGCTTTTCCTGTGATGCAGTGACACAGTAATTATGGGCCAAGTCCTCCTGGGCACTGAGGGAAGGAAGGCCCATGTTGGACATCTTAACCTGAGAGGGTCTGTTAATATTATCCACCTTGAAGAAGTGATGAGTCCATACCTAAACTGGGCATGATCCTTGTCACAGACAACAGAGTTGAGACTATGAGTAGAAGCCCCCTTTGTGTGCCTACATCAGCCTTGGGCCTGACACTGGCAAGTGTTCTGACAAACATCAAAGCTTACTCCCTGAAAAACAGAGCAAACAATGGAGAAAACTTCCCTCTCCTCCAACCCATCACTGTCCGACCTACATACTCTGCAGGATGCCAGTGGTCACAAAGGAAGTCCACAAAATGTAGTCCAGGGCATGGCTAGAAACAATAGGCCAGGATCTCAGCTCTTCAGACAAGAGCTGAAGAGACAAGACACCTTGCTATTTCTGAGCCCCGTGACAAATCCTCCAGTCTCTCTGCATCTTGGCTTCCTCATCAGAAAGTGGAGATGGTAATACCAATTTTAGAGGATTGTAATGAAAATCAAGTTGCACAATATTTGGTTATGTTTTTAAATCACTAAGGATCTCCACCAATGATAGATGTCTTGATCATTACTGAGTTGACTCAATACATCTTGTTCTACTTATCTGAGGTCTCATCTCATTATTAGCAGGCTCACTTAAAGTGTGGTCATGCACTTCTTACTCACAGAGAGAGAATGAGACAGAGAAAAAAGATAGATGCAGAGACAACAGAGGGTTGCATTTTTTTTCTGTCTCACCTTGTATTCAAGATCTGCAGAGGCAGTAAGTCCTTGTCAAGCACACCCATGTAGCTAACATGAGAGACTCTCTGTGGATCCTTGCTTAGAAACAATTCCATGGCTTTCTGTTGACTTCTCATCAACCCTCCCTACTCTTTTCCTGGACTTTTGTCCTCCTTCACTTTTCTTCCATGAGTCATTTTGTAGCCCAAGTCACCTTAAACACTGCTGTCCAGACATCTTTCAAAACCTTACTTACAGAGAGTTCAAACATTAACTCAAAACACTATAACTACCAATTGCTCACGGGACAGAATTCTAAGGTCGTTACTTGAGATCTAAAGTTGTACATGTGACATGTGAACCCATAAGCATTGGTCACCACTTTCCTGCACAAATGTCCCATTGTATTCAGTGTGGCCTTCTCTCTAGTGGACACTTCATTTGCTGGATGAGTAGAATCAAACAAGTATATGACACATAGTTCCATCTCCTAGTCTTATTCATACTCCACACCCCCAGGTCATCTCTCTAGTAAGGAGAGGCTGAAGATGTACATAGAATTTATATAAAATTTTGTGTTTTAAAGTTGTGTATGTATGACCTGCATAGCTATATAAGGAAACCAACCTGTGCCATTTTACTCAAGTTTCCCCATTCCTCAAAGGCTAGCTCAACCCCTATATTTCCTGTTTTAATGTGTTTTCTCTGATTCCATACCCCAAAGAGTCTCTTATCTGATTACCTAGTAGCACATTTAACCACATCATGTTTCTACCCTTTGAGTCAGGTATCATACAGTTCTGGCTTGCCTTGAACTTTCTTTGTAGTTGAGGATGACCTTAAGCTTCTGATCCTCCTGCGTCTACCTCTCAAATTCTGGGATGACAAGCTTATGCCACTCACCCTGCTTATGAGGTGCTGGAAATCCACTGAACTCAGAGCCTCACTCATGCTAGGCAAGCACTCTACCAAATCAACTATACCCCACACCCATGCTTCTATTTTATAGCACCTTCTACCTTGTATTACTTTTTCAACTATTCGACAAGTCCATTACAGGAATCCACAAAATCTACCCCTCTGTACCCCTGGGACCCACTGTAGCACTTTGGAAGTAGTACTGTCTTTTTAGGAAGAGAATATTTCTGACATGTTGAGAGAAGCTATGTTCAGGGTTTCATGGGTAGCTGAGTGGTGGCCATTCCTAAGCACTTATTTATCTCTAGCCCATCTGTCACTTCAACCTCTAAACCTCACCTTGAGATGAATGCACCACCAGAAAAATAAGAAATGACTTCACCTGCAGACATTGTCCCCATGTTTCAACATGTGGAAGAAAGTGTCAGCATGGTCACCTTCACCGGGTGAGTTAATTTGCATATTTGTAATAGCAGTCCAAATGTCCTTCCCTTCACTAAAAGGATGATGGTAGAGCTAACTCAATACACAAAGGTGCACTCAGGTAAGGAGACTCATACTGATGCAAGCTCCTTCTCTCTGCAGGTTCATCTGCAGAGCTAACTCTTACTTTATAGTGTGTGGCCGGCCACTTATAGCAGTGGTCCTGAAACTACATAATAATCTTGGAAGGAGGGAAAACCTATGGACCAGATACCAAGAGAAATTCATGACACCAGCTTTGAAAGCCTTTAGATTTTATGGCCTTAGAAACTATTCATAAGCTGTATAACCTTTACATGCATAATATATACCTATACATTTATAATATACTCACATATACACAAACATAAAACACACACACACACACACACACACACACACACACACACACACACACACACACACATCATACCACAATCTCTACCCTGAACTCCATAATCAAATATGTAGTTCACTACTTAATATCTTTCATGGACATCAACTACCCACATCAAAATCAGTATGTTTAAAATAAGTTCTTAGCCAGGTGTTGGTGTCACGTGCCTTTAATCCCATCACTCAGGAGGCAGAGGCAGGAGGATCTCTGTGAGTTCCAGGCCAGCCTGGTATACAGAGCAAGTGCTAGGATAGGCTCCAGAGCCACCCAGAGAAACCCTGTCAAAAAACAAACAAACAACTGAGTTCTTATTGCCTTTTACAAACCTTCCGGTCTCCTCATTCTCCCAGTTGAATTACAATGCCACCCCAATAATTTCTCATGGCAAAAACCTTCAGAGCACTTTTGATTACCCAATGCTTTAGTCTCTTATTTTCTACTTTGGGCCCATCAATATGTCTATGAACATTTCCTTCAAAAACCTAACCAGGATTTCACTCCCCATTACCACCCACACCACTGCTACCCTAAATCAATACCATCATCTCTCACTTGTATCTCTGTGGTTACCTCCCAAAGTTTTGCCTCCTTCCAGCTCTGCCTCTTTTCAGTCTCTTCCCATCGTAGCAGCCAGAGTGACCCTAATACAATGTAAGATGACTCACTATGGTTTTTTAGCCTCTCCAGAGGCTTTCTGGAAGTCAAAGTCTCATTGTAACCTGCAGGGTTCTGCCCAACCTGGCTCCAGTTGTCCATAAACGACATCCACACTGCTGCCTGTCTATTTCTTGTCCCCCCCCAGACACACTCTTTTTCCTCAGGACTTTCACACTCTTTGTTCCCTTTTAGAACATTTGTTCTCCAGGATGTGCGTGTTTAATTTCTTACTTCAAGAATTTGCTCAAAAGTGAACTTCTTGGGCCTGTAAGATGTCTCAGGAGGTAGGGGTACTTCCCACTAAGCCTTAACAACCTGAGTTCAATCCTCAGGACCTACATAGTAGGAGGAGAAAACCAACCCCTACATTTTATTCTTTGACCTCCACACATACAATAATGGCAGGTGCACACCCATATACATATACACAGTAAATAAATAAATAATATGAAAATATCATAAAGCAAACTTCTCCTTAAGGCCTGTCCTAACTTTCCTATAAAAGTATGTATCATCATGGGCCACAGAGATCACACTGCAGGTAAAAGCACCTTTTTCTACGCCTCAAGACCTACGATCAATCCCTCATGACCCACAGGATGGAAGGAGAGAACCAACTCCCACTATTTGTCCTTTGACCCCTACAGGGGCACCATGGCATGTGCATACATACACATGTACACACACACACAAAAAAAAAACAGTAAAAACAAAATTATACCATTTGGCACTGTCACTGAGACTTATCATGCTCTCTCAGATTGTCTCACCATCTAGGACTTTATCACTTACTCATTTTGATGTCAACATTGTTTGTAATGTAAGTCTCATGAAAGTAGAGATTTTAACAGTTTTTCTCCCTGCTATGCTTCCAACAACCAAGCCAATGTGTGATGCATAACAGATACTTAGTAAAAATCTGTTGGACTTTCACTTAACAAACTTAAAGCCAATATACTTAATTTCTTCTATCTGTCTTTGTAAGAAATACTTTAGTCACAGGTTAGCCAGATGCCATGAAGAAAAGTAACTTCAAATGAATGTTTACTAGCAGCAGGTGTATATTTGGTGTTCACTTAGCAAATATTTATTGAGCACAGACCACATGCTAGGTAGAGAATTAATTCCTTGAAATACAACAGTGATCAGGGTGAATATAATTATTGGGCTTTAAAGTTCAGAAGCCATCAGGATCGGATTTTTATCCTCTTCCATGGGTAGTTAAATACTTCAAAATATTTGTATGTTGTTCATAATAATTGTTTGGGGGATACTTCATTTACACAAGTACAGAGGGTTATGCAAATGATTTCACAAAGTCCCTCCAACCACTCTGAGTGACATCTGCCATATCCACTGTCACCCTTCTTTTGGCATCTTCCTACTGTTCTCAAGAACATCTCTCTCTCTCTAGTTCACCTGCGCCCCCACCTCATGTATCCAGATAAAGTCACACACATACATAGCCAGTTCATGGTTAGTTCATAAATAAATTAAAAAATATTGAATGTTTATAAGGACTCACTCTCATAACCTCCTGCCTTTTAAGGTAAGGGTAAAGCTATGTGAAGTTTGGAGTCTTAAACACAGAGAAAGGGGAGGGCAGCCCATGCAGATCCAAAAAGCCTTTCCCCCCCACACACACTGAAAATAAAATCCCTCAGCTCTGGGACTCACCTAGCTAAATGTGGACAAAGCAGCAGTCACCCAAGTGACATGAAAAGCCCTAATGGCACATCCAACGGAGTCATTGTGCTAATACCACATCATCCTGTCACTGTCATAACGTTGTACCCCTTAAAATACCCAGAGTCATTTGGACTCTTTTGTAATGGAGAGAGGTGTGGGAGGCAATCTTTCGTTGGGAGAACATTGACAAGGAAGGGCCCTTTAGATGCTGGCAGAGAACATGAGATTCTTACTGCTGCTGTAATTAGGAGTGATGGGAGCAGGGAAGAAAATCAAAGGTCCCTATAAGGAGGCTGACATGAAAAAGACAAGCATGAAATGGCCCGCCTCACATTCTGAGAAGAGAGTACACAGAGCCCAGGGGTGTTGCAGCCATTGGCATGTTGCTGAACAAACTGATCGTCCTAGCTCTGTCCCGGGCAGTCACTCACACATTCATTCACTGTTACCTGGCCAGATGCTTAAAGTACGTCCCGTACCATTTCAGATGCAACAATTCAGAACAGACACTGAATAATCCAGATTAAAAGCTGCTCAGAATAAATATACACAAAAATGTTAAAGGGCAGTACTTTATGTCACATTAAAACTTCCAAATATGGGAGAAATATAAGGAACCTGAATAGAAATGAAAATAAATTTATAATCAAGAAAATAAATAGATCCAGAAATTGGTTCTTTGTAAAGACTAAGAAACTTAGTCAACTTCAAGCAAGACTAATAAAAAAATAGATAGGAAGCAAAAATCAACAGCTGCAACTTAAAAAAGCTAAGATTACTGAAACAAGGGGAGAATATATATGCAAGAAGATTTAAAATTAAGATGTGGGTTGGAGAGATGGCTCAGAGGTTAAGAGCACTGGCTGCTTTTTCAGAGGACCTGTGTTCAATTCCCAGCACCCATATGGCATGTCATAACTGCCTGTAACTACAGTTTCAGGGGATCTGACGCCTTCACACAGACATACATGCAGGCATAACATGAGTGCACATGAAATAAAAATTTAAAAAAATAATAAATTAAGATGCACTAGCTAGGCTGAAGAGATGACTCAGAGGATGAAGAATTGACTACACAAAGGTAAGGACCAGAGTTCGGATCCCCAGGACACACATCAAAAGCTAGACGTGGCAGCCTGCCTATAATCTCAGGGCTCAGGAAGCAGAGGCAGAGGGTCATCTTCCCCTCCCTGCTCCTGCCTCAGCACAAGCTGGTTTGTCAGACTAGACAACTGGGTGATCTCAACATTCAATAATAGGCTCTGAGTCAATACACAAGGTGGAATGAGACCAAGGAAGTCACCTGACATTAACTTCTGGCCCCCAACACAAACGTGCATACATTCACATAAATATTTTCTTTTCCAAGCCCACATTCCAGATATCACCATAAAAGAATTCTAAGGAAAAAACATTTGAATTTTTTAAAAAAATCTTTAAGAACAGTAAAAGAAGTCAATTTCTAATTTATATTTAATACCAAGATCTAACCAAGACTATTGCATAAAAGGAAAATCACGGGGCATTTTCTGTTGAAAACAGATAAGGTTATCCTAAAAAACAAAGCCCACTGACACAGGCAAAGTACATCACAACAAAGAGGGCATTGGTCCAAGGTTTCAACTTTAACATTAGAAAATCAATTCACTGTTTTAGAAATAAAGGATAAAATTTTGTTATTAATGCAATATATGCAAAAAAGAAATTAATATAGTCCATCTCTGTTCATCAAGAAAACTTTGGAGCAAGACATGGTGTTGTTATTCTAGTACTTTGAAGACTGAGGCAGGAAGATCACAAGTTCCAGACCATCCTGGGCCTGATCATGAGTACAAGGATGGCCTCAGCTATATGGTAAGCCCCTGCCTCAAGAAATAGCAGGTTAAGGAGATAGCTCACTGGTAAGAGTGCCTGTCCAGCAAATGCAAGACCCTGAGTTCAAACTCCAACACTGAAAATTAAAATCAGCTGTTTAAGAATTGTCTCAAAAAGGTGTCTATGAAAAACTTACAGCATATTTCATGTATAATAAGAGCATAGTGGAAGTTTTCCCATTGAGATTTTTGGGTATGACATTATTACTCCTTTTCAATCTCTACTTGAAATCTTAGCTAGTATAATAAGATGAGGGAGAAATACAGAAGTATAAGGATTAAAAGGACAAGGGAGAGATACAAAGTGTAAGGATTAACCAGACAAGAGAGAGGTATAAAAATGTAAGGTTTGGGAAGGAAAAAAATTAAGCTACCATGACTCATAAATGGCGTGAAAGAAAATTCAAAAAGATCTTCAGATAGGCTATTAAAATTGGTGAGATAATCAAGATAATGGAGTACAACTTCAAAAGACAAAATGAACTTGTATATTTATATACTAGCAAAATATTAGAAAATGTAACTTTAGAATAATGCTAAGTACAATAGCATCAAAAATGACTTTTAATAATAAATTCACCAGTCCCATACAAAACATAAAAATGGTGACATATTAAAAGGACATCAGTTCTCTCTGGTAATCTACCAATTCAATGGAGTCCCAATTAAAATTCCATCTGGAGTGTAGTGAAAAATGACCAATTAATTCTAAAATATATATGTGTGAATGCTGAGAATAAGAATTATATAATCAAGTCAAATATGGTAAGTTTGAAAGAATTTCATCAGCACATCAAGTTTTATTAAAAAGTTATTAAGAAACTGGGTGGGGTGGAAAGATGGCTCAGTGATTAAGAGCACTTGTTATTCTTGTAAAGGACCAAGATTCAATTCCCAGCACCCCTATGGTAGTTAATAACTATCATAAATTCCACTTCCAAATGATCTTATGCCTTCTTCTAACTTCTGAAAGCATCAATTATGCACATGGCACACATGCATACATTCAGAAAAACACACATAAATAAAATGAACTTATTTTAAAGGAATAAACTGTGGTGTTTGGTGCAAGGAAAAACAAAAGCAAAGACACAAAGGAGTATCTAAAATTCTGTTTAGAATGTCTAAACAGACTCTGATTTAAGATACAGGTAAGTAAGAGTACTAGAGAAAAGGCACCATCAATAAATAGTACTATCTTAATTGGATGTCTTCCTCTTTTTCCAACATATGTATCTTTATTTCAACACACGTGAAAAATCAACTCTGTGTAGACTGGAAACTAAATATGGAAAATAAAGTGCTGGGAAGATGACTCAGTAGGTTAAAGCACCTGTCTTGCAACCTTGAGGATCAGAGTTCAGATCTCCAGATCCTACATAAATGCCAAGTGGGCATGGCAGCAACCTGTAATTCCAGCACGAGAAGGCAAAAACAGACAATCCCCAGAGCAAGCTATCTAAGTTCACTAGTTCTATTAATGAGTTGTGAGTTCAAATGAGACTCTATCTCAATGATTAAGATAAAGAGTGGTAGAGAAAGACAACTGATATCAACCTCAGATGTCCACACACTTGTACAACTACACACTTAAGTAATTGAACACGCATACATACACACATGTATCTATAAACATATGCATATACACTACACATGCATGCAAAATATCAATAAAACTGATAGACAATAAAAGAGGATACTGACATCATTACCTGGGGGTAAGCCAATAAACGAAATTTGCAGCCTACCTGAGTATGTGTGTAGCAAATATAAGGATGTTGCTTGTCATTGGTCACTTCCCAGAGGTTGAAGGTAAGTTCCTATTGCGCAACTGGACAATTGAGACGGAACTGAGGGCAGAGTCCTCCCTAAGGACTAGCTCTCATAGTATCTAAAGGTGCTATGCAAGTTTCCAAGGGAGAAAAACTCAATGGTCCTATTCAGTTGTGATACGTATGAACCAGAAAAATTGTCAGCATGGCAAGATATCCCCAAAGGTATAGTAGTGGCACTTAATGGGGGTTACCAACAACAACTGTCTAATTGGACTCGAGACTTTATAAATAGGAAGGAATTCATGATGGTATTATAAACCTAGCCAACTACCCATAGCTGGTGAGGCCATGGGACCTAGAGGGAGAATATATTACTCACTTCCCGAAACCAGTATAATTCCTAACTACATTATAAGTACTTATCCTTATACCCACAAGTAAATATAGCTCTCACCCTTTATCAAAGAAACTATTTTTGTAGTAGATAGAGACTATTACAGAAAACTATAACTGGTCAAAATAAAGAGAACTGACTGTGGGTTGTCCAGCCCCAATTGATGTATCCACAATACAAACCTTACACCAAAGGCGCAGAGAAATCATGGAAGAGGGACAACTGAGAAAGATCAGGACATGGGCGGTGATTGGTGTCTTCTACAAGGAAGCTACACCCATGAAATCTCAACAGTATGGTTGTCTACATAAGACCTAAACAATGGCAATGCTAATGACTTACTAACATGGATTGGAGACTTTCACCCCTAAATAAAGAGTTACAAGCAATTATGACTTCAGAGAAAGGGAGAATCAGTCATCCCCAGGAATGAGCCCCTAATTGGTGATCCAATACCAAATGGTCAACCCTAAAATTATATACATACAAATAACACTAAATGAACTCAGAAGATTGTATTTACATATTAATATACATGTATACATGCAACAATACTACAGAATATGAGAAAAAGGAGAGAGTGAGGAAGTAGGAGTTTGGTCTGGGAGGAGATAGAATAATGAGGTCAGACACAAATATGATTAAAATACAAGTATGACATTTTCAAAGAACTAATAGTACATTACATTTTAAAAACTAAATATGGAGATAGCTTTCTGGGCACTGTAGACTGTAAAATCTCTGTGGACAATAAATGTGACAAATAGGTTCTATGGGCACAGAGGTGTCCTACTGCCCACTACTAAAGAAGACCCATAGTCCTTAAAGCAAGCCATCGTGCAAGTCAACTTATAATTAGAACACCGCACAGAGCAAGGAGAGAATGTCCTATGATTGGAATGGTCTGTGGCACTATGCTGAACAGCTGGCTCCCCTCCAGAAGGACCAAAAACACAGGCCTTAGGCAGAACCCCACCATCCTGCACCAATTGGGATGATTCCTACTGCTTTCTTCTGGGAGGTTCTCCTTTCACCAGCTACCACCTCTCTGAGACCATACTTTGGAATATGTTAATCCCCTGACAGTGTTCTGCTTTGTCCTGGGACTGACTCTGCAGATGGCTTGGTGATCTTCACTCTTAGCTTGCTTCACTGACTTCAGAAGGTTTTAGTTTTGAATTGGAGGACACCAGTTTAACTCCATATGCAGCAAGAGAGGAGTGTATTTTTAGGCACAATTGCATGACAGGTAAATAGCGAATTATACATTAGAATGAGCAGGTACAAGAGTCCTTGCCTTAAAAACTTCAACACAAGCCAGATATTCATGGACTTATGCAAGTCTGCTAACAGGGTCATTCACCATAGCTCTTAGTATATATACTAGCATAACTACAGTAATAACACAACCCTGGTGTCTTTTCCCAGCCACAAAGTAGGGATGGGACCAAGGGCTGGGTCTAAGACCCTGAGGTCTTAGAATTTGCAAGTCATCAAGTGGGATAATCCACTAGAGGTAGAGTCAGGTCATGCTTGAACTCACCGACTGTGTCTCCCTGGTCTTTGTTTTATAGTAAATGTACACCTGCCCCAAACCTCACCATCTGCCTGCTGGTGCCTTGCATTTTTTGTCAGCTGACAAAGCTGTCTATTATCTGCCTAGTAGTTAAGCCCTTAGAACAAGCTGCTTCCCAGAGAAAACACTCTTCTTACATGAAGCAAATATAGAAGTAACTGAAGTCAGAGCCTTTACTTAGGGCAGTATCTGCAGTGTGTCTTGTATACAGCCAATATGCAGTAAGTATCAGTTAAAGGGAGGAAGGAAAAAAGGAGGAAGGGATAGAGGGGGAGAGAGAGAGAGGAAGGGAGAGAGAGAGAGAAGAGGGAGGGAAGGGAGGGAGGAAGGAGAGAAAGGGGAGGGAGGGAAGGAGGGAAGGAGGGAGGGAGGAGAGGGAGGGGAGGGAGGGGAGGGAGGGGAGGGAGCAATCTGCAAGGGACGGCAGCAGCATGTTAATGATGGTTATGGGGAAACTCGAAAAAGATTGTAAGGGAAAAGAAGGCTGGACCAAGGGCACAGTTGGCCTCCGTCTTCCTTTCATGGCTCTGAGGCTCCGAATGCCGAAAGTACAGAGGAATGAGAAGCACCTGGAGTAACAGAGGCCTGTCTTGTGGAAGTGGAAGAGGTCAGGAAGGAGCAGGTATGTGACAATGGTGAGCTTCTAGCCTGCAAGTCTCAGCTTTCTCATCTTAAAAGAAATGGTAGTGACGTTAACGCTGCAAGATGGTGAGAAGTGGGAATAAACAATGAAGGTAAAGCCCCCAGGATAGTGGCTAGCACCCGGAAAGGGACAGAAATAGTTACAGTAGTGTTTGAAATTACATCAGGACAAACCTGCATGCTGCTGCACAGTGGGTTAGTTTGGACATGAGTCTCATTAGAAGGTGTTAAGGTGCCTCGGCAAGGCTAACTAGAGGACTGCAACAGGAAAGTTTTTTAAAAAATCATTTAAATTCTGTATGATCAGCTTTTATGATATCTACAGACACTCATACAGGTATACATTCTGTGTTGAGCATATTTCCCCACACCCTCCTACACTACCCTCTCCTCTTTGCTTCTGCTTTCATGTCATGTGCTCACATCAGCATGTAAAATGGAGATGGTGGCACCTGTCTGGTGAAGGTCATCTAAACCACAAAACTGCAAGATAGTCTTCAGTGGGCCTTCATCCTCGAATGTGCCTACATAACAGTGGCAGAATCTGTTATACCCCCACCCCACCTTGTCCATGCAGTGTTGACCTTCCTCCCTCCCTCCCTCTCTCTCTCTCTCTCTCTCTCTCTCTCTCTCTCTCTCTCTCTCTCTCTCTCTCTCTGTGTGTGTGTGTGTGTGTGTGCGTGTGTGTTGTATCTACATGACCAAAACCAAAACCGTATTTGTCTTTTGGAGACTAGCTAACCAGAATACCACTGCTCTTACAGATACTGAGTATGTGTTTCCAAGTAATACCTTAGATGATCAAGATCACACGGCCTCATTTCGACTTTCCCAGTGAATTTAAGCATAACAGACCATGTTGGAACTGACTGTGTGTTCTGCTGCAATGAATGACTAAGAATATTTGGTGTGTCTGATTTCAACAGTACAGAATCCTAATACAGCACTCCACTATCTCCTGACAACTCCTCATAGACATGTTGTAGACCTCTCAAAGACCTAAGGACATATTTGGGAGGAGTCCCTTTAACATTAGTATATTTAGGGTTATGATGTCATGAGAGGATACCTGGGAAAATTAGTTAGCTAGCACTAATATGCAAGAGCCATGACTGCTGGCCTTTAAGAAGGGTCCCCAGACATTGGTGATAAATGGTCTTTGTCCCTTACTCATCTTAGCAATAAGAAAATGTGCCACCGGTCAGGAACATCTGAGTTTCCCCAGGCTTTTCTGAGCAACCAGCTAGTGAACACCTGTGCTGTGCCACTGGACGCAGTGCTGGAACATATAGTATAAACTGAAGTCCCCAGGGGAAAAAGAAAAGCTTTGCTTACATTAAACAAAACCTTGTTTTACAAGATTTGCTGAATGGTTAGAACTTTGACTATGGAGAATTTTAAGGCTGCAATTCCAGAACCAGATGACCTTGTAATAACCATTCAGTGCCAACCATAACAGATGTCTCTATGCTTATCAGATAAAGTCTTCTGGATACCAACCAGCTTCCACCATCTATCTATAACCTGCTTTGTTTCTACCAAATATATTTGAAAACTAATGCCTTGGGAAAATGCCTTGATTTGTGACTTGACTTAGTTCTATGACTAAGAATCTCCATAAAACATTTCCACATTGGAATATGTTACTTGGGGCAATCTGCTTTGTGTTCCCGGGCCACGGTCATTCAAATCTGGTTCATGAATAATCTCTTTGGTTCAGGAATAACCTTTGAGGTGAGAGTAGTGTTTTGCAACTGGAAGATGAGCGTGAGGGAATCTGTGGGAGATGTGCTCTGCTGACATTTCCTCCCAGCTCCATCAGTTAGCAATTTATTTTATTTTATTCTATGTGTATAGGCATTTTTCCTGCATGAATATCTGTGCACTGTGTGTGTGCCTGGTGCTTACAGAGGCCAGTAGAAGGTGTCAGATTAATGTGAGCTGCCATGTGGGTGCTGGAAATGGAACCAAGGTCCTTTAGAAAAGTAGTCAGTGCTCTTAATGGCTGACCCATCTCTCTGGCCCAGTTAGGAGTCCTTACTTCCGAGCCATGTCCCTTGGCAATCCTGGTTTTTGCCCACTTGAGATGGACACAGCTGTGTGATCTTGGGCAAGTTATGTACTCATGGCCTCAGACTGTCAGTTCTACATTATGATTAATCAAAGAAGATAGTTGGATTCTATCTCAGCACCTATTCATAAAATGAATGTGTTAGCATATTAGGATTTGCACTGGTTTATTGGCCATTTTCTTAGCATAGGCTTATGGCATCGGGCAAAGGCTTCACCAGCTCCAGACCCTGCTTTGAGTTCTGTTAACAACCCTGAAGTCAATGTGCTCTGCCCACATGTCCACCCCACTCTTCTCTTTCTCTTTCCACTTTGACATACAGCTCTGCAGCTTCCTCGTGCTTCCTAAGGCTAAGTAATAGTACACATTCAGTGCCAGGAAGTTGTTCCATTATTCCAAGCCTTTCCCATCATCCCTGGCTGTTTTCTGTTTAACATCCTCCCCCAAAATACATTCTTTCAAAGCATCTTGACTTCTGCACTCAAGCCCTGGGTGGAAACAAAACTGACACAACCCTCTTTCAAAGCAAGAGGCTTTCCAGGAAGAGAGAAATGAAAAGAGGAGGCCAAACAGCCAGGAACTAAGCAAGTAAGCCAGCCCCCACCACCATTCTCCCTCCACCTCTCCTGGAGTTCTGTTTATTTTTCCGTTTGTCTTCCTTCAGGACTAAGCCCAGGGCCCTGCCAGCATTTCACTTTGTTTCCACAGAGCCCTGACGCACCCTTTGTGCTTGGCAGATGTTAAGTAAGAATTGGCATCACAATAAAGAAATGGCAGGAGGTAGTCCTGCTGTGGGAGAAACATTCTTTCAGGTGCTAAGGGGAAAAATACCAGGTGCTGAGGGGAGTGCAAGGAAGAAAAGACTTCAATCCCTACTTCTTCCCAGCCTTGATATCCTTTGTGGGCAGTCCAGATCCCAGCAGTATGGCCATCTCATCTACTTGGTCCCTGCTATGGCAAAAGGGTTGAGACACAGGAGACACTACTGCCCCCAGCTAGCTTGGAAGCCTCCATCTGTGATTCCTAAGTCTGAGATAACTATGTGTGACCAGAATCAGGAAGGTAGAAACCTCTAGAAATGATGAAGGTGATGGAGAGGCACTGGTCACATAGACCCTGGCCTGAGACTGAAAAAGAAGAGAAGGAGAAAAGGAATCTCACCCTGAAGTACTGGCTTGAGGGTTATTCTGACTCCCATGATCCCTATGGATATAGCTGGTGATTGACGAAGTCCATAGCGAAGCATCACCCATTCCCACCGTTTTCATACCCAAGTCTTACTCATTCCCATCGTCCCCCAATTTGCTCTGTACTTTCCACTCTCACTCAGGTCATTCCCATGAGGGCTGCTATGTCCTCAAGCACTGTTACCTCAGCATCTCATTTGCTTCCTTTCCCCACTGACCTCTGCCAAAATACTTCTGTGAGACCATTTTCACGATGGTTCTCCGTACTGAGACATCTGCTGAAGGTCCTCCCAACTTCAGGACAAACTGGATTGCCTGAGCCTGGCAAGAGCCTTCATGGCTTAATTGTCACTATAAACATACTTCTTACACCCTACTTCCTACTGGCTTCAAATGCTCCCTAAATATTTTCTAGACTTCCTAATATTTCTCATACTATTTCTTCTCCTGGATACCCTTGTGACTTTCAGCTTGTTCTTGCCTTTCCTGCTTTGTTCCCCACCTCCATACCCCATTCTCTATGACCAGAAGGCCCTACAGTTGACCTCACCTGCCTCTTCAGCTTTTTCATCCCTATGAGGAGATATCCACAGGAGGAGGATAAGTGAGCTATGTCTGGCTTCTTCCAGATGTAATTCCAGTAGGACTAGGTCCTTCTGATCTAGTCTAGTTGCCACTTCCTTGATTCCAGCTGTCACTGGACTTTGATCGTGTCATTTCCTTACCTTGGTACTTGAGACTCAGCAAATAACATCTACTAGAACCAAACTTTGGGGCCTAAACATTGCTTGTTGGTCCTGTGTGCCTGTCCACATCAGTGAAGTACTGTTATAAAAAAAATCTTCAAAACCTCACTGAAGTTTCCCTGTGTATCTGGCCAGAGGTTGCCTGAACACCTCCTGTCATATCCATCCCAATCCATCCACCTTCTTGAGGAAACTTTCTTCTCTGTTGTCTTTGGGAATGGCTGCTCAGCTCTCCTAACTCCCCAGCATCTTTTCTTCATTCCCACAAGCTTAGTGAATTTCATGATCTTCAACATGTTTGACATAAATGAACTCATCTCACCATCACAACAACCCTGAAAGATAGACAAGGTCTCATTACCATTAATAATCTTATTTTCGTTTTTGCAGAAAGCTGGAGCTTCTAGAGAATAAGAACTAGAACTGAGAACATGCAGCTATTGGGTTGTCATAACTCAGGCAGTTTGGGCCCTGGGGATGCTGGGGTCTCAAGGATATAGTCCTGGGGATGAGAGGAGAGGAAGGTGTATCTGGTAAGACAGGACCCAAAGAGGTATTTATATAGACACAGGAGTCAAGAAAACAAAACATAGTGGATATGAGAACAGATTTAAACCACAGTATTCAAGAAGCACACGAATTCTACTTGGAAAGACTGTATATTTACACAGCTGGTAGTAACACTGCACAGCAGAGAACAAGAATGTGTGGAAGTCAGGGAACCATTTAAAAGAAAAACATTATTATACCCTTTCTAAAGCCCTGTCCTGTTCTTCCCTGCCCCTGGGCTGGAATCAAAGCCCCAGGCACAGAGGTTTTCAAGACAAAGTTGGTAACATGGTCACCCTCTACATGGGTCAGGCATGGGGCTGTATCCTGCAGCCATCACAGTCATCAGGACAGACATGATCTGGCTGCCCTGGAGCTTTTATTTAGTAAGAGGAGCGATATTAAATAAAGTGTTGCTCAAATACCTGGATAGTGCCATGATGCCAGGTACATTAAAGAAAACTTGAGAAGTACATGAGTTCTGAAGGAAATGGATTTTGTTTATGGTTAATGTATAAAGCAGATATTTCTGAGGACACATCCCTTTAACTTGGAAGGGAACGAGTGTAGAAAGAGAGAGTGCTGTCTCCAAGAAGACATACTCATGTGAACAGAGGTTCTGGGGATCATGAAATTTTTCTAGGGGATATGAAAGTGGATGTTGACACCAACAGAAGCCATGATTAAAAAACAAAAGGCAGGAGCCACTGAGAAAGATGATTTGGGGGGGAAACACATTCCTTGCGGATCCCATTAAGAATTCAAATGCAACAGGAGCCCAATAAAGGACCTTATAAAGGACACTGATGCAGGATTAGGCATTGTTTAGCAATCACTCTGGCTGCAGAGTAGTGAATGAAGACAAACAGCTGGAAAGCTAATGGGAATGGTACTGTATATAGAAACCCAGGAAACATCAGCCAGAACAGGCAAAGTGTGTGTGTGTGTGTGTGTGTGTGTGTGTGTGTGTGTGAGATAGATAGATAGATAGATAGATAGATAGATAGATAGATAGATAGATAGATAGATGTGTATATACACATAGGTGATAGATAAATGGTACACTATAGACAGATGATAGGTGTATGCATATATATACCGAAAGATGATAGATGGGTATGTATATATACACATAAATTGTTGATAGATAGATGCTAGACATAGAGAGTTGAGATACTTATTAGAGATGGTGTCCACAGACTCAAAGTTGATGGGAAACAAATACCTCAGGAGAGTGAGTGGGAAGGAAGAAGGAAGACATTAGGTATTAGGATATTTAAGAAGAAGGGAACCTGAGAAAGACAGTAAGAGTTGGAGGGGTTCAAACCAGCTAATGGCTTATTAGAAAAGTTCTTAGAAGATGCTGACTTGTTGTGTTTTTTCCCATGCTATAAATGAAGACTAAAAATAGTGTTGGGTTTTTTATTTGTTTGTTTGTTTGCATTGTTCTGTTTTTAAACAAATAAAACAGATTTATTTAGCTCACTGTTCTGGGGGCAGGGAAGTTCAAAAGCATGACACTAGTCTGTGCCCAGCATCTGGTAAGCGCCTTCATGCTGGGTCATGGCAGAGCAGAGGGTATCACGTGGAGAGACAGGGCAGGCAAGCTATAGGGTATTGCTTTTGTATTAGAGCCACTCCTGTGATAATTCACTGATCCATTAATCCACTCATTAGGACAGAGCTCTCTCATCTGAGTCACCTCCCAACTGTCCTTTCTCCAAGTATTATTAACCTATGACTTTAGGGATTACATTCCCAACACGTGAATATAAGGGCCAAACACAGAAACCACAGTAGATGTCAACAGTAGCTAATTAGGTAGATAAATTGGGAGCTCAGAAGTGTTCTGGGCTAGAAATACAGTTTGAGTCATCAGTGTGTAGAGTGTATAGTCAAGGGACTTTCAACAGGAATCCCTTGAGAGAAAGTTTGTAACAAATGAGAGCCCCAAAGGAGAGGAAGCATCAAGACAGACAGAAGCTGCCCTGTCATGGCACCGCAGCTGTGAGCTTTAGAGAGCTGGGGGAGGTGTGAAGAGATAAAGTAGAATAAAACCTGGGGCCTCATGCATGCTGCACAGGCACTCTGTGTCTGAGCTATATCGCCAGCCAATGGCTAAGTTTTAAATCTTTGCATTAGCTCAAGTTGATATATATTCAAATACATCAATGTCTACATGAAAATCTCCATCTGATGAACTCCAGGTAGAGCCAATACCCTTTATGCTGAAGATCACACCCCACTAGGCCCTTGAATGCTCTACAGCCACCCACCCAAGGAAGTCCAGGATGATGGAATCAAGCACTATCTCCCAGACCTGGGCAGTAAACCTGTGCTGAGGGTTGCTGGGACATGACAGAAATAGGCACATAGATAATAAGATCTGTGCAGCTCCTGAACTCTTAAGAACACTGGATAGTGATTGACGTTTCGTATCTCCACACTATCCCCTCCTTTCTCTTTTCTTCATTGTGTTTCTTTTTTAGTTGTTATTATTCTAGATTTGAAAATATAAAGAAAACACAGTGTACGATGAAGCACATTTTGGCTTGAGATTCCCACTTTCCACTTAGCCTTGAGCTTGGCTGGGGTTCACAGGGGATGCACCTGGAAGATGGTATCCAGAAAGAGCTTCCCTGGCCCCACCTGTCTTCCTGCCTCTAAGTGGCTCCTTCTCTTCTTCAGGCAGCATGTGTCCTCCTTCTGTCCCCTCTGTCCAGGCTTCAGCCTGTCTCAACATTCTCCCTGCTGACTCTCATTTACTTCTGCTTCCTCCAGAGTTGAACAATGAATGCTTGGGGTGTGCATGAGCACTGGAAATTACTTTGTTTTTTCCTTCTTTTCCTCTCTTGCTCTACCTCTGGACTGCTTTCCTCATCTTCATTCTCAGAGGGGAGCCATCAAATACAGTGCCTGGCTTTCTGGGAGAAGACAAATAAGTTCCTATCCCTCCTCTACTCTCAGAATGACAAATGGGGCCCTTCTCACTTTCCTACACCAGGAAAATTTAGGGTCACTGTCCTCCCATTGTTCTACAAATTAAACTTGGGCAGGAGTAAGGCTCACTTTGATCTCCACTGGAAAACGCCATGCCACATTGAAGGCAGTTATCTCTGGGCCAGACTCTGCCCTGAAGAGACCAGAGTAGCTCTGAATAGCATCCTCTCCTCCCTCTGAGGGAGTTATGGGACCAGATCCAGGCACAGGTTAAAGTAGGGCAAGGTATGGAGTAAGCACAGTTCTCCCAAAGTCCCACAGGAATCCTGACAGGTGACCCAGTTTCATGTGAAGTGACTTGGCATCAGCTCACCCTTGTCAATAGAAAGTGGCATTAGAAGCCTAATTACATGAGAGTAAGGCCTGGAACTCTGCAGAGAACTGAGGGGTGATGCAGACACTGGCCCCAGGGACTGGTCCAACCTCACCACCCCCTCCCACTTCTCATGCCCAGTTTGATACCAAGGAAAGAACAACTAATCCAGGGCCCCAATTTCTAAACAATTCTATCTAAATAGGACCCTTTCCATGAAGAACAATGTGTCAGGACTACCCAGAGGGGTGGGAAATTCTAGGCTATGTGTTGAATGCAGGTATCTACAGTAGGGTCTGAGTATCCTGATTGCACAAAAGAAGACTACTGCATAGAGGGGGGAGGGATGGAGGGAAGGAGGGAGAGAGAGAGGGAGAGAGAGAGAGAGAGAGAGAGAGAGAGAGAGAGAGAGAGAGAGAGAGAGTAGGGGGTTCTCTCAAAGCCCTACCACATGGTAGTAAATAAGATAGTCAGGTGGAATTACCTAGGCACAAGACCCCCAAATACCAGGGAACTTAAAGAGTAGACATTTGACCCCATTCATGGAAGTCACAGGACCTTCCTTTTAACTTAGGATAAGTCCAGCCAGCCCAGGCTTGGCACCTCTTTTCAAGCAGGTGTTTCCAGAAGAGAGCAACTGGCCAGTTTTTTATGCCCAGAGGAGGGCAGAGTATCACTGGCAATCAGTCAAAGGGCAATTGCCCAGCGCCGTCTCAGCATTGCTTGTCTTCTGCCATTCTCTCTGAGGTTCACGGAGAGGGCTGCAGCAAAAACTGATCCCCACTCTACCCCACCCCCACTGCACCTGCTAGTGAGTCAGATACATTGCAGGGTGCAGGACACAGGAGACAAGACACAGGACATAGGACCAGGGCAGGCAGAGGCAAGAGCAACAGACAGCAGGAAGCTGGCTGTCTGTAACCTATAACTTATTACTTATTCCTGGGTAATCAAGAATTCCTCAGTGCAGAGGATCAAAGGTGAAAAGTGCTTAATAGCACCCAACCAGTCCCCATGTGTCCAGAACCCTCAGGACTTCCATCAAAAAGACAGCTCTACTTTGGCATTCTCTCTTATGGGGAAAGTGTCATGAGCAAAACCAATAGGGAGGCACAGCAGTGGGGGACTTCTCTCTCCTGGAAATACTAATTACAGGGCTTACACATGTGTGCCAAAAAAAAAAAAAATACCCTCCATTTTACATGAACAGCTACTCTCCATAAATCAAAATGTAATACTAAATAACTTCTCTATTCCACCGAAATCTCTTTTAATGACACTCATTTTGACATAATTGTGGTACAATAAAGAAGAGCATAGGCGCTAAAAGCAAACTGCCTCGCTTTTCTCAACTGTGAAGTGGGGAAACAATCATCCGATTCCCAAAGTTTTTGGAAAAACTGAATGTGTCTATCACACATCAGAACAGTATATGGATGTGGGAAGCGTTTGCTGGTATTCATCACCCTGGCCTTTCAGGACACTAAGCACTCCCAAGGATATAATTAAGACCCCTCTCTTCCTTCTTCCTTCTTAAGGATTTTAAGTATTGCTTCACGGTCTTAAGATCACTTAGATATAAATTGTGTGTACAGGTGTTTGAGGCTTGCTACAGTACCCATGAGTCTCAAGCCAAAATGAAGCCTCAGGAGGGTGCCCTTGGGAATCCTGGTCCTGACACTCATCCCCAGCTAAAGACTTCAAAGTCAATTCATGCTTAAACACATATCTTGTGCCTCTTCAATAAATGGCTGTTTCTTTTGCTAATACTGGCTCAAAAGTGCCATTTGTGGAGTCATGTAACCCCAAGCCCAAGGTGGTCAGTTTGCCTAGTGATACTAAGAACATCCTGGTGGATAGGCCCAACCCAGCTGGCTTCCTGGAATTGGAATGTTGTTCCAAGAGGCAGATCCAGTCCCTAATGGTGCTCAATATCTCATAAATGTACCTCACTGATCACCAGACAGCCTGGTGCAAGGATCAGGGGTAGCAATAACTGACAGATGTCATGAACTCCTATTCCACCATTTGTCTGTGGAGCAAATGTTTGCTTGCACAGAAACTGCTTGCACAGCACATGAGACAGAAGCCCTGTCCCCCAGAGACTTACAGCTAGTGGGATGGGTTAGCCCATAAAGAAAATAAAAGGCGAAAACACACACTATCATAGACAGTGTTAAGTTTTCTGGAGAGAAATAAAATACTGGAAGAGTATGGAAGGAAAGGGTTCAACTTTAAATAGAGTATGGTTAGGAAAGACTTCACATTTAAGACTGGTGGGGAGAAAGTGAGCCAGCCATAGCAGGGAGGAACATCCCAGCAAAATTCAAATGGCAGGAGCAACCCTTGTGAGTGCCCTTCCACAGTAGCAAGGCCATGGTGCCTAGAACAGATGAGAAAAATGGGAGGAGGTAGGACAGAAGGCTTTGTATGAGCCTGCAGATGCTTGCAGGAGCCTTGTCTTTCACAAAGACAAAAGAGGAACCTCCAACAAAGGGTTCAGTGAACAGGAGTGGCATGCTGTGACATTCACCAGGATCTTCAGGACATTCTGAAGTGAGGTGGTGTGCAATCAGAGAGATACCACATCAACTCAGGCAAGAGACTGTGGTAGCCCTAGGCCACTGGAGGTCAGAACTGGTACCAGATTTCCAGGAATTCCCAACGTGTGGGGTACAAGACAAGAAGATGACCACCGTCATTAGGAAACTAAATAGTTACAGTGTCTAGTAGTGAGTTACAGACAGGAATAGTGGTGAGCAGATACATGATGTCCTGAAGAAAATACATGGAGAACTGGGTAATAGGGAGTTGGTGACTCTGGGGGCAGGAAAGGAATTAGGAGGAGAAGTCATGGCTTTGAAAAGCAACATTCCAGTGCATAGGACCATTGGGATGCAAGATAGGCCCTGATAGATGTTTGGTGAATCAACCAAACAGTCAGAGAAGTAAAAATCAAGCTTCAAAAATCGTCAACTTGATCCCAGTGCTGGAGAGGCACAGACAGCAGGATCCCTGGGGCTTGCTGGCCAACTGGTCTAATGGCTCAGTGAGCTCCAGGTTGAGTTCTCAACTGTCTCCAAAGTTAAGTCAGTGAGCTAGACGTAGTAGTGCACAATTTTGATCTCAGGGCTCAGATGACAGAAGCAGGTGAACCTCTATGAGTTCAAGTCCAGCCTGGTCTACACAGAGCATTCATGCCTGCCAGGAAGGACTACACAATGAGACCTTACCTCAAATAAATAAAAGACAAAGAGTGATTGAGGAAGATTTCTAAAATAGCTAGCTCCACACACATGTATACATACAAGCAAGTATGTACAAAAACACATGCACACACACATACAAACCAACAAAAATCAGTTTGTTAGGCTATATAATTTTACAGTCAACAAAAGACCAAGTTGATCCAGATACTCCCTCTACACAAAAATCTCTGTGTCATACACCCATAGCTGGCTCATTGGCTGATAAACCAGCCTCTGTCATACCCAAAAACTGATCCTGAAGTCTAGTTTGATAACAGGCCTACTATGTCAATACACTGCTGTTGCTGTCAGAGCTCAGCTATTGGCCTCCTCTTCATCTATTTCTTCTCTCCAAGGAATACCATCTGATCCCATGACTCTAATGTCATTAATAAACTGAATATTCTCAAATGCCTACCTCATGTCTTAACTCAGCTTCAGACCCACATATGCCTCTGCCTTAATCATGACATCTCTAACTCAGATAACTATAAGGTGTAATTGGATATTTCCAACTTATTTGCCAAGCAAACTTATAACCTTGACCATAACACAGTTATGGTCCTCTTCTCAGTTCCTCATCTTGAGTAAAAGACACCATTGTTGCTATGTTAATGTACCTGGTGGAATCTTGTCTCCCCTTCTCTCCTATCTCACCTTCCACCCAGTGGAAAGTTGCCAGGTTCACCACCTACATAGACTCTACTTAAAGAGATTCTCAGCTCTCCCATTTATACAACCTTTCAGATTCTGCTAATACTATGGCTGCCATATTCCTTTCATGCCTCACCATAGCCAGTTCTCCATGTAGCAGGTAAAGCAATGCTACAGCCTGTGCTGGATTTTATAACTGCTCTCCCCAAAACACTCAAGCCAACATGCAAACCCCTAACAATGGTCTACAAGGCCCAACATGAGCTAGCTCTCTCTTCCCTAACCCACTCCTCTCTTTCCATCTCTTTAAGTACTCCAGGCTCCTTGCTTTTCCTGCTGTTCTATGAACCCATCAAGCAACCACTTTGGGTCCCTGCACTTGCTGGTCCTCTATCTGAGAAGCTCTCACTCCAGGCTTCCCTGAGCCAGCTTGTCCCCTGTGTGCAGACTTCCACTCAGCATTCAACAACAGCACCTCCTTACTAGATCACCCCATTCAAACCTTAATTAATGTATTAGCTGCTTCCCCCAACATTCTGTTCCTTCCTTTGCTTTCCTATCCTTCATGTGATTTATTACTGCCTGACATTACTTTATTTCTAAATTGTTTAATATCTGTCCTCAAAGAGAACAGGAGTACCAAAGGATGCTTGCTCATCACCCTCTCCTAAGCCCATAGCACAGTGCCTAGCCATAATAGGTTATTACTCCATCCATTCAGTAATTGGCTGCATTTTCACTGAGCATCTACTCTGGGATTCTGGGGATAATCACAAAGCAGTAGAGATATCTGACACTCATGGAGTTTAGAGTGTAATTTAAAAAGCAGAAACTTAAATAATCAACATAAGAAGTAGTAATGCTTGAAGAAAAGACAGGAGTGGAATAAGAGAATATATCGAGAGCACAAGGGATGAAATTTGAAGGATTAGCAGAATTTGATAGACTAAAGAAAAGAAAGGGGCTGGAGAGATTACATGAGGACCTGAATTTGTATCCCTAGAAACACCGTAAAGTTGGATGCAGTGGTACATATTTGTGACCCTGGTATTACTGTGGTGACCTAGATGGAAGAGGTAAAAGAATCACCCAATCTGCTAGCCTGGTATACACAACTGTGAACAATAAGACGCTCTGTGTGCAAACGAAGGGGTAACAAAGACCAACCCTCCTACGGTAGACCCATGATCTCCACACAGCATCATGGCGTGCACATGTCCATACTCACATATATGAACACACGCATATCATGCACACACAAAAAAGATTTTTTTAAAAAAAATATAGGTGATAATGTGACCACAGGAAGGACGTAAAAACAACTTTAGAAGGTTAAGGCTCATGGCAAAAACAGGAGCAAGGGAATAGATGGGTGGGACCTGAAGCAAGAGGGAAGATGGCGTATTAAAGACTCTGTGGGCCCCACTCAAAGGTCACAAGAAGCACAGAAAGACAAGCTCAGATCCACTGGACCAGTCCCTACACTTGAACTTCAAAGCACTGCAAGGGTCTAGACAAGGTCAAAGTCAGATAAAATGAAGCACACCTAAGCCAATGAAGATTTCAAGTAATGAGACTATTCCCTGGTGGAAGAAACTTGGGAGACACTAAGGAACATTTGACATCCTTTACTGTTCACTTCCAGTTTCCTCTCTAGTCTCAGCTTCAACATTTTCCACCCCATCCCATTTACTGTGGCTGATTTCAAAACATGGTGACAAATTTTATACCTCCAATCCTGCTTCTGCTGGGCCTTCCCCTTTCCTCTGCATTCTCCATGCATAGCTACATGGATACAACCTGTTGAATCCACTTGGCATTGCATGCATGTGATTTCAGGGCTAATCATTTGGTACTGGATAACCAACTAGGGAGCTACTCCATGTGAGGAGACTATTTCTCCCACCGTCAGAATTCCTTAGCTACCTATAGTTCTTTGTCTAGGAGTGAGGTCCATGAGATTTTCCCCTTCAAATTAACATGCCTGTTTTTTGTTGCCTCCCAGAGGCTGAAGGTAAGTCCCTGCTACTGAAGACACCATGTGCTTCTGACACAGGGCTCAGAGGATCTAAGCTGAACTGAAACTCTCTCCCTGAGGACTAGCTTTCATAGAACCAGAAGTTGTTATGCAAACTACCAATGGGGAAAAGTAACCAATAAATCCTACAGCAATGCAAAGACTATGATCCATAACAATGACCAGCATGACAAGATATCACTAAAGGTACAATGGTGACATTCATCCCTTGGTGGTAACCAACAGATGTCTAATTGGCTTAAGGCCTTCTCAGCAAGTAAGAAAACCTGTCTGGAACTGGAAGCTTAGCCAGCTACTCAGGGCCAGTGCGGTCATGAGTTTCAGAGAACTTACTACCACTACTAAGTAACTACAATTTCCAACTACATCCAAAATACTTATCTTTACATCCATAGATAAGTATAGCTCCCAACTCTTACCAAAGCAGCTTGGCTCTGCAACAAGCAGAGACCATTACAGAAAGCCCAAACTGGACAAAATGCAGGAACAACTGACCATGGGGTGCCCAGCCACAGAGGATACATTTATAATATAACTCCTACACCTAAGGTTCAGGGAACATTGTAGAAGAGGGGGTGGAAAGAGCCAGAGAACCAGGAAATCTGCTATGAGCTTGTGTCTCTTAGAGATAACAGGAACATTTTACCCAAGATACTGCAACAGTATCGCTGCCTAAGGAAGACCTTTCCACCTCTTTGAGGTTTCTCTGTGAAGCCTCTCCTGACTACTCCAGAAAGGTATCTCATGGCTCTTTACATCCTGCAGTGCTTGGTCCATATGCTCACAAGGCCCTCAACACAGTACCAAGACAAACAAGGAACACAAGTCATGCTTCTCTCCCCAAGACCAGGAGCAACACCTCTTCTGCTTTTGAATAGCTAACAGATTCACGAGTTAGAAAATAAGCACTCTGGTTTGTGGTGCATACATTAATCTGAGCTTGTAACAAAGCTGGGAACTTTTACTTAATCGGTTATTACCTTCCCCCATTGTACTTCACCTTGTCCTGTGTTATGAATTATGTACAGTACTTCTGGTACTCAAAAGAGACCCTTTATCAAATCCGAACAAAAGAGAATTGATGACCTATTTGGATCAACTAAGAACCTTTCAAAGTGACAAAGGGCTACCCAAACATACAGAAAACTTGAGCATAGACAGGCCCATGTGTCCACATGTATACAAGCACAAACACACACAGAGCTGTGTATAGGAGATAGGGATGGCTCCTTCAAGAGGAGCATGTGTGCACATGCACAAACACCCACAGAGATGTGTATAGGAGGTGGGGATGACTTCTTCAAAAGGAGACTCTCGAAACTTCATTTGGACAGGATGATGATAGGACCTAAAGACACAATTATGGGCCTTAATTTCCTGCCTATCACTGTCACGTGTGCTGCTACCTGCCCTGACTTTTGTCAGGCACACAGGGTCAGGAGAGATAGCATCACATGAGACAGTGATAGGCCTCCTTTCCAAAAAGAACAATTCACTGCAGGCTCTGTGCAATCTGCAGGGCTAGTCCAGGCTGCTGTGTGTGTGTGATTTTCTTTGGACTTCGGTCTTACACATTGCAGGCATATCCACAGGAGACTTTTCCATAAGTGCCTGAGACAAAGCCTTCACCCTTGTGCAAAGAGGCTCATGTCTCCAAGCTGCAGCATACCTATGACCTGCACTACTACAGGGCAAAGCACAACGATACATGAATCTCCTCAGCTCTGTCTCCCATCATTCTCTCTCCTTGTCGCCCACTTATCCACTTGCTAACAGCACCCAAGATCCAGCTTAAATAACCTAGTTTGCAGCTTCGTTAGCTCTAAATGGAAGTCGTAAGACAAATGCAATAAATAACTTGAGTACAAAAGACAGGCCTGCACCCTCCTCTTGCTCCGTCAAACACAGGCATACATAGACTAAACACCAGCAATTATGCTTTGTGGTAACCTTTCCTGGGCATGGCATGATAGAGTGGGGTGTGGGGTGCTCATAGTAAAAGCTCTGTAGAATAGAAAGGGTCATGTCATAAGACTTCTGAAATCTCACAGAAACTCTCCTCTTTGAGGAGAGTTGTCACAGTGACCTCATCACTGGTGTCTTGTTGCTGTTCCTTCATGATTTGGTCCTGGAGCACACTCTTTAAGGGATGTCATATCACCCCAATGTCATTTGCTAAGGACAACCAGCCTGTTACCCAGAGAGGAAAGTGGGTGACAGAGGCCTGACTAGAAATAGAAAAAAAAAGGAAAGGGAAGCCACTGACAGACACAGCAACCTAGCTGACTCTTCCAGCATGGCTCTTGCTTGGGGTACATGTTTTTTGTTAAAACCTTGGACATGCGCATACAGAGGTCTGACCCTGGGTGGGTGCATGTTTGCTGCCCTTTGGACTCTGCCTTTGCTTTCATATCATTAAGAGAGTGGATCTCTCTGATTTCATGAGGTAGCTGGTAGCATCTGAGAGGGGTAACCTCAAAGGCAGGTGAGCTACATACCATGATCATTCAGGTATGGATGGAGTCTCATGGGAAGGGATTCAAGCTCTCACACTGCCTTTAGTCTCTGCAGCACCTAGAAATCTGTTTTTTATATCAACTATTCTGTCATGGGGCTTTGTTTTACATTATTAAGGAAATGATCACAAAAGGTCATGATATGAGGTTTTTATGCACAAAGAAAAAAGAATCCTAATAATACTTTGGATATATATTTTACCTTTATTTCTAGGGGATCCCATTGACCATACCTGTCAAAACATGTTAGAAGATGATGAACGGAATGTCATCATTATAAATCTCAATAATAGAGATTAGCATGTATGCTCATAACCTTATGGTATTTTCATGATAGCTAATATCCATAAAACATTTTCTTAGTTTACAAAGTACTCTTCCTCATTCTTGCCTAGTTCTCACAGCCACAGTGGGAAAACCAAGTACTGAGTTTGTGTTCACATTCACAGTAAAGGAAAATGAATCTCACAGGCCAAATGGCCTGTCCGAAGTTATCAAAGGGGCAAAGATACAAAACCTGGGGTGGAATACATGTGCTTTCAGTGTAACTCAATGCCTAAAACTACCATATTGCTAAATGATTCACTAGTTCAGCCTAATCAGTTCCCTAGGACACATTTAATGACAAGTCATAGAAAAAAACTATTGATACCTCTTCACACACACACACACACACACACACACACACACACACACACACACAGCCCTCAATGTCATTAGAGAAGAAAAGAAAGCAAGGGTATCAAGCTGCTAATAGTTATATTCATGTACAAGTGAATTATTTATATCAGTATAATTACATTAATAGATTATATTGATCTATGCTAGGAATAAAATTTGTGCTGGCAAAATATTTATTTTTAGTCTTCAAAGATCACAGAATTGTCATAAAACCAAGATAGAAGAAACGAGGCTAGTCACAGGTTTTTTTTTTTCATGTCAAGACAGGATTTCAATGTCAAAAATATTTCTTTAATTCAGTTTCATGTTGAACAAATGTAATTTTGCAATAAGCTATGTGGCCATTCTTTCCTCAGTATGTCAGGTTCATAAAGACCTCACCACAGGCTCAGCACAGCTCCTCAACAACACTTCTACACAGGAATGCAAGGCTGCTTTGGCATCTGTAGACAGGAAAGAGTCCTGAAGCCATTGGACTCTGGAATCCACTGCAGGATCGACATTCCCCGAAACCCAGATTGGATGCAAGTTGGCAAGAACTAGTTAGGACACTAGGATGCACTCTGGAACCTTTGTTACACCAGAGGTGGGTTTTTCCGTATGTGGATAATATGATGGACAACTGTATCTATAAGCAGGGACACAGGACATGAGAGCACTCTAGACATGAACCACAGAGTAGCAAACATGTTGAGGAACAGAAACTAGGATGAGAATGTGTTACACTTGTCACTGAGGGAACCGATCACCTTCCTTGAATAAAGGAAAAAGAATTTGCTCACTCTGCAAAATGGGGCTTGCAAATGCCCAACTCACAGAAGCAAAAAGTTGTACAAAGAACATCCACAAAGTGAGAAGAATGCACTTTCATAAGTGCATTCCTACGGTATATCTTATATAGTTAAGACAAAATTCCTTTAGAATAGGAATAGCAGGCACATTACCCCCATATTATGATGAAAAGACAGATGCACATTGGTTTGTTCGTCTATTTGACACTTAGAAGAAGAGGTTGAGTATTTGGCTGGTGACAGGAGGGCAGGCAGCAGCCATCCTGCCCAGTATCCTGAGCAGATATGAACATATGTGAAAATGGAACTGGCAAAAGGTGCAAGAGGAAGAGGAGGGGAAAGGAGGAGGGGAAGGGGAGGGGAGGAGAAGGCAAAGAAGGGAGGAAAGAGAAGGAAAGGAGAAGAAGGGAGGGTGAGGGGTGGGGAGAGAAATCTTCAACTAAGGGGTTGCTTTTGATCACATGTCATCACCAGGACTAGGGCACGCTTTTCCTTCCTTTCTAGGCACGGGTCCCTTTAAGAGTATTTCAAAGTCAAGTTCCAAGCCAAGGAGGCCAACTGGGTCACAGAAATGAACTGCTAATTATACACAAACCCTCAGTAAACACTGAAACAAATTACCTTTCCCCTACTTTTCTCTGGATATCTTTTTCCTCTATCAGCCACAGGGGGAGCTGAGCTGGTACAAAGGTGAGATTGCGGCGGTGGTGGTGGTGGTGGTGGTGACTTCCCAGTGTGAGAAACCAGCATCCCTATCACGATGGGGATCACCTGTCTGAAGACAGAGCCATGCTGCACACCCCAGCAGCTGGCACATCTTTGGTGGGTCTGCAGAGCTAATCGGAAGAGGACCCATCAGTGGGTGCTTAAACATTAAGTCATGCCTAGGGTAAGGTGCTAATGCTGGAAGGCAGATCATTCAGCCAGGGAAGGGGACACAGATACCTAAAAGCTGACTGGTAAATAGGACTATCTGGGAAAGTGCCAGATGCAGGCCATTGGCATTTAGATCTGAAAGAAGGACTTGGAGGAAGAATCTCTCTTGGACCTCCCTAGCCACAGTCACAAAACATCCTGTAGGGAAGCTACCCCAGAGTTGTGCAAGGAAAAACTGAAGCTCAATATATGCTAAGAACAAGGATTCAAGTCTGGCAGTGAAGCAAATGGGAGGTACAAAGTAGCAAGATGCAGAAGCAGGAACAGACTGTGAGGACCAAGAAATGTGTAAAGAAGGCTGTGGGAGAAGATCCTTTGCTTGTCTATTCTACATGGTGTTTAAAAAATATTTAATGATATCAGGCACTATGGCGCTATTATGTGTCAAGATGCGCAGAAGGCAGCATTTGTAGCACCTCATTCAGTCATCACACAACTCTACCAGGGGAGTCTCACAATAATTCTCACTTTATAGATACGAAAACAAAAGCACAACATTCAAAAATTTCCTGAGTCACAAAGGCAGTGCCGATGGGACCAGGCCCCTAAGTACTCTGTTAGAATCAGAAATCATTTTTAACAGTATCATCATAATCTCAATACATAAAACTTGCAAAAGGGAGGCATCCTAGGGATAAATGCCTTATATGCATTTCATAAAAATAGACCCACAGTGTAGAATATTTATTTAATATCACTTAAAAATGGAGGTTGTTTCTGGGAAGATAACAACTAGAAACTGAAGTGATAGATGACTGTTACAGTCTTCGATCAGCCTTGGCATGCGGTTGATTTCTGGACTTTATTTTGCTTCACACTGTTGAAAAAAATAAAGTCGAATCACGTAGAAAAGTAATGGTGGGCTTGCTCACACCACTTTAGGTAGCACACAGGTTCAGGTTTGATTATTCTTAGGATGATGAACTAATACAGACTGAAAGTTCTCTAAGTCAATAGCACATTTATGCAAAGTTCAAGTGAGTGCAGAGATGATGGCAGGCCAAGGGAGCTTTACTCCATATTCTGCACCAAAAACAAATTAAGCCAGTTCACCACAGGTAGCCTCCAAGTGTGAAATGTGGTCTCAAGCACACCGATCACACGCAGCTTTTTAAATTAGTTTTTCCTTAATTTTTCTATCTCCTCAATCCTACAGCACTGGTCTTCATAGTTAAAACATTTCAGAATACAGAATACATGAGATATAATACCTAGAATTGAATGACCCTTTCTTCTCCCCTGTAATGTTATTATAGGAATTTTTGATAGGTCTTACAATCAATGATCCTGGATCCAAGGATATGTGATAGTTAAAAGGCAATAGAGGGGCTCACATCTGGTCAACGTGCTGAGAAGAGACTGAGTGATCAGCCTAAATAAGATACCTTTATTGGGCTGGAGAGATGGCTTAGCCATTAAAGGCTAGGCTCACAACCAAAAATATAAGATACCTATATCAAGCCTATGTGTACCCCCTCTTACCAGAGCTTGGGGACCATCTTGGAAAAGGAGACAGGAAGAATGGGAGAGTCAAAAGATGAGGGAAGTACTGTGAAGTGATGTCCTCTGACCTGTTGTGGCTGTCACACTCATGGACTCACAGCAGTTGTGCAAGACCTTCACAAGAACAAGCCAGGCAAAATTCTGGCACAGATAATGGAGATGATCTCCAGGTCCCACCCTTTACTTAGGAGCTATTGGCAACTGATAATTTCTAGGCGAGACAGCATCATTCTCTTTCGAGGATGTAGCCACTGATAGGATTCCCATACCCTAAAAAGGGCACAGGGAGGGGTTGAAGAGGATAAATTGGGATCTATATGATCATATTTTACTGCATACTTGTATGAATTCTCAAGAAAAAAAATCCCAAAACAAAGACAAAACCTAAGTATATTATATATGCATAGGAAATGTCATAATGAAAATCACTACTTTGTGCAATTAATATATACTAAAATAATTTAAAAGTAATTTTGTAGGGGCTACCAAAGACCATCCATGGACCTCAGTGGGTAAGCCCCTGGTCTAGGGCAAGGGTCGGTATCTTAGTGATGAATGGAGGAGAGAGAGGAACAAATAGGGGAGGAAAGTGCTGAGGGAATAGAAACATCCTCTTCTCCACTCCAGAGGCTGACAGAATGAGTCTTCTCTGTTCCTGCTGAGGAAGAATACTCAATGAAAGTATGAAAGCTTCATCTTGGCCTTGGTCTTTCCTTTCAAAGTAGACAGGACCCAGGAAATACAGAAGGCCTCCTGGGTCCTCTGGGGCCATGTTTATAACTGTGATTTCCTTTCTTTCTCTTGACTATGATGAGTTCCCAGAATATCAGACATATTCTATACAGATGATCAACCAAACTGTTCTCATTGGTCTTTTTTTTATAAAAGCCTTTCCTTGAAGTTATTCCTTGTAGTAAGTTCAGCTCTCTGCCTTTATATGTGTACAGAACATCCTGTTTGCTTTTGTGGACAGACAGTGGTAAGAAGTTCTCAAGAACCCTTCAAAAGGGCTCACCAAAAGTCAAGCGGGATCCCTAGTACCTGAGAATGAAGAAGCACCTGTCCATCCCCACCTCATCTTTGGAAGATGCTGAGGAGAAATCAGCCTCATTGAGGAAGGGGACAAGAGGGAGTACTGGCTGGAACTGAGAACAAAGCCGATGTCAGATTGTAACATGTAATATATAAGAAGGCTCACGCAGCTGAGAGAAAGTACTTCCAGCCTCTCCCTACACAACCACCAACCTTGCAAGGTCAGTTTTCAAGTTATTCCTTTAAAGCAATACATATATAAAACAGCATCCCACTGCACTTTAGATAAAAAATGTCCCCCATGGAATGTCAAGATCCCTGTCACCTTGTCCTACAGCCTGTATGCAACTCACTGTCACCAGATTCCCATGTGCTCTGGCCCTCACATCAAACAGGCCAGGTTTACCCAGGTTTTCCAGAAGCCACACTCCCTAGTCCTCCCAGAGAGCTCTGGGTATCTCGCTCCCAACCATTTATTATATTACCTTTGCCTTATGGTTATGAGGATGTGTGTAACCCTTTTCACATGACTTGCCACCCCTTTTGGACCCAAGTCCATCAATTCCAACCAGAGGTCATTCTGTGTCAGGCACTGTATAATAGCAAACAGTGGACCATACATGAAGCCATGGAAACCTACCTGGTGGGAAGTGCAGGCTGGAAGCAGAGTCTATCTTCCCTTCAATACTCTCCCACTCTCCAGGCTGTCTCTTTTCCTAGTGCTTGGCAATTACAGTCATGTAGAACAGTGGATCTCAAACTTTATGGCATGGCCTCAGAATCCTGAGGGAGCTTGTTAAAATAGACTCCTCTGCCCTACCTCTGGGGACTATGGAATATTAGGTTAGGGCCTAATATTCCATAGGTTAGGGCAAGACCCAGTGATCTGAAATGACAGAGCCTGTTCCTGCATGCTGGGCCACAGCTGGAGGGGTCCTGAAAAGCTTTGCACAATAATTTTTTCAAGTGAATGATCAATTGAGGAAAAATTAGAGACCTCTTGGCTTTCCCAATGGGCCAAGAACTGTCACTATGCCATCGCTGCCTGGCTGGGATTCTGGAAACATTTGGCTCCAGAGTGATTCAGTGAAAAGTACCTGAAATGGCTGTTGAGTCACCACTCACCACCTCCAGTTAATTTCTGTCCCCGAGGCCCAGGGACAGATCACCTAAAGCTCAGCATTGTCTCCAAACAGGGAGATCATAGCCTGTGACTGTGTGACACATTAGGCACCCAAGGCATGGATTAGATATTAAACTGTGTATTAGAGTGGGCTAAAAGCAGGCAAAGGAACCCCGAGCCAGCCTAATGGCCCTGTGCAGACAAAAGACTGGGAGACCAGCCTGGTGCATGGTGTGAAATTCAGGCACCAGATCAGGAGGCAAACAGTGCGTTTGGAATGCATCCCAAAAATGATGGCATCCCTAGTTTGACAAATTATTAAGAAATCAAGATGGATCTACAGAGAGTAGAAATGATTTCAAGGCGGAGACAGTTATGAATGGGAACGTGACAAATATGAGAAAGGAAGAAAAGCTGTTTCTTCCTATACAAGAAGACTGAGAATGAAATGCTACAAGCCAATAATTCCAGCAGGGTGCATGGCAGGACTTCCAGAGAGGACACGTGATTAGCCAAGAGAACAGGCTGTCACAGTGCTTTGTGTTTGTGAAAAACAGTTAAAATTATTTGAGCTTCCTTCCACCCCCAGTAGCCCTCTTTCCACTTTTAAACCCTATATATGTTTGTTTTCTAACCTTCCCTCCCTTCCTTAAAACCTCCTTGCTTCCTCTCTGATAGGCCCCTTTTTACCTTCTTGGCTTCTACAGTCCCTCACCCATAAATGTACATATACAAAAATTAGAAGCTGTATGAGAAAGAACATACAGTATTTGTTCTTCTAAGTCTGAGTTATCTCAGTTAACACATTTCAAGTTCTACCTATTTATCTGTATGTTTCATGATTTCATTTTTCTTTACAGATAGATAAAATTCTATGTGTGTATTATTACATTTTCACTATCCATTCATTTGCTGATGGACATCTAGGCTGTTTCCATCTCCTTGCTTCTGTGAACAGAGCGGGAGTAAATATGAATGTGCAAACATTGCTGTGAATCTGGGTGGTAGATCTGGATCACATGGTAGGGAACAGGTGGGGACAGAGTAGAGGGAGATGGATAGAGAAGAGGAAGAAAGAGGAAATGGGAGGGGAGAAGGGGAGAGAGGGAACAGGGGAGGAGGGGAGGTATTAACCATAGCAAAGTATATGTGGAAATGCCATAAAGAAACCTGTTACTTTGTGTACTAATTAAAAAACTAAAATTGGAGGCTGGAAAGATGGTTCTGTCTATAATATGCTTGCTGTGCAGGCTCAAAAACTAGAGTTTAAAACCCAGCACCCACATAAAAAGCTGAAGATGGCAGCATGTGCCTATAATGTCAGCACCAGGGAGGTAGAGACAGGAGGAATCTCTGTCTTGCTGGTCAGCCAGTCTAACCCAATGGGTGAGCTCCATGTACACTGAGAGACCCTGTCTCAAAATAAAGATGAGGACAACTGAGGAAGACACCTGATGTCAACATCTAGATTCCACATACATATGTGCAATGCTCCCACCCCCATGCACTCAAAAACAAATAATTAATTTTAAAAAATCAACTGGGGGCAGGGAATTAGACTCAGGTACACAATGCTAGTGAGGCAGATAACTAGCTTGAGGGCTTTCAGTCCCTAAATGTTCCCAAGAAAACCCTTGGGAACTTAGCAGAAACAGGCCCAGGCTTGCAGGGATTGAGTTAGTGAGGGGCTTGGCTGTGGTTCTCGACTTTCCTAATGTTGTAGCCCTTTAATACAGTTCCTCATGTTATAGTGACCCCAAACCATAACATTATTTTCATTGCTACTCCATAACTATAATTTTGCTGCTGTTATGACTCATGTAAATATCCATGTTTTCTGATGGTCTTAGGCAATCCTGGTGAAAGGGTCATTTGACCCCAAAGTGGTTGCCACCTACAAGCTGAGAACTGCTGGTTTATATGGTGTGCAGGGTGACTGCAATCATGAGTACTGCCTTTGTACTCAGCCAGTATACCATAAGCATGATCAATCTACTGAGGACAGGGAAGACACCCAGTTACAAATCTGAACTCTCAGTTCTAAAACCCACTTGCTATTTCTAAGAAATGGAAACAGGTTTCCCAGTTTACTCCATAGACTGAATTTGCCCAGCACACTTGAGCCAGACTTCATAAAGAACCATTTTCATCCTACTCCCCCTTGACAATCCCCCCACCTCTTTCTTTTTCCCTAGCCCAGATTCCACCACCCAGAAAAACTGCTGTGGAAAAAGCCAGATCTCTAGCTTACCACTGTTTGCAACCAAGTGGCTATGGTCTTTATGGAAAACACTCCATGCTACTCACTAATCTCCCATAAACTTCATCACCACTGACACCAAGGGGGTCCTCGTCACTGCATGGAAATCAGGCCATCTTCCTACCCCATTTACTCCTCGTGCTTTTAGAAAGCTAATTTACATCTCCTCAAACCTCCAACATCTTCCTCCTTGCCCCCTCTGCTGATGACCTCGGTACCTACTTGACTGAGAAAATAGCAGGAATTGAAAGAGAATTTGTACAACCTCCCAACACTTGATCTGCCAGTGAACCAGCCCCTGTCCCCTTTAACCACACTCCCTTAACTGTCCCTGCCTTAGGATGGTTCATTTCCAGCCTGCATCTTATTTGGTCCACTGGAAGCATTTGACTCAAATGAACAAAGAGTTTTTGAAAGAAGAAATATGGATGTGAGTTAAAGAGAACCTACACATATAACATACAAATCTCTAAGAAATTGGTCACAAGGTGACACAGGACAGCATCTGTCTCGCATGATGCTGACACAACAGGGGGTATGTGTTTCAAAGAACTGATTGTCTAATCCTCTCCTTAGTACTCTCTTCCATTGGCCTCAGGACAGCACACTGTCTTGCTACTGCTTCTTAGTTGCTATGTGGTTGTGATTCTTTACCTCCCCAACACCTTACCTTTGGAACTCAGTGGTAGAATCCCCTCTGCTCTCTATACTCACTTCCTTTAGGGTCTCATAACTTCAACTACCATCCATACGCTGAAAGCCTCCCAAAGTGACACGGCCTGAAAATCTCCCACACTGAACCCATTTATTCGACTTCATAGTCTTCCTACCACATCAAATAAGCATGGCAAAGTTAATATGCCCAAACTCAATTCTTAATCTTTATTCAAGCTACTATCTACCCCAACTGATAACTTCAGTGCCCTGCCTTCTCTCACTCTTATAACAAGCCAACCAGAGAATGCCATGTCAATCTTAATCACACACCGAGAACCATCCATCTTTTACCTCCTACAGTGTTGCCTCCTTAGATCAGCTCACTGACCTCCTAACTCATCTTCCTCCTTCTAGCCTTGCTCCTTTAGAGTCTGTTCTTAGCAAAGAATTTGGATCTTTAGACTTCAACATAGGCCATGCCACTTCTGTCTTCCAACACCAGCCCCACATTGCTCTCCATCTCACTGATGTTTAAAAAAAGTCTTTAAAGTGGTCACCAGATCCATGTGAACTGGCTACTCACTCTATATCACTTTACCTATCACTCATGGTACTCCAGCATGCTAGCCTTCTGTGATTTTCTGCAAATGTAACTAGCACAGACTCATCTCAGGGTCTTTGCAATACTGTCCCAGCTATGTGGGACATACAAAAACCAACAAACAAAGCCACTTAGCTCATTCCTTCACCACATTCAAGTCCTCACTCAGATGCCATCTTCTCAGTATGGTCCCACTGACAGCTTCCTTTAAAAGTGAAGACACCTTTACCCTTTTCCACTTAAGTTTTTCCATGGCATCTATCACTATCTGATATATTCCATATGTTTGCTATTTATTCTGAACTTATTTCGTTAGTATGAAAAGTCCATGAATGTGAGAACTTGCTATATCCTCAGCACCTACAATAGTCCTGGCACATAATAAATATTCAACAAGTTAATAAGTTAATGTATGAGTCTGTAAATACCTATGAGAGTATAGAGAGGAGAGAAAAGCCTTTACTGTGAGTTCTGGAAGCATCTCTCTCAACTTCCTTTCCCCCTTAAAGAACTTGGAGTAAGACTTGCTGCCAGGTACTTGGGAGTAATGGTGAGGAAGTTATAGCTCCTCCTGAAGGACACTTCACCTCTGCCTTTATAGAAAAGGGGGCAGACCTGCTTCCAGGACCCACTAATTAATCTTCCCATTAATCAGATGAGTCACTGGTGAACACACAGAGGTATTAGAATCCAAGTATCACCTACATGACAAGGTCATTCACGGGACCAGAGAGGTACAGATGGCAGATGGGAAATGGGAAGAAGAATTGTCCATTCCAGAGCACCAGTGATAATGTCTCCAAGTGCTCCCAGATGTTAGCCACCTGATCCGAGGTCAGCTCCTAGATCAGATGGGGTACCTCATTATCCTAGCTTCATGAGAGGATCACTGCTCCTGCCACTCATCTGTCAAATGAGCTTTGACAGATATCCTCCTATCATCAAAGCATGCTGAGGAAGTGACACAGGATGGATAACTGAAGCAAAGATAAGACACGGTCCCTAGTCTCTCATCCCTCAGCCTGTAGTGTCTTCTATAGATACTGCAACAGCAGAGTTACTTCAAAAAGAAATCTTTTTTTCATTAGCTCTGGGATATGGTAGTTTTTTCCCCAACATGTTTGCATATCATATACCTGAGTAAAATCTCAGTGAAGCAAATAGTTAACAGATGTTAACAAATTCAACAAATACTAACTGTACAGCTAGAAGGCAGGATGAAAGAGAGCCAGTGACATAAACCAAAGGATTTCTGGGGACCGAAGAAGGCTCTCAAAAACACCCAGATTATAAGTTGCCTCTTTTTGCCAAAAAGCCAGTAAAATCTTCAAAGACTTTCTCTACCACAGTGGCTCAGAGCATCCTATGCAGATACAGCCAAACTACAACGCTGAGAAAACAGCACAGCTCCATATCTACATCCGTATCAACAGCAAGTAGAAGAGAAGTAAAACCAGCTAGAGACATGCAAAACAAACTAACAGAAAACCTGGACATTGACAGCAGAGACCTGGATAACTGCAGATAGGGACTAAGAACCTTGGCAATCAGAGTATTAATCCTAAAGCAAGAAAACAGTTAGCCGACAGCATAAAACAAGAATGACAAAGAGGAAGGAAACTCAGGACTGAATCAGGAGAGAGTGATTCTCCAGACCACATCTAGCCTCAATGAGGAGGATTAAAAGTTAAGACTCAAGCCAAAGGAACATTTGCTGAGTGAACTGCGCTGATCAGGGAAAGAACATGCTGTGCTAGAAAAAGAACACCTATCAGGTTCAGGATAAATAAAATCAATTAAATTAGTAAGTGCCAGGGAGAGTTTGTGAGTTGAGGAGACCTTTGGGAGCTGTAGTCCAAACAGGTAGAAGCAGCCAGCAGAACTGAACTGTTTTGTATTCTTTTTACCACAGGAGGAATGGAAGCCAAGAATACAGTTGGAATTTGACCAAGGAGAGTTGAAATTTTGATAGAGACTAAACTAAGCCTGGGGAAATTCCATGTAGGGACCCTGGCTAATCCCCTTACAGTGTGGCACCATAATGAGAGAAGCCACACATAAATGAAGCTAAGAGTAGTCAATGGCAAAGGGATATAAGGACACCAGAGGCATTTGTGAAGAGACTGTATAGCAGAAAGGAGACAAAAACCTTTGCATATTTCCTAGTTGGTTTTAATCATCAATGTGGCACAGCCCAGAGTCATCTGAAATGGCCGTATCAACTGAAGGATTGCCTAGATCAGGCAGCCTGTAGGCACATCTGTGGGGGATTGTCTTCATAATTAATTGCTATATGAGTGCCCAATCCACAGTGGGCAGCCCCATTCCTTGGGCAGTTGTCCTGGGCTATATAAGAAAGCTAGTCAAACACTGGACTGTAAGCAAGCCAGAAAATGGCTCCTCTTCAAGTTCTTGCTTGAGTCATTGCCCCAACTCCTCTCTCAATGATGGACTATGACCTGGAAGTATAAGCCAAATGAATCCTCTCTCTAAGTGGCATGCTTTTGGTTATGATATTTATCACAGCAATGGAGAGGAAACTGGGGCAACATTTAGGATAAAATGGTTAAATTGAGTCCTCGGCCTGGAGGAATTTTCGTAGTATATCAATGGCTCTCTTACTAGTCTGGATGTAAGTAACTAGGGCCAATTGGTTTTGTATACTTGTTGTAATCATTGAAAAGAAGGGACAATGGATTGGTAGATAGTGGCTCCCTTCTGTTAGCGCTGTGCCTGAGGAAACATCAGTTAGGTGAGTTGAACTATCCCAGGATGAGAAGTGGCAGAAGTTGTGATGGCTATTCTTGATTGTCAACTTGACTACACCTGGAATTAGGTAAAACCAAGCAGATGGAAACACCTGTGACGGGTTTTTCTTAATTAAATTATTTGAAGCAGGAAGACCCACTTTTAACTCAGATCTTTTGATGTAGGAAGATTCACCTCTAATCTGGGCCATACCTCCTGGTGGCAGTGTATGTATACAAAAGACATGGAAAAGAGAAGCTTTTGCTCTTTGCCTGCCTGCCCTCACGCTTGGTGGCAAGTCCATTCCTTCAAGAGCATTAGAGCTCACTTCTTTTGGGTTTCAGAGTGTACTGAGGACCAGCTGAAACATCCAGTCCTGTGGACTGAACAATTACTGGATTCTTGGATTTTCCATTGGTAGACAGCCATTGTTGGACTAGCTGATCCACAGCCAATAAGCCACTCTAATAAAACCCCTTCATATATATATATATATATATATATATATATATATATATATATATATATTCTTCAGCTCCATTCCTATAGAGAACCCTGACTAATACAGAAGGGAAATTTATCTTAATATCTGCATTTTACTGGAGGTAGTGGTTCTTGTGTAAAATATCAAGACATACATACTACAATAGCAAGTTGATTAGTTGTTCAAAGTGAATTCAAAGTGTAAATTGTATCTGTGTACATATACATTTTCTCATTACAAAGTCTAAGTTTAAATCATGAAAAAAAATTCTTGAGGGAGGAAGGTGATCAAAACACTCATAAAATAAGCAAAACTTAAAACATCTACAAGTTCCCTCTCTGAAGGTATAAACTCATTAACAACCAATAGGAAGAGGCAATAGGAAGAGGACACTGTTGAGTCTGCCACACTGTCTGCAAGTTGGTCAGAGTGCTTGAGGTATGTAGTTTCCATAAATTGCCACCCATGCTGCGTGGGGTCTTCAGTGACTTGTCACCCTGCTCTTGTAAGTAACTCCTCACTCACACACCAGCAGGAAGAAACCCCAATAACCTCATTGGTTTTCCAAGATTTAAAACATACAAACAAACAAACAAAAAACCAGTTCTCAAATATGAATTTTTTTCTGCCATTTCTAGATACTTGTCTCCATATGGCCTTGACAATGGGGCTGTCAGGAAGAACAAACACAAGGAACGGACCGTCAGGTGTATTTGTCTACAGAATTTCAGCTGTTATTTTATCTACTTGCCCCAACCCCCTTTTATTTCAAAGATGAATAGTTACATTTCAACAAATAGAAAGTCTGTATGGTGTGGTTTTACCATAGTCAGCCCTATTTCCAAAGAGTTGGTTCCAAAGAGTTGGTTCATCTTATGGAGTCATCTCCTGCAGTGACAAGAGGCCTAAGTCAGCAAGGTGTGCCCATCTCCTCTACACATCCCTGACTTGTTCTTGCGTCACACCCCAGGTCCTTACCCATATGGAGTCAGTTTTGATGACTTTTTTTCCAGACAGAGTTTCTCTGTTTAGCTTTGGAGCATGTCCTGGAACTCCCTCTGTAGACCAGGCCAGCCTTGAACACACAGAGATCTGCCTGCCTCTGCCTCCTGAGTGCTGGGATTAAAGGCATATGCCATCACTCCCCAGCTCTTTCAACGAATGTAGACTTGGTCTTTGTTCCACTCACTGAAAACGGAGTGCCGTTTTCCTGTTACTTCTCCTGAGTCAGGATGCAGCTATCCACACCTCAGTATCCACCCCTTCTGCCAGTGAGGCCTGGCTCCATGCCCTGCTCCTAGCTCCAGTGCTTGGGAAAGTAATGTTTTTCAGAGTACACAGAGTTCTTTCTGCCTGAGTGTAGCCAGATTATTTTGGAAGAACCAACCCTATTGTTCAGCCCGTTCCCTTATGCCTGGATCCAACCACCAAGGCTAGCAGGAGGCTTCAGTTCAATGACTAACAGGTTGGACTTCAGAGAGGGCATAAGTCTGTGGTCCTGGGAACTGCTGTGATGAAAGGTTTCAGAGGATCTGTAATTGACCTCTTTTCCTCCCTGATTCTTTCATGGATCAAAACTGCAGGAGAGAGCAAGATCGTTGTTGTTTTGTGTGGCCTCTCTTGCTACAACTGACAGATAATTGGAGAGATGGGAATTTGAAGAGAGAATCGTGACAGCAGGGATCATGACCCTCCCCCAACCCCAGCTGCCATCTTTCTAGTGTTTTTAGCACAGTACTTGATACATCATATCCACTCAGTCAGTCGATAAATGTAGAAATAAATAATGAATGAACAAATGGATTAATGTAAGAGTGGTGAGTGGTTCATCGGCTTCACGCCTGCGTGTCTCAGTACCTCCTGATCCTTGGCCAGAGCAATGGCAGATAACACCTATATCCTCAAATGCAACACCTCTCCTTTTGGGCTTTCCATGCATTTATCACATCACTTAGGTGAGTCTACACATCTAATTGAAGTTCATCACTTCCAGAGCCCCACAAATGACACCAGCCACTACAGGGCCAGTGCTATAAATTTCTTGAGGTTCCTGGCTAATCTTCAGGGTATTGCCTCAAGACAATCTTTACATCTTAAATGAGAAGTGACTGTCCTCACCATGCTCGTCTCCTGCTCCCTGCTGCCTCCCACAGCTACTAACAATCCCAAAGTGTCATCTGGGGATTTCTGGGTCACAGTAACCTAGAGTTTGCTGAGCATCTCCTGGTTCTGGAGACCTCTATCCTACCCTCTGCCCAATAGCCTATAACTCTTTCTTGCTAAATTTCTCAGTTGGATCTTGCTCATCTTGTATGAGAGTTGATCCAAATTAGTCCAGTCATTTCTTGGCATCTGTAAAACAGAGGTGTACGGACTTCCTATGAGTACCAAAATCTGAGGTTTCTCAAGTCCCATATATGGCACAGTATTTGCATATAACTGTTTCCAGCTTTCCATTGCTTTAAATAATTTGTCTGTTACTTAAAATGCCTAATACAAATGCAAATGATATGGAAATAGTTGTACTGTAAAGTTCAGGAGATGATGACAAAGACAAACTTGTCTACAGATGTTCATTCTAGGTACTGCCATCCTAGGCCTATATATAACCTAGCATGTTATAGAAAATTTTACAGCCTTAGCTGGTAGTATCCATAGATTGGAACCTAAGGATCAAGGGAGCTGACTACAATGGTCAGTTAGTTCCTAAGTACCTACATGTATAGGCCTCATACCATCTTTGTTCCTTTCCTTTATCCTCCCAGTGGCTGCTTTCTGTATAAGTCACACTGTGGCCACCTAATAAGTTTTGTACACATGGGGTCAGATTTGAAAAATTAAGAACAGAAGGGGACAGTGGGAGCCTTGAGATAAAGGCAAGTGAAGGGAGTACTCATGAGCCAGATCATCACTCCAAATGTATCTGCCTTGGCCGACAGTGGCTGAAGGCAAAGGCACAGAGGATAGCATCCTTCAAAAGCACCTTCCCTTCCCAAGTTGCTCTGCCCACTTATATTCCATAAACATCAAAAAATATACCTTTCCCCAATGCTCATTATTGAACTTGGATTCTGCACCATGCCTTGGGTGACTTACTAAAATCAGACTCTGAAAGGCAGAAGAGACATCATGGTTACTTTGTCTAACTTCCATTTCCTTGCTGGGATTCCCAGGATCCTGCCCAGGCAGCTGGACACCTATGTCTCACATACCAACTCAGAGCCTGTGTCTGACTGTGTGACTCACTAAGGGATCCATCCAAAGCACAGCTCACCAATTATACAGAGGTACCCAAAGTCAGGATCTCCAGAGCAGGAGCCTAGGAACTTGAATTTTCAGAGAACACTCTAATGAGCCTCACAATTAACCATGCTTTCTCTGGGCATGTAATGCAGTAGTTCTTGACAGTGGCTGCATATTAAAATCAGCTAGGAAGCTTTAAAAAATGTCAATGACAGGCCTTTACCCCTAGACATTCCTACTTAATTGGCCTGGAGTGAAGCCCAGGCAGTATATTATTTAAAGCTCCCAGCTGACTCTAATGGGCCGCTGGGGTGGAAAACCACTATAACAGCTTTCCAAACTGATGGTGAACCCTTTGGGGACAGTAACTGAGAACCGTACACCTATTAGAACATCTCACTGTGCACCACTATACCATGTAGATCCCAAACGCTCCACAACAAGGTGGTCTGATTTAACTTGTTCATTCACCCATTGACAGAATGACAGAACACAATCTACTAGTTGCAGTAAGACACATATTTCCACTTGGCAAAAAGCTAAGCAAAGGGGGACATGGCCCACTAGGCTCTGCTAAGTTCTAAGGTTGAATGTAAACAACCCAACCTTTCCCCAGCTTTTCCTGTTCCAGAGGAACCAAAACAGCACCAGGATTCCACCCTATCCCCCACCCTTCATCCACCAGCCACTCACATTGTACAGCACAGTGGTCCACCCTTCCATTGTGATGCATTGGAAGACAGTCAGCACAGCAAAAAGGATGTTGTCAAATTGGGTGATCCCGTCATTGGGGCCAATCCAGTCCTTACATTCGTAACCAGCTGGGCAGCCCTGCACACCACATGGGTGGGGAGGATCGAATCCCTCTAGAATACCTGAAGATATATTTGGAGAGTGGGAGACAAAACATGTGATACTTAGCATGAACTGGAAATGACCCTAGGAAGCCACAAGCAAGCAATTCTCCTGCCATAGTCAGAAGCTTGCCCATCATGCCTCAGCCCCTCTCCCACCTTGGCCTCCCTACACCCCCCATAACCTTGTGCAATTCAAAATGCTTTAGGGGTAGCTCTACTTTGGTTTACACTACCAAAGAAATTTACAGGGCTGATGCACAAGAAGACCCTGCGATAGTGGCAAAATCTTACTGATTTTTCCAACCCCAGGATTCTGGGTGGACTTTGGTTCTACCTGGGTTTCTCAGGGACAATTGTAAACCAATGACCACTTTATTTTACTAATCTTTGCTTTTCAGGCATACATTTTTTGTTACTAAAGGTGAAATAAAACTTATTTGGATATTATTTTCATAAAAATCATGGTACTTATTTAGGATTCCTTAACTTGTCCTTGATTCCTCCCAATCCCTCCCTGATTTTCTTCCTGGAGTATACCACTTAGAACAAATAAGACACAAATGTATGGGAAATGGGGTTTTGTGTATTGCACAGTTTCCAAGGTACAATTGACAAGCAACCTCAGAGCTCCCTCATTCTTTCACAGAGGGGAGGAGGTCAAATGTGAGATGTAGTACAGAAGGAAGCTCTCTTTATAGACCCATTGGGACCCCATCTGACTCTGGTCTCTAGGGTACCACTAGTAAAGACCATTCTCTAGAGTATGTATTTCCGACTGATGGCTTTGGTATATATTATGAAGCCGTCTACTATGAATAGAAAAGCTGAGACCACGTATTTGAACCCTTCCAACCACAAACAAGGAGACTATGTGTTTTGCAATGTAACTGTCACATGGATCTTTAAGCTGATTGTATCTCCAAAGGCCAGAGACTAGGAAGTCTCTGATTGTAATTCTGGAGTTGGAGTATATATTTTTTAAGAAAGGCTCCAAATGCTGTGAAATTTTGTTCATAACCAGAGAGGAGAAGAGGGAAAACAGGAGACACATAGTAATGACCTTACCTGAATTGTTCATGAAGCATGCTCGATGTAACTTGCCACTGTAGAACTCCAAGCCAATGATAGCGAACATAAGGATGGCAAAGAAGAGCAGAAGGCCAATCTGCAGAAGAGGCACCATGGCCTTCATGATAGACTTCAACACAATCTGTAGGCCTAGGGAGAGGAAAGGGAACAAAGCAGAGCTCTCATACATTGCCTCCTGACTAGGTGGGTTTGTTTACCCTCTCCTAGGATGGCAAGTCTTCCATGGAAAGGGAACCATTAATCCTTAGATGATAGGTGCCATTCATAAAGAGGTAACCTAACCAAGACAAGTCAAACTGAAGACTGCTCTCACCTATGCTCCTTCTCCACCTTTCCCTCCTCCTCACCACTTCCTGATCAGTTGCTAACATAGTACCCTCCTTCTGTTTCCTACATGCTAACTTGCACAGATTAAATTCATTAGATCATGTTACTTACTCAAAGATAATAAACAGGGCAACCCCTGCTTGGGTACAAGTCCTACAAAATAGGGACAAAGTCTAGCCTTTCTATTATTCTTGCTCAGATCCAGCTCTCTGTCCACTGTGGGAGGAGCACAACACTGAGCAGCAAACTAATAGCCTTTGACACCACATCTAAGAATTTTTAACTTTGGGAAAATAACACACATATTTCAACAGATTAAATATATACACATATGTTGATAACAATTATATTAAAATTCATAGGGAAAAATACATCAAATTAAGATTGATTTTGGAGTGATACAATAAGGAATGGCCTTCATCTACTTTTCTGTTGTTTTCCTTTTGTTTTAAAAAATCTTCCATTATTATTTAAATATGAGGAAATGTTAAATCTATGAGTACAATGCTATGCCCAACTGCTACACATCAAGGATTTCCTTCCAGGAAGACTCTTGTCTATCTTACATTGACTTACTCCCTGGATCCAATTCAGAATACTAGCCAATCAGAAAGAAGAAAGTAGATGCTCACTAGGTATTCCTGACACGAGCTTTAAGGGCCTCAAGACACGCACAGCCCGGAGGGTCCGCAGGTCCACATGGGTGTTGAAGTGGGTTCCTGCAGTGGCCAGGATGCTGTGGGTGGAGACACAAAAGAGTCAAGGTTACTATAGCCTATCTGTCTCTTCCTGTTTCATGGGGAGGCTGGGCTGTAGCAGGCTCTGCCTGGAAAGTACACAAAACTAGTGCCAGCTGTATGTGGGTGCACCTGAGCCTGGGTGAATCACCAGTGGTGTTGAGTGGAATTAAATATAGCCATCTGGGTTTCACTTTGCAAAGGAGAAGTTACCATCATACCAGTCCCAAATCATAAGCAGAACACATGGTCTCCAACAAAAGACCTAAACCTGAACCAAACATGGTCCTTCAACTTTCCTCTGCCCCTTACAAAACTCCTTCCCTTCCTTTCATGTTACCAGGTCCTTATATTTTTTATTTCAAAGTTCCATATTCCCATCTCCTGTTCTCTTTAGGGAATTTGTCTGAATTAACTCCAGTGAAGAAGTACTTACTCTTCTCCTCCTTGACACTCAGAATTGTTACCAAATAAATAAATAATACTGATTTTTATGACTGGGAGCTATGCCCGGGGTTACCATACATTATTAATATGTTTTATAATTGCCCCCAAACCATTCTTGGACCTAGACTGAGCTTCTTTGCTTTCATTGTCCCGCCTTCTACAGTCATACCCAGAAACACACGTGTACACATACACAAATCCACAAGGATACTATCAGATTGTGTAGAGCAAGAGTTAATGAGACAATGCATTGCATATAACCTAATGGCAATGCTGATCCTTTGTAGGGACAAGGGCACACACATACTTGTGAATAGCACAGCAGAGGACTAAGCATTAGAAGAATTAGGCTTAAGTCTTGGCCCAGAGAACTAGCCACTTGACACAAGTCACTCAACTTCTAGGTGCCTGATTTTTTTCATCTATAAAATAGAGGAGCACAATGACCTAGTTTTAGATACAAAATGACACTGTGTCGAAGATGAAGCATGTTATGGGCCAAGCATGGTCATGCATGCCTTTAATGACTGCACTTATAAAAACTGAGCCAAGAGAACTACAAGGTCAAGGTCAGACTAGGCTACACAGCGAGATTCTATCTCAAAAATAAAAGTGCACTGACAACTATGAAGTACAAAATTGACATTGTTTCTGACACAAGATCAATAATATTGACTTAAATTTGCTAGCTTATTCTTTGTTTTGTGGAATAATAAGTTTTATCCCTCCTAACTTCTCCAAGATTAGCCCCTCGATCCAGAAGCACTGGGAAATGACTCATTTGGAAAACTGCATAGTAGCAAGAATGGTTGATTTAACTATTCTTTGTGAAACCTCTCTGAAAGATTTTAAATGTAGGCAAAGAGAACCATATGAAAGGCCTTATGGCTCTAGGAAGCAGATGCAAGATCAACAGGTACTGAGAATGCCAATCCAGGATGACAGAATCTCAGAGATGGCTGTGAACACAACACTAGCTACTAACCCCACAGGCTTCCTCAGCATGGCAGAACACTCCCAACATTAGCAGTATTCAGACATTTAATGCTGCATAGCTCACATTGGGACACAAACAGAATGCCCACACTGGACTTAGATTATTGGAACTAGTAAGGGAGATTTCTTTCAGCTTTTGAGTTTTATACTTTGGACTGGGGGAGATGGCTCACTTTGTAAAATGCTTACATTGCAAGTATAAGAACCCCACTTCCAACCCCAAGAGCTCATGTTGAAAATGCACGTATGGTAAGGCACACCTGCAAGCCCAGTGATCATGAGATGGGAGGCAGAAAATAGGTGAGTTCCTGAAAGGCCAGGGTCACCAGCTTGTCTCAAACAAAGTGTAGAACAGACCTTAGGACTGATAAATGGAAACTGTCCTCTGACACCCACACAAGCACCATAAAAACTTGTGCTTGCACTCACTCACACACATGAACACACGTACACACAAAATGCATACATAAATGAAAAATATATTATGTAATTTGTACTCATATAATCTCAAAATCAAAAACAAAGTACTACTGATGTCATAAACAACTTGTCAGAGGCAAGCTTTCTAAGCGCTCTCCATCTTTCCTGACCCCAACTCCCACAATGTCGCCTGAAAAGAAAAGCCATGGAGGAGCAGAATCTCAGACACTACTCATGATTCTAGCTTACAAAGTCAAAGAAGGACACAGGGAAGGGGGTGGCACAACTTCTAAAGAGGAGAAAGAACAAAGAGAAATGAAGAAAATGGAACTGAAAACTCTGACAGAAATAGACAAAGGGAAAAGAACGAAGGGAAAAAGAAAGAAACTTCAAGGATAGGTAAAGGGATGGAAACTGCAGGGAAAACAGGGCCATTGTTCTGCTTCCCCATTGAACAAAGGCTGGACCCAACACTGAGCCTCCTCTGCTGCCCAGGTGTGAGACTCTCCTTTCACTGTGTCTCACAAACAGTGTGAAGAATCTGCTTTGCTCAGAAACTGGAGTTCTGTTTCCTAGGATACCCAGACACTCAGATGTTCCTTCACATCACACAAAGAACCGCTGAAAGTGAAATTTTCCTCCCCAGGCCTGGGTATGACAGGTATGCTTTAGAATGTGGAGGTATAGGCAGAAGTCAATGTTAAAAGAGGGCACAAACATACAATGAAAAACGTGGTAGGAAGACAGGAGAATGAGACTCCAGGAGTAGTAGTAAAAATGTGGAGATGCAGACAAGGAGGAAAATAAGAAATAAAAGCTAATGGAGAAGCAAGTGTCAGGGAAGCATGCAGGCAAGCTCACATGGGAAAGGGTATATAAGTAAAGCAACATAAAAGACAGAGGAAAGAATGTGTTATTTATTACAGGGGCTCACATAGCCAGCTATAAGACATGCTCACGCTCCTACCATCAATGGTACTCTTGACTGAATCCATCTCACACCCCAAACAACCAACCAGGACTTCGCATAGCTCATGTCCTCAAGCTTTTTGTTCCTTAGAAATTTTTTTCTTCCAGTGCAGGAAGATTAGCAACAGCTTTTAAAATATACACAGCCATTGGCTGTTTCTTAATTTCTATTATTCACAAACTCTTTGAGGGAAGGAGCTACAACTTGGCTTCCCTAACAACCTGTTAAAATCTGGGATTCACAGAGTTCAAAGTTCATTGAGGAAAAGGGTCCTACTCTGTATTCCCATCAGACCCTGTGCTCATCTCCATCAATGCATTGCCACATCTTGGACATTCTCATCCACCCCTCTCCAGGCCTGAGACAACTAACGGAGTCATCTGTACCCACAACAGAGTTAACTTCAGAGTCACCTGTATCCTCAAACCTATCCTCATATCTTACAATGAAAAGTTACTTAACAGTGGTTTGATGGTTTGAACCTAATCTTCCCTGATAAAAGTTAATGAATCAGCAGAAATCAATAACTGATAGGTCCTAGGGTTTCCTGGTGAGAAGATTAGAATAGCAAAGCTGGAATGCTACTCAGACACAGGTATGTTTGAGCATCTAGTAATGCGCTGGGAACACACTGTCCACCATCTTAGAGTCTGATGAGGCTCTTGTAACATACTCCTAAGCCTTTGCACCTAAGAGGGAAGGACTCCATATGACAGGATGTCCTCAGTAGGGATGATAGAGAGAGGGAGGGAAGAGGAGATGAAGATACAAAGGCTAGAAGCCACCCCCACCTCAGCAAAACCTAAGTGTTAATGTATATACAGCTCAGCCAACCTCTATTGAATCTAATGCAGGGAGACAGGTGGAAAAAGAGGTAGGAAATGGCCCTTGGCACACAGTCCTGTGGAAGCAGTCACATAGAAGAAAGAATTACAACATACCATGAGGACTCATAGCAGAGATGTTTAGGAGACACTAAGATGGAAAATACAGAACATTTACTATCTGTTAGTATTTTCAAATGTTATACCATTAAATCATTAAAAAAAAATCACCTAACAAGACTGCAGTCTACATTTCATGTCTTTGAGGAAACCCGACCTAGAAAAATGTTACAGGGTTAAAAGAAAGTCAGCTCCCCTATGACATTTAAGTCAGTCCTCATCCCATTGTGCCATGTGCTGTGTGATATTTGCCCAGAACTGCTCAGCAACACTATTCCACTGAATTGCCCAAAATACCAAAGTCACAGTGTTCTGTCTCTAAACACATAAGTGAATTTGATTCCTTTTCATCCCAAGGCCACAAACCACCAAGTGAGTTGCCACTGGTCCCTTTCAGGACCATCAGAGTCCTCTATGCACCTTTCTCCATAACTATAAGACTGCTTTAATGGCAGGTAGTGTCTGCTGCAGTATTTACACACACAAACTTGGAGACACACACACATCACAAAATTGGAGGAAGGCCACCAAGGATAAGTTCAATTCTGAGTTAATAAAAGCCTAAGCTCTCTGCTGTCCCAAGAGTTATCTGTATGTACGCTTCAAGAGAAAGAGGCTGTTTTCCATTTCATTGCCCCTTACAGGCACAGTCCTATGGAAAGTTACATATAGAGGTGTACCTAATTCTTACTATTCCCCCATAGCAGAGAATAGATGAACAGGAATAAACACAGCACGTAGCACATACAGTCCCATTCAGTGATTGTGTTAGGCTGACTGTCGCAGCTCAACATCTCCACTAATATTTTTGCCTTCAGTTGTCAGCAGCCAAGAAGGTGGTGAGCAGAGGCTGACCTGATGATGATGGTATGACAGAAGTCTTCCTGTCATGGCCACTACAGAGTCAGAGCGGAAGAAAGGATGGAATTGATTCCCTCGACAATTAGAACCTAACCATCTTTCCCAGATCAGTCACCCCCAGATCTTCAGCCTTTGATTCCTTTCAACTTCAGGATATTTTCTTAGTCTCCTTGTCAATCCAGTTCAACAGTCTCTTTTTACAGACATCCACAGTTCACTTCCACATCTGAAAATACCCTGCAGCAGTGGGCTTCTGTTTAGAATTGTCAGAAAAAATGTAGGTTGCTCAGTGAAATTAGAGTTTCACATAAAGAACAGAAATAATTCCTAGTACAACTAAATAAGTTAAATGCCGTTGCTTTTTAATAAGGTGTGGGATATCCATTCTTTATCTAAAATCTGGCTTTCAAATCAAACAGTGCTGGGGTGTGAATGTGAAACGTCACCAACAGACTCCCAGGTTAGCACACCTGGTTCCCAGGTGGTAGCACTGTTTGGGGAGGAAGCAGAAACTTTAGGAGGTGGAGCACCATCGGAGGAATTTGAGGTTTTAGAGTCTGACTCTGCTTACTCTCCACGGCCTGTTTCCTGATGACAGATGCAAAATGATCATCTCTCTTACATCTCTGCTGTCATGCCTTCCCCACTATGATGGTCCTTCTTGAACTGTAAGGCACAACAAGCCTTCCCCCATGAGTTATTTCTTAATAAGTACTGGTTCACTGCAATGAGAATGGTAACAGAGACAACTGAGTAGCCTGCATTTCTATTTGCTAATTCTAGATAGGACATTAGGTGACGTTGTATGTAGTTTGGGTGGGAACTCCTTCAAGGCCTGTGTGTTAAAAGGCTTGGCCCCTAACTTACAGAAATACTGGAAGACAGAGTCACTGAGAGGTCTGAAGCCACTGATACTACACCTTCAAAAGGGGACTGTAGAACGCAGGTCGCTTAACTTTCCCATCTATTGTTCACCATGAAATGAGCATCTTGTTCCACCATGTACAAATGTAGGTGCACACACACACACACACACACACACACACACACACACACACACACACACACACACACTACAGTCTCACTCAATGCCCAAAAGTAAAGAGTCCAGCAGATCATGACAGAATTGGGAGCCAGAAATTACTGTGTAATGAGCTCTCCTGTTAGTTATTACCTAACCTTCAGCAAATCCACACGTTCTCTTTGGAGAATAGATAGAAGCCAGAGGTCTTTAACATTAGGCCTAGACTCACCACCAATCTCAAGAAATCATCGGTTTGCTTCTGTCCATATAAACAAAAAGGAGCTACCTTTGCTGTTTTTGAAAGGCATGCTGTTCATGAGAGGATGACTATTATTGGTAAAAGGTGTCCAGTGTTTAATCAGCCCACATTATACAGAGACCAGAAGTCAGAAAGGGATCTAATTCAAGTAGGATGCCCAGAAGAGTTGAACCAGTATATTATTGCTGTGGACAGTCCACATACCCCATGGTTTGGGTCCATTTAGAAGCATTCTATGATCCAAGAAGCAATCATTGGTTCCTTTATTTCTCAGCCCTGTGCCTCCAAGAAGGCATCAACTTTTACCACACCTCTCCCTTGAAGTCTATATCTTGCATTCACCTCTTGCTCTCCAGCCTCCTCATGCTTGGACTCTTTCTTTGCCTTGTCTTCCCTATCAAGACAAGATGTTTGAGACCTCATATTCTAGTCAATGTTCCACTTGTGCCTTGGGGAAGGAATGAAGTGCATACTCTCCAGCCATATTAGCTATTTTCAATTCTAATTCCACCACAAGCCTTCAAACTTATGATATTGCTACTCTGAGATACAATGTTCTTACCTGTAAAATGGGGGCAAAGCCTCATCAGAAAGGTTAAGGATTTTAAAAGTCAGTGCTTGTAAATCTCTTTACATAATACAATTACCACATTGATTCTTGGTCATAAGCAATACAAATAAATTTTAGTTGTCTTAAAGTCCAAACACTTTATTGTATCCCCCACCAAACAGGCTCAACATTTTTTGAGAGCTTACCAGGAGGTCACATAATTGAAGGACTATCAGAAGACTAGTCTGAGAAATTCAGAAAGCAGCCATCTTAGTGTGCTAGGGATGGCCAGATCCTAATCCAAGGAAACTATGAATGTTATCTGCTATGACAAAAAGAACTTTCCTCAAGGTTAAAGACCTTGAGGTGGAAAGATTGTTCTAGACTATACAATACTCTATAAATGCAAAGGTACATCTAAGAAGATGGCAGAGGAAGACTTCTCTAAGGACAAGATAACAACGGAAGGACAGAAGCAAGGTGCTGTCCATCCTGCTAATTTTAAAGATGGAGGAAGGTCACCAAGAACAGGTGGATAGCTCCAGAAGCTGGAGAAGAGAAAGAAATGGATTCTCTCCAGTGAACACAACTGAGCTACACTGGGACAACCTTTTACCATTTCCAAGGTGAACAAGACTCTGCAAGAATGCACACAAAGTAGACTCCCCACAGGGAGATAAAAGTCATATAAATAAGGAAATAAATAATAATTTTAAAAGCCACTGTCTGCTTCAGCCTGACTCATACAAAGCATCTGATAAAATGGTATTGCAGATCAGGAAGAGAAAGACCATTATCAGTTTCCTTGTCTGGAAAATGAGGTGACCATGAAGACAGACTTCTCAGGCCCCTTCTGGCTCTGAGACTTGAGTCACAGCCTGCCCAAGAGGCACTACCCTCTGCAGCTCACCAACTATGCTCAGGATCCAGACATCTGTGCAGCACTAAACACTCAGCTACTCGGTTCCCAAATCTTAAACACAAGCCTCATTGTTACATTGAACATCCAGGCATGCATGGTTCAAATGGCTTAGAAAAGAAGTCTAATGAATTGAGTCCTTGTAACTTGATTCAAGCCAGCTTCTTGATGGAAGGAGTTGCATTTCTGCTTCCATCCACTATAGGCACTTTCTCTAACAATAGGAACAGCAGGGGGCGGGGAAAGCCCAACTTAAGGACCATGGACATTAATATAGTCTCTCTGAAACAGGATGGCTAGACTCATGCATGGGGGATATGCCTATGTACCTGTGGCAATAACCAAAGATCCAAACCAAGGGAACTTTAACCACACATGTAAATCATTATGATCCATCAAAAATCCATTGAATTACATCTAACACTATGCTCTCCATTTCCTTTACATGAATTATGGGAAGTGTGATTTAATTTGGGAATCAATTTCTAGAGAATTTATTTCATTTTACTGTTTTAAATGAAGAATAAAGAAAGAAGGGTTCATTCATTAAATTGTTCACATAGAGACTATTCAAAAGGAAACTAAGTTGACCAAAATAGGGAAGTCAAAGAAGCTGAGAATGAGAAAACAATCTGGCTGCCTAATTCTCAGTCCCTGTAAGCATCCTCCTCCTCCCCATTGGCTGTAATGCAGTCCCTTGATGCCACTGGGGTTAGCTTCAATGCAAAGCCCAAGACCCATGCCGTAGTCGCTTGAGGCCTACTGAGCACACATGCTAGTATTCCCATGGGAACCAAATTGGAGGTAGCAGCTGTCCTCATGACATTAAATGCAAGATATGGTTATAGTGAGTCATAAGGTCAAAGGTAACCCATGAATAAGAGGCGTGAAGTGGTCCTCTGATGCAGGAAGAGGCATGTACAGGAAGAGCAAGGAAGGCAGGAGATTAATTAGCATGTTTATGACATTAAAACCAGAGTGGTGTATCTAAGATCTGGTGAGGCAGGGAGGGTGGAGAATAATAGACAATTCAGAAGAACTGGAAAATGTCACCAATAAGGAAGACCTCATGGGATGTGTTGGTTTGGATGGACCTGGCAGTATTCCAAGAGCATTGGCTGATAGTCTTAAGTGTGGAGGTAGTCCACCAGCTAGTCACACAGCCACTCTGTGTTCAAAAGAATTTTCCTGCTTGATGGTATCTTACTTTCCCTTCAACCCCAGATTCAGTTACTACAGCCAGATAGATGTTAGCCTTGAACTTGATCCTCAATTAATTCTTCTCTTGTAGCAGGCCTATCCTGTGGTCATGTATATTTCACCAGGCTCCAGGCTCACTATGGGTAGACCCAGACCAATCTTTAAAAACTGTTTATTGCCATAGGCACTAATTGGTTTAAGAATGGCCAGATATGCTACAACTTAGGCCACTTATCTATAAGGGCAAAAGTCTTCAGGACTTCAATTGACCTACATTATAGTACAAACTAAAAGTATATACATCAGTGACATTTTTCAGACTATATTGATCACAGCTAAATAAGAAACATTTTATAATAGAGGCAGGATGAATGTTTATATATGCACATAGCACATAAAATATTTATTCAATATGTGGCAGAGTTGCATCTTTCTCTTTAATACTTCCTTTCTTATGCTTAAAGTTGGTTGCAATCAAGTTCATTTCTTGACCTTCTAGTGCAGTGGTCATCAACCTTCCTAAAATGCTCTGTGACCCTTTGATACAATTCCTCATGTTGTGGGGACCCCCTAACCACAGTTCTAGTAGAATTTACTCACAGTAGCCTTAACCAGCCAACTCTCTCTTCCTCTCCCTCTCCCTCTCCCTCACACACATATTCTCTCTAAGGATCCTGTTCTGAAAAGGTCAGATAGACCAACACAAATGACTGATTGAACAGAACCATGAACCTTCTTGGTGTTTCTCCAAATCACAAAACAGTTTGCACTGAAAGGCTTGACTGCTATGTTCCAAGAACTGGAGACCCAGCATTAGAGAAAGAAACTTCTTCGGGTACAAGAAGTAAAATGTATAGTCTCAATGACAGAACACAGAGAAGAATAAAACACACATACACTACACACACACACACACACACACACACACACACACACACACACACAAACACACAAAAGCCATCATCATAGAGTGTTATCTATTTCTGGTTTGTTTTTGTGTTCTTTGTTGTTTTCCTTATGTCTTTGTCTGCTCCACAGACAATAAGTGACAGCCAAGAAGGTCTAACATTTCTTGGGAGAATGAGAATGCAGGTAGGGTCAATTTGTCCTTTCCATTAAGAAAAGTTTATGCCATTTACAGCAGGGAACAAATGCCTCTGACCTTAGTAAAAGTGGGAAACCACTTATGGAACAGAAAATGTAGTTCCCAAGTTAAATTTCAAAGGAAACTTAGTGGGTGGTGGTAAAATACACCTTTTGATGAAAAAGAAGTCATGGCACAAACCCCTTCCTCCCCTTGCCCACCATAACAAAGCTTAATGGTCAAAACAGGTCATACAGAAAAGGTTATGCTGACATCTGGGGACAGGCCACTCTTGGTAGTGAACAGCTGACCTTTGCACCACAAGGCATTTAGCAGTATCCTTAGCTGATAGCCAATAGCTACCAGTAGCAGTCCCCTTTCCACCAGCTGTGACAGAATGTCTCTGGATATTATCAAATGTCTACTGGGAAACAAAGCCACCCCTTGGGGGACCCCTGAACAAGGAGGCCTTTGTAATAACCCTCACAAGCATGAGAAACGCCTAATTGCTGACCAAAGTTAGTGAATGGCATGTTTCCCACAAGGCCACCCAATCAGAAATGAGAGGTTGATTGTATAATCTTAGTCATAAATTTTAACTACCAACAGTCCTGGGTTCTGTTTTCTGGGGTGGGGGAAGGATTATCCACTCAGACCCAGAAAATGAAAAAGCTAAAAGAGGCAAAACTCTAATCATCATTCAGGTCCTAGAGAGAATGACAAAGATGAAAAGAAAGTTTTCTCATTGCTTTACAGTTCACACAGACATCACCCATCCTCATTTCCTATGTTAGAGAACTAAAGCTTGGAGAGAGAAACTGCCTCGACCAAGGGCACTGCAATAGTAAATGAGACTCAAATCCACACATTTGGATTCTAACTTTGGTGCTTTTGGTAGCTACAAAAGATAATGGCTAATCACTAGAAACATATCCCAAAGGCACACATGTGTGATAAACACTCTCCAGGACAGCCACAGAGCTGCCTCTCTTCAGAGCCTTATGATGGCCTGTGATTGCAACATCATATGGAGGTGACCAGAACTGTGCTTCAGAGAGCTAACAATGAAGGAGAATGGCTGCAGAGGGAAATCACACAACGTAAGAACTTGCTAACATAAATACATGTTCTTTGGGCTGTTTTTCTAGTGGGGATAAGGGACTTCTGCTGATCCTCCACCCACATACTTTCTGTCACTAGGGTCCCCTCCAAACCTGGAACAAACACTTGTGAGATGGCTAACCAGGACATAAGTAGAACCCAGCCAAGAAGGAAAGCTTGGCTAATAATAATCCATGTGACAGCCAAGTTCCCAATACCAGCTTTGGTAGAATGCACTAGGGAACTCCAAAGTGAGACTCCATGGATTGGCTATGCAGCCCAACACAGCTCACGAGTATGGTTACCTACCGCTGCCATTGCCAGAACCTTCTCTTCTACCTACATTCCTCTGTAGTTCTTCAGCAGACTGCAACATTCTCATGTGAAATTGCTGGCCATGGTAGGTTGAGGTACAAGCAGCCCCTTCCCTGGGATATTTGGGGATGGGCAACAGAGCTCAGCTATCACTTCTGAAGCAGCTAAAGTCATAAAAGCAAAAGCCTCAGAGCTGACTAGCCATGATCTCAATAACAGAGCAAAGCTGGCTACAGTGAGAAAGAACGAGAGCAGCTGATCCCAAAGAAGAGAGAAGAGATGAAAACAAAAGGATTCCTGCAGGAATTGAGCTTGTGTTCATAGGGTCCTAGCTATTTCTTTGTCTTTCTGTAACATGTAGTTCTATGAAACATGCCCTTCCTGGTCAAAACAACACCAGGTAGAGTCCCATCACAATCACTGCTCATCTTCTTAGTCCAGATAATACCACTAAAGTCAAAGTTGGTATAACTGGTTTAGCCAGACCTACAAGAGCCAAGGGATGCATAAAGCAACAACAACAATAACAACAAAAGCATAGAACCATGCCCTGGCATACAGCTAATATGCAGTAACAGAATTTGTGAGTGTTTGTGCAAGTTTTTGCCTTGATAATGTCTTAGCAAGTGGCTAGATTCCTAAGATACTAAAACAATACTCCCTCTCAGTATCCAAGAGTCACAGGACTTATATTCATTCATGACTCCAAGAATGCTAGAGTCCTCTTCTCAAACATCAGAGGGGGGGGGACAGCACTGCATGGTCAGAGGGGGGCGACAGACAGACTCCACCACTGTTATGCAGGCACAAACGAGGATGAAGGCCAACTGAAGACTATCTTGAAGTTTTGTGGTTTAGATGACCTTCACCAGACAGGTGCCACTATCGCCATTTCACATGCTGACCCAAGCAATCTTTCAAAGGTTGAGGGAGAACATGTAAATAAAAGGCTCCCTTCTCACAGTGCTATGAGGTATGCTGCTTTTTTTCCCTTCCCCCATCTGGGAAATACTTGGCTTAAGTAATCTGTTTGAATTTGTAAAACTTTCTCAAATCAGTGACCCTTTCCAACAAATCATAGATCCATAAATCTTAGGAAAATATGTTTGTCCATTGTTCTACATTCCTGGTTCTGCTGACAATGTCTGGGAGATTGATCTGCATAACAGGCATATGCCATTTTTCTTCCAGCACGACAAGTATTTTGGGGGAAAAAAACTAGATAAGATTTCCTGTACTTGCTGAGCAGCCAAACTCATAATTACAGGTTTGATGAAGAGGCGGCCATATAGCTACTATAAAATACCAACTGTCTGAAAAACCCCAAATGAACTAGAGCCATTTGTCAGAGAAAACAAAATGCTTTTTACTTTTTAGAGTCATTAAGCCAAAATTCATTCAAGGAGTTCTGAGTCATATCACATACCCTACCACCTATTTGGAATATAATAAGAATAGCAGCAATTTTAATAATTAAAAAGAATTGTGTCTCTATACAGGAACTGTTTGTTATCCAAATCTATTTGATAGTGATATGTAAGCACAAACAACGTAAGTGGCTTTAATTGTAGTGTCATTGTGAATGAGAAAGTGCTGAGCTGTTAGAGGAATTCACAGGTTATGTGGGTGCACATCTAAGGGGCATGGCTATTTTCTCGGAGGGGACACTATCGATACTGCACATTCATTAATCATGAAGTCCAGACAAAGGAACTGCTGCCCCTCATAAACGTCTTGGCACCAATGTCCAAGTTTAAACTAAGTGACAAAGATTTCTCCCTTCTGCTCTGAAATTATTTTTACCTTGCCAGCTATGCAAATTAGCCATGGCCTCTGAGCATGAAAGAAACCAGGCTGAGCCCAATTAGTCTTTTATGAAAAATGAAAATGGTGTAACTGGAGGCCCTGATACTGAGCTTCACAAATTCTGTGGGTGACCCTGTAGATAGAGAGTTTGGCAAGTGTCGGTGTCATAAACAATTTCTAAAGATTTATTAATTTTTAGTTTATATGCATAGATGTTTTGTTTGTACTATGTATGTAAGTGTACTGTGTGCATGTGTGATGCCCGCAGTGGTCAGAAGAGGGCATCAGATGCCGGGGATCTGGAGTCACAGATAGTTGTGAGCTACATGTGAGTGTTGGAAACTGAACCCTAGTCTTTCCCCAAAGCAGCAAATGCTCTTGGCCACGAAACCATCTCTCCATCCATCTTCTGTGTCAATCTAACATCTAAAAGGGCAAGGTTTAGGAAATTCACACACAAAAAAATATAGACTGCTTAATGATTACATTTTAAAATTCCCATAGCCAAAGATACTCAGATTAAAATAACTTAGGAACTGGCATGTCCATCATATTGCTGTCACTGGAAGGTTAATAAATTGGCACTATCACTTTGCAAACTATAGAACAATACACACTCTTTGCCTCAATCGTTTCAGATTATTTGAAGTACACACTCCAAAATGAAGGTAAGTTTTAGGTAAAAAAAAAAGTTTTTATATAATGTTGCTTATATACAAGTATCTAAAGTATACATGTTTAAGCAGTATCTAAACTTTTAAATGATCTAAAATCACCTACAACTAAAGAAACCAACCTAATTTAAAAAATGGCCAAACATAGTGAAAAGTCTTTTCAATACAGAAAAGACATAAAAAGCAAAGAAGCACATGAAAGATGCATTTCAAATCATTAGAGAGACACAAGCTGCAACCAAGACAGTGGTGACTCTATGCCTATTAGAGGGCTGAACTCAAAGCCACCCCCAAAGAATCAAAAGCCTGACAGTGCTGACCACTGTGAAGAATGGGACAACTGGGAACAACTGGAAACCAGACATTCTGTTGGAAATGCAAAAGAGCACAGCCATTTGGTAAACAGCCAGACTGCTCTTTATGGAGTTATACACATGCTGACCATTGCACTTGGCAATGGTCAGTTATCTGTCACATCTCTGCCCATACCTGCCCAGACTGCACACAATCCAAATAGTACTCAACTGGTAAATCAATCAATTGTAACACAACTTGGCTGTCCATAGAACTGAGCGTTGGTTAGCAATAAAAAGGGAGTAACTACTGATGTGTGCAATAAGCATGGGCACCTTTTGGAAGCACTCGGCTGCAGTCTGAAGGCTGCTCAGACTTCATTTAAATGGAAAGGCTTGTGTGTCTATGAGGAAAATGGTTCAGTATCTTCTCAGGCACTGAGGATGGGGAAATGGACAAGAAAGGGGCTTAGGATGATTGAAGGGTGCAGAAATATTCTGTGCCTGGAATATGCCATCACTGTCAAAATACATGCAGTTGTATTTCTAAAAGAAAGGATAGATTTTACTGTATGCAAGTAAACTTGACTTCAAAAAGAATCAGTCCTTAAGTTTGTTCCAAATTGTGGTAAAATATATAGATCACAAAATTTACAATTTTGAACACTCTCAGGTCGTTCTGTGGCATTAAAGATATTCATGTTATTATATAGCCATAATATCCAACGATCAGCAGGACTTTTTCATCTTCCAAAACTGAGGCCCTGTGCCCACTAAACCAGTCACTCTCCTGTCCTACCAGCTCCCGGCAGCCATCTCCCACTTTCTGCCTCTGAATTCAACTACTGTAAGTACGTGATTCGGGTGAAATCACACAGCATTTGTCTCCTTTATTTCATGCAGCATGATATCTCCAATGTTCAACCATGTTAGAGTGTATCCCCTCCTTTGTAAGACTGAATAATATTTGTTTTCTCATCAGTCCCTCAGTCACATTTGGGTTGCTTTGACCTTTTGGATGTTGTGCATAGTGTTACTAGAATGTGCAAAACTCTATGCTGACCCTTGCTTTTTAATTCCATTGGGTGTAAGCCAAAAAATGGAACTGCTGAATCTCATGGTAAATTCTACATTGAATTCTTAAAGGAACCGTATATCGCCAGTTTCCCACTAAGTGGAATACTATATAGTCTTTAAAATGTTATTGCTAGGGGCTAGACAGATGGCTCAGTAGTTAAGAACATTTTCTGTTCTTGCAGAGGACCCAGGTTCAGGCCCTAGTGCACATATGGTGGCTTACAACCGTCCTTAACTCCAGTTCCAGGGGTTTCAAGGCTCCCTTCAGGCCTCCAGGGGTACAGATGCAAGCAAAACATGCATACACATAAAATAAAAATTTTAATCATCTTCACTTAAAACTGTTGTATCTATAGAACATTTTAATAACATGGAAAATGGTATGTAAAGCCTACTAGAAAAAAATAAGTACAATTTTAAGGGGTAAATACTTTCCTTTCAATATACATTCTACAGTGTGAAATGTATAAGAAAAGACAAAGATTTGAAGGCAACAGTTATTATCTTTAGGCAGTGAAGTTGCTGATCAGCTGTCCAATAGTAACCCTTCATCTAGATGTTTTCCATGGTTCCAGTTACTTTTATTCTGGAACTATTAATGAAAAATTCTAGAAATAAACCATTTATAAGTTTCAAATTAAGTAGCTAATGAAATCTCAGACTACCTCCCTCTGTCCCCATCAGTACAGCACATCCCTGTGTGCAGCAAACCCACCCTGTATGTTCTCCCATAGTCCCTTGCTGGCATCTCCATCATCTTATTGACTGTTGGGCTACTGTAGTATACTTAATGGCCCCAAAGTACAAAGGTAGTGATTTGGAAATCTGAGTACATGAAAGAGAAGCATTAATCTATTGCTTTAAGTGAAAGGATAAAACATAACAAGATACTTTAAGGAGGGGGAGTTATGTACTCATAAGTTTTGCTATATGTTTCAGTTAATTATCACTGCCCGTCCCTTATTGTGCATCATTTGTAAAGTTTTATCATCCATATGCACACATACGGAGAAGTGATAAACATATGGTTTGCTAGTCTCAGGTACCCACTAAAGGCCTTAAACATATTCCCAGTGGATAAGGTGTACTGTTCTAGCTTTATGCTCATTTGTATTTCCCAGGTTTTATTACACAAACATCTTTCTTCCATGACCAGAATAATTTTGTAAAAGACAATGTGACTTATGTATAGCCACTCACATTGTAATTGTTGTAATCCCAACATTCAGGAGGCTGAGGTAGGAAGATTGTGAGTTGCTATGAGTTCAAGGCCAGCCTGGGCTGTGCAGTGAAACTTTGTCTCAAATAATTGTATATAAATAAAGGGTAATATTAATGTTGCTTATAGTGTCTCCTTAACCTCTGCAAGTCAGGGGTATATAGAAGCAACTCTATGTGACTTTCTCAGCAGCCATTCTGTACGCACCGGACCTTTGTCTCTCAACCTGGTGCTCTGAGACAACACAGCCCTTCCTTTTGTCCCCAGGCATCCATCTTCATCATTCTGCACTGTCAGCTCCTGGATGGGGTTCACACTTGCATCCTCCATGTCCTCAGCCTGCTGCCATCTGGCTTCTGCCCTATCCATTCTATGAGGTTTTCAACGGCCTTCCAGGTCCCAAGAGCCAAGATGTCCATGTTGGTATTCATATTGTAATGCAGGCTGAGCATCCCTAATCCAAACATCTAAATTCCAAAATACTCTGAAAGCTGGAATTGGTGAGGATGGCCATGATATTACAACAGAAAATGCCACTCTTCAGCTCACAGGACATATGTCAGTCAGACTGCAGGCACAGTAACAATACTGTATAAAATCCCCTTCAGACTGTATGCATAAAGTATATACAGAGTAAAATTAATACTTGGGGTCCATCCATAAAAGATCTTGATTTGTATGTATTATATATATATATATATATATATATATATATATATATATTCCAAAATTTTAAAAAATATCTGAAGTCCGAAATACTTTTGGCCTCCATCATGTTCCCATAAGGGATACTCATCCTGATTTACAGTGGTATTTTTGAAGTCCTTGTCTTTCCTTCCCAGTTCCCCTTTCCTAGCTAGTCTTCTTCCTCCAGTCCCCCTTAAAAGTAATGCCCCCTAAGATTTCATAGTTGTCCCTCCTCACTTTCACCTCACACACTCTCCTTTAAGGCTCTTCATCTTCCCACCCTCCCTGGATGCAAAGCCTGCTGGGTAGTGTCTTCTCCTTGTATACATACAGAGCCTATCTATACTCCAGCTGTATAGTGCCTCCAACAGTCCCCTCCAGAGCTTCTGGTCAACAGGTACCCTGCAGGGGGACCTTCTTTTTAGTCTCCTCCATTTTTTAGATGCAAATTCTCACTACATACCCCAGGCTAGCACTGAACTAATGATGCAGTCCAAGATGGCCTCTCTAATTTCTCTGACACCACAACCAGCATGCTACTCAATTTTCACAAGAACACCCTTGGATTCGCTCTGCTTCTCTGTTCCTCCTCCTCCATCCTGGACTCCAGGCCATTCCCATAGCTATGTTTCTAAACTTTAAGTCTGACCTGGAGCTTTGCAGTCTAAATCTCTCCTGCTCTCCCAACTAACAGGCACAGCCCAATACTAGTATCCTAGTCTTTTTCACGGCTGCCCCACACCACCCTCCAGTTACCTCAAGGGACCAAGCACCCCATAGTTCATCATTCCTGTGTGTACTTTGCATCATCTCTGTGCGGTCAGCTTCCTCCCAAACTACCTCCTCTGGGAAGCTCTCATAGACTACTCTTCCCCAAGTCTTCTCTCTTATAGTCCATTTTCTTATTCGTCTTTCATTATATGGTTCTTTGGGGGCAAGGCCTGTGCATGATTTCCAGTATAATCTGGAGTAAGATACTTTCTATGCAGTAAATGTACAATAAATGACAGGAAAGAAAAGAATGAGCAAAGTCTAAGTTGGACATAATTGTAAGAACCCAACCTATAGGACTCTGTCAAATATCCCAGGCTAAGCTCATCTCAGCCTTCATCAGACCCTTGTAGGAACTGGATCCTACCCCCAAAACTTACAGTTCCCTTTCTTCATATATCCTCAAGTCAGTTCTACAAACATCCCCGACTGTCATTTCTTCCTGGATCTGTTGTCTCCTCTAAGCCCACTTCCATCCCACTCTGATTTCTCTGTCAATCATTCTTTGGACAAACCCTAGCTATTCTGGTATGATTTGTCTAGACCTACTCCCTTTTGCTGTTTCAAAGATATAACCATTTCTAAACCATCGCACAGGAGGGAATTTAGAGGCAGTCAGTGGGAATCTTCCTCTGGGACACTGGTCGCTGGTCACAGTAAGCCAGAGGGTGCATCCCTATGACTCTATCTCACTGTTTAATGTATCCAAAGTCCTGCCTGCCTTCTCCTACCCCCGGAGCAGCAAAGTGTCCCAGATGCATTCCCCAACCAGAGGAATCACTGGAGCAAAGCTATGCCTAAGAAGGCTGGGGCAGCAGCTTAGGAGTTAGAAGAGATGGCTCGACAGGGGAACAGATGGGACCTGCAACAGCCCTGCTTCAAAGGAACAAGGTTCTCAAGTTGAAGGAAATCCTAGGGTAGAAAAGAAGTCCATTGTCTCCACCTTCCCAGAATGCTCAGCATACTAGCTGAGTGGGCCAGCTTCATGTGACTGCCAGGGGGCCTGGCAAAGCCCATGAAACCATGAGAAAGAATCTAGGTAATTCCAGGATGGCAAAAGGTGACTGCAATATGGTAAAAATTAGGCCTGTCTTTTCATAGGGAAATTTAGGGCTTGGCAGAAAAACCAAGACGTGTTATAGGGGAAACAGAGGCCTACTCTGAGGCTTTTTGAGCAGGCTCATGACGGGGTACTGTGTGTGGCACCATCAGAGACATCCTGCTGACAGTCAGGAGGCTAAGCCCTCCAGAAGCCAACACTGGAATGGCAGAAAGGAGGGCAGTGGGAATTCTGACCCCAATTCTGCAAATATCACACAGACACCCCCCCTCCTAAGCCCCATTAAAACCCCTTCTCCTGGCACGAAGGGGGGGGGGCATTTCTCAGCTTCCTGCTCCAGGACCACGTGATGTTTGCACTTGCTGATCTCACCTTCGCTGACATATTTAAATGAAATGGAAGGGGTGTTCAGCATTCTGTGTGAACTCTAAGAAAGGCTGTGAACTAGCTAATTACCCCCCGGTTCTCCTAAACCTGCATTTGACACCTCTATAACAGCAGCTGCAGCTGCACCAAGGAACAGGAACCATCAGAATGTGCTATCTCATCACCTCAGAATGAGCATGCTGCCCCTGGCCCCACTCACAACTCCCAGCCCAAACAACTAACTAGTCCACATGCTCTAGGAAGAATCTCTGTCTCTGGGGAGCCATCCTGAGGAGAGCAGGTCCTAGTGGGGATTACGGGAGGGGAACAATCTCAGACCCGAAGCCAGAGATTCTCTGACCATGAGAGGTTCAGGGGAGATGAACCAGTCGGTTTGGCCCTTGCCCCACTGCTTTCCATTCACGGTGCCTTCCACCACTTCTAATACAAACCACTACAGTTAGAGGAAGACTACCCAGATTCCCCTGCTCTATACCCGCACCTAGGCACCTCTACCACCCCAGTCCTCTTCTTTGGCTGTATCCTCAGAGGGAAGGAAACAAGGACACAGCCCTGGCACAGTCACAGGACCAGTGACAGTAGCTGGAGAGCTAAACACACCTCCACTATTCCAAAGCTTGTAGCTCATGTGGGCCTGTGTTTCCATTGGCCTTAAGATATTTCTTTCTTTAGGTAGAATTGAAAGAGTGAGGATTGGAGGAGCTTTTCTGAGTATCTATACAAAGCTGAGGAAGGAGTTTGCATTGCTCAGACTGGCAGGAATCACAGTGAAGGTGAAAGAATTTTTTGCCTTACTCATCTGCCATCCATTCCTGCAGGCACAGGTCATTATATTAACACAAGTATATTCTGTTTCCTGTCTCCTTAGCCTTTACAGCCTAGTAGACCACATATTCCAAGAGCCAAGACCAGGGACAAGAGTGGATGCTCCTGACTTTGGTACCACCTGAGTCCTGGCCCATGCCTTCAAGGCCTTATGTTTTCCCTGGGAACTGCTGGAGTCACAGAGGAAACAGCTGATCTTTCTTTTCTGTTCAATTTCCTTCCCAATGTCAACCCAGAAGAAACTGCAGGTGGCACCAGAGTAGCCTGCTAAGGCTGAGCGAGAGTGAAGGAAAAAGGAGAAAATTAAAGCCAATAGTGTAAGGGCCCCTGCCCTCCAGGGGCATGGCTAGCTTGTTTAAGGTTTCCTACTGATGGGGGAGCAGCAGGCACTCTACCTGTGGGTGGAAAAACTGTGACAGGGCACCCGTATCATCCTGGAGCCTGTAAGTCTATGCCTTTCTCATCAGTCTCACCCAGTAGGGATCCCTTTCTGACTTTGGTGACTGATGTCCAGCCATTGTTTTGACTCTCCTGTAAATATCAGAAGTTATTTAAATGGATAAGTCAATTTTTTTAAAGTAAAATCCAGATCAGACAATATAAAGCAAAGCACCTGAGCATTTTACACAGTAACAGTGGCTCAAGTATTTCTGAACTTTGAAGCTGGGGCAGCACTTTTTCATGTACATTTTCCACATGGCAATTCACCTGTCTCTCTGTTCACCATCTGGAGACATTCTGCATGGGGACTGTTGTCCCTATCAGGTATTTCCTGATTTAACATTTAACACATAAATAATACCTACAGCAGAACTGGACTTGAACCCACTCTCCTCCCAAATTCAATGTTCATGTGAACAGAGTATTCAAACGAACAGTCTTGGAAACCTGAGAGGATGTCTTGCATGAAGAAGGAGGAGGAGGAGGAGGAAGAGGAGGAGTAGGAGGAGGAGAAGAAAAGAAGAAGAAAAAAAGAAGAAGAAAAAGAAGAAGAAAAGAAGAAGACGACGACGACGATGATGACGACGACAACTCTAGAATGATTACCAGTGAGCTCACTGTCAATGCCAGAACAACTCAGCAGTATATCACACCATTTGAGAGCAATAAGAAAGTAAGATGCTTGACTAATGCCTGTACAGGAGTGTTAGCTCAGTGTCAGTGCAGGCCCAGAAAATAAGGGCTGTGGCAAGCACCACAGCCACAGCCTCTCATTATCAGGAGCTGGCCTGAGGTTGCTTAGGATAAATGGATCCAAAGGAACCTTTCTGACTGTTTCAATGGGATTTTGAGAGAAATCAGCCAGGAAAATGCTCAGGATTTGGTATCCCTAGATTTCAGCAAACTGTTCTTACATTCCACTGTCACAATGGCAGAAAGGGCCACTTTGCGATTCTGTCACTTGAAAACATCTTTTCCAAGTTTTATTGATCAATAGATAAAACACTGAATTACAACATACCAACTTTGCTATTAGAGCCTATGTGGCCCAGAGCAATGGACCCAACTTCTCTGTGGTTCCATCTCCTCGTTAGTGAAATAATGACCATCTCAGAAGACCAGGGGTTGACAGAGAGAGAAAAGCAAATGCATGGAAGTGTGTGTGTGTGTGTGTGTGTGTGTGTGTGTGTGTGTGTGTGTGTGTGTGTGTGTGTGTGTGTGTGTGTGTGCTGCCCGTTAGCTGCCATTGTGCTGTTTCTTTACATTCAACAATTTTTATAAGCAGCTCATATGACAAAAAAAGAGATAGGAAAATCAGCTGTTCCTATGTAGCTCTGGAAATGACGCCCACAGGTTTCATGTCTACCAATGGGATTATGAGAGAGGTGTCCATCCAGCAACTGATAGGAGCAAATGCAGAGACCCACAGCCAAACCAGGGAGCCAGGAGAATTCCTCAGAAAAGGGAGATGAAGGAGTGTAGGAGCCAGAAGAGTCAGGACACTATGAGAACATGACCCACAGAACCAACTAATCAGAGCTCCTAGAGACTCAGAGAGACTGAAGTGACAATCACCAACCCTGTTATGGGTCTGAGCTAGGTCGTCTGCATATATGTCATGGTTGTGTAGCTTGATGTTCTCATGGGATTTCTGACAGTGATGTCTCTGACTCTTTGCACTGTTTGGGGACCTTTTCCTCCTACTGGGAAACCTGGTCCACCCTTTGATTTGATTTGTGCCTAGTTTTATTGTAACTTGCTATGCCATCTTCAGTTGATATCCCCAGGAGGTCTGCTCCTTTTTTTATTTTTTTTTTTGAAGGGAAAGAGAGGATGAGTGGATCTGGTGTATCTGGGGGAAAAAGGAGGTGGGAGGCCCTAGGAGGAGTGGGGAGACAGGAAACTGTAGTTAGGATATAATGTATGAGAGGAGAATTAAAAAAAAAAATCTCAGAATTTTTACAACTCCAGCACCATGTGTCCTGAGCTGCTCTACGGGACAGCAGAGAAGTTACAGTTGTGCATTCTATTTAGAGTGTACTATTTTAAGAGCAATTCTGAGACAAAGGGGCAATGGCCATGTGTGGTTATTGCCAAAGTTTGTGATCCAAATGTCTGTCATAAATATATCTCAGTGCTATAGTCAATATACACTAACAGGTGAGAAGAAACCACGTTGGAATGCAGGTGGGTAGCAGCAAACAAGGCATCTTGCGATGCCATCAGATGAAAAGTTACCTATGCTTGGAGGCTGAGCTGGGGGGACGACTCTGTAGATAAAGCACGTATCAAGTAAACACAAGGATCTGAATTCCGAACCTCAGATCTCCTGTAAGGCTGGATGTGATCACATGTGTCTATGTTCCCAGCACTCCTACAGTGAGATGAATGGCAGAGACAGGAGAATCCCTAGAGCTCAGGGGCCAGCTACCCTGCTGTACACAGTAGCAACCATCAAGAGACCTTGTCTGAGACAAGGTGGACAGTGAGAACCAAAGACTGAGCTTGTCCTCTGGCTCCACACATGTACATCATGGTACACACATTCCCACATTCACATACATGAACACACGTGACACAGGATGACAAAAAAAAAAAAGGATGAATGTTTTGTTTGGTGTCAACTGTCAATCAGATGAATACATCAGTGCTTTGCTTATTGCATGGCTTTTGAGACACTGGCTCAAGTCAGAGAGAGAGAGATTTTTACCAAAGAGAATGAGAGAAATCTAATCCAACAATGAAATGATGTGTTCTGTTCTGTAATGAACTTAACACCACAAGCAGCGTCAACTCAGAGGCTTGGTGTTCAGCTGTCAGGCATGCTGATGAAGTAGAAGTTCCTAAACACTTTCTTCACCCCTAGGTCCGTAGTGTCAGCCCCTCTCTGAGGAACAGAGTTCTCTTCTGCATATGCTTCCCAACCGAAGTCCTGTGGAGTTCCCAATCCCACAGGCACCTTCCAGAATTGATCTGTGAGGCACATATTGAACAATGAAAGGATTCAGCTATCTGAGATGACTGTCTGGTATGAGGATTTCAACATTGAAACAAGTGACCCTCTGGAACCCTAAGAGAACTGCCAAGAGTATGTATGAGGAGCCTGAGCTCCAAGCAGCCTACATCGGGGACCTCAATTGCACAGGCCAAACGCTGCATCACTGCCTCCCCCAACCACCCACTATCACCATGGCAACCATCAGAGCTGCCTGCCTAGGCAAGGTTCTTAGATTCAAGCAGGGGGAGGCCCAGTTTTTCTTGCAATTTCTCAAAGTAGTAGGCCCTAAGGGGAAGCAGGTAGGAGGGCCCAAGAAGGGGAGTTTATTCTATCCTTCTCCAACAAGATGCCTCTGGGCCACATCAATACAGGTGGGGGCCATTACTTGACCTTATCATGTTCTTAGTCCAACCAAAACAACAGGAGAAGGAGCCACTGGAGAATCTCATTATTTTTAGAATCACATCACTTAGCAACCTAAATGTCCCATTCTTTCCCACCCCTCCAAAAGCCCAGTGAAATAAATACAGTATTGAGGACTCCAGTATTTGGCTCCAATGCAGCATGAAGATGTAGTAATAATAATACTTGCTATTTTTGTACAAATAAAGCTTGCCTTCCAAAGAGCTCCAAGAGTCTTGCTAAAATTAAGACTCTAATCTCTCACACCCAGCCCCCTCTCCCTCTCTGTGTGAACTGCCCAGGGATGACTATTTCCTTGCCACGTGACTATAGCCCAGAACCAGAAGGAACTTTTACACATGGACTCTAAGATATAGAGCAGGAAGAACTCCACCCCTTGAACAATACTATCTGCCACAAAGAAACAGCAATAACCTCCAGCAGAGGAACAGGAACCATCAGGGTTTCCCAGACAAATGCCAGTATAGCCTTTCTATATTTGACCCAGAGAATCATTTTCTTCTTCCAGAAACTCTGTTGACCTTCATTTCCCATAAATGGTCTCCAACAACCATCCTCTTAGTGACCTGGAGCTGTCCATGTACTGTTAAGTCCAGCTCAGGTCACTAGCATCTTCTAAAAACTTTAATGCATCAGTCCCCTAAAGCTTGCCCTTGGCATCTTCTCTTTCTGTCTACTCACTCTCTTTCCAGTAAGAATCTATCCCCTGTCCACTGTCTCAATAACCACTAGACAGTGACGGATCCCAGAAGTCCACAGTTCCCTGCCTTGAACTCCAGTGTTCCTGTAAGAGTGCTTCAAAACACACTGTGGTTCAAAAACACACTGAACTCACAAAGCCAAAACACTCCTCAAAAGCTCCACACTGAAGACTGATCCTTTTCCAGACTGATAATACTCTTCAATGTAGGGTGTACCATCCCCAAGCCCGAGGTTCAGCTTTGATTGCCCTTCTCCCTCATCCTCTAGGCTTAAAGGTCCACAAATAGCTTTCATATCAGTTCCCATTCTCTTTGGCTCCATTGACCAAGTCCAGGTCTCTCCCCACCCCATGTTTCTCAAATAGTAAAACGGATAACAGAACACACTCTAACTGGTCCCTCCAGCTCTACCTACCTCTTCTCTATCTACCTCCAAAATTGCATGGGTACGTACACATACACACACACACGCCCCATTACAAGAACTCAAGCCTCTGAAAATTGGAAGTTCCACCTATCCAAGGACCTTTAAACCCCATTCACACTCCCCCATTGCCTCCATAATAAAGTCCAAACACATCATCCTGACAAGGAAGTCCTTCATGTTCACCTCTCTCTGATACCATTTCCCCTTTATGCTCCTACTCCCGACCCCAGCACATTACACAGCTGCCATTCTGAAAATATGGCCCATGTACATCTGCTTGTCTTCTCTATGGATTTATCCCTCTGACTTCACCATCATCATCCTGAATATAACCTGTGAATCCTTCCTGAAGATATCTGCAAACATCATGTTTTATAAACATGATGGAAGTAAAATGACTCCTCTTCATCTTTCTCTTTGGATGACTCACTTCTCAGAAGTTTCTAGAAAGTTCTGAAAGTAAAACCTTGAGACAACATTATTACAAGGCAAAGAGATTAAGGGATCCGAAGGCAGCCCAGTGTTAAGCTGCCTGAGGTACACCTACCCAGTCCTACTGACTTAGGGCATGAGTTTGACTTTCCTTCATTCTCCTACTTAACTTTCTTTCCATAGAAAAGAAAGTACTCAGATAAGAAGCAAGTAGCACTGCTTAGCTCTCCAGTCTTTCTCCCCTGTCCCACTTTTCTCTAGTTCCTGAGGGTTCCATCCACTTCTATTCTGATCCATCACTTAGCTTTCTCCTTGGTATCCTCAGAATACTGCTCAACAATCCAACTGGACAACATTCCCCATAAGAACCTATCAGAACTAATTCTGTACATCCTGAACCAACTCTATCACCCCTGTGGCCACCTGCTTGTTTTTCCTTAGTGGAGGGGGGCTCAGTTTCTTTATTCTCTAAGATGAATTAGACTTGTAAGTTCCCAGGGGCTTGGAATCACTGGAGATCGATTCCTTTTTCTGGCTGGCCTTTTGTTTCTGTTCCTCTCAGACATGCTTGTTTTTCCCAGGCCACTTCTGTCTGGGTGTTCAGAAAAAGCTACTGTGTCTTGTTACCCAGAAGTGGCTTTGTTTTCTGAGCCACAGCATAAATAATACAAATGTCATCTCTTCATTATCTGGGCTGATGGAAGAAGAGGCTTAGCCAGCTAAATATGATGGATAAGACCAAGGTAATTGATTGCATACTTGGCTTTGAGGTGTGGTTAGAGGCATGCCCAGATACACAACTACCTCTGCCTATCTGGAAATCATCCCAAACCCTCACAGCCTGGCTTTAAGCCCAGTCTGGGGCTTGGCCACAGTGTATGAGGAGGCTGTGAGATGGGCAGATAGACCACATGTGAATAAAATGATAACTATATCATTACATATAACACACAATCCAGCTACCAGATACTGAACATGCAACACACTTCATGGCCAAAATCAATTTATTGCCCCCAGAAACTCAGAATCCAGGAGGAGGCAGGAATCTGTTCATAACGATCCATATGATCTGAGCAAAAACAAAGATGCTAATAGCATATTGTTTAAACAGAAGGGGAAGTATCTCTAATTCTAGTTAGGTGACTCTAGGAGCCTCAGATCAATGATTAAGAAAAGCTATCAATGTGAGGCTTTCTAGAATTGCCATTGATACTCAGCGAATGAAGTATACAGTGGGTTCTATCTTCTGCCTGGAGCTGTGAGAGATGCAAGAGCTACAAAAGATCATTGAGCCAGTTTTTAGTTGCCTGAAATAGTTAGCAAACAAGTCCGTGTCATATTATGATACAATAAAGGGCTCAATCTGTGGCTTTGACAATAAGAATGAGAAGGGACCATAACAAAGTGCTAATTGCATGGCAAAGCAATGAATAAGAAACCCCCTGCAAACATTATTTTCCATTTGCACTGCATATCTGTTTCTATTGATGACAATATTCCAATTAGATGTGGGTGAAATCACTTCCTGCCATCTTTAGGTGGTGTGTTTTGATGGAAGCAGCAATGCACTAGAAACAAGAGGCCTGATATTAAATAGACCTGTTGTTCTCACAACAGACACATTACTTCCTCTCTCAAGCCTTCCAGAGAGAAGCCAAACCAAAGGATCTTCAGAGTCCCTCTAGTTCAAATGAACTATGGTTCTTGATGACAAAGACCAGCTAATGTCACCCAGTAAGGCTTAGAAAGGAAGAAAAACTGGAAAGATGCACAAAAAGTGAGTAACAAGGAGTGGCAAGTAGGTCTGTGATGGAGTAATGAGGGCGTGCATGAGCAAGCAGAGGCGAGCAGGTGTCTGGAGTGTCTGGGGGTAGGAGTAAGCATCTAGATTACGGGCAGCATACAGCTGAGGAAGCCATCACAGGCCACAAAGAGGGCCGAATCCGGAGACTAAGGAATGATAAGCCATTCTAGGGTCACATCTTAGGATGTGTCTCTCTGTAGATGGGGCACCAGGAAGTTTCTTGTGGCAGCAAACAAGAAACTAGGGAGGAGGTGATGGCAGGAAGCCTACCGAAAAGCCATGATAACATCCAAGTCATGAGATGCTGGTAGCCAAGAGGATGATGACAACAAAGAAAAGAACATGTGGCTTATTTCAAGACAGGCATGAGGGGCTGGAATGATGGATCAATGCTTAAGAATGCATACTGTGGGGCTGGGAAGATGGCTCAGGGCTTAAGAGCACTTGCTATTCTTGCAAATAACCTGGGTTTGATTACCAGCGTCCATACGGTGAGTCACACCATCTCCAACTCCAGTTCCAGGATATCCAAAACCTCTAGTTTCCTGGGGCACCAGACAATGCATTTGGTACATATACATATTGGCAAGTAAACACTCAATACACATAAAAATAAAACTATAAAAAGCCTGGAAGGATTTGGGAAACTGTCATATATAAAGAATATAGAAAAATGATGAATCTAGTTCTACTTTACCACTGCTGACCCCAAACTGGTACTGAACCCCAAATCCCAGGGTGGGAAATGGTCCAGTGATCATGCTCAATACCTTGTGTCCCAAGAGCCTGGTGCTTGTCACAATGAGACAGACAATATGGCAAGAGGAGAAATGTCACAGTGGATCACGTACAGCAGCTATTATCGATTTTTTTAACAACATGAATGGTCAGTAGCTATTTATTGAGAATTTCTCCTTCTCCTCTAGTTTATAGAGGGCTCCACATAGTCCCCCATGTAACATTAGAACTTTAAACACAGCAAACATAGGAAAGACAGATCTAGAGGAGTACAGCAGACAACATAAGCTAGAAGGAGCTCAACCCCAGTAACCATAATGGAGCTGGCCACATGGAAAGTCCAAAGGCAACAGGAGGTGAGAAGGAAGCCAGTAAGGCTAAAGTCTGCAGCAGTCTTCCCCAGCACCAGTAGGAGGCCAGTGGAGGGCGCTAGCTACTCTCAGACAGATGGGCAGAGGTTCAAGGAAGGGAAAAGCTGGCAAAAGCCCAAAGCATCTAATCTCTCCACCAATGCCCTCTCTCAAGGATGGCACACCCTGGCCTGTTTCCCAGCTGGCCAAAGACTGCTTTCAAACTTGAACACTTGGCACACATCCCTTTCCAAGCCATGCCTTTGCCTACTTGATGCGTAGTCTCCATTTACAACACTGTCAGGGATACCAGATGCTCCTCTGTCACTTTGCTTTTTTTACACCAAGCCAGTTTTTCTCTAGTTGAGGCTGGTCATCACATCGTTCTGCAGCTCCTCAATAATCTCTAACACTTCCAGATGGTTGTGCAATGCTCAGTCTTCAGTTCATGCCCAACCTCTGGGGTATTTTGATCTCATCTGTCACTGGGGGGACAGGGAGCCAAGGAAATGACATACCCAAAGGAACAGCAAGAAAAGCGATTGAGGGCCTGTGATGTAAAAATGGGCCAGGAAACAAAAATCTCTTTCCTCAAGATGGGGGGACAGGCAGGAGAGCTTGGAAGCTAGAAGGGGAAGAGTGACAACTACCATGGTCCAGATATGGAATCCACCTAAACTCCCTAGACAAATGTCTCCTGGGGTAGAGTAGACTGAAGTTCCTGTCTTCTTTCACATTTTCACATGGAAAGTCTACCTGATGGCTTGTACACTTCCTGAGTCCTGCCCTGGTGGACAGCCTGAGTGGAACCAGGAGTAGTCACAGTTAGACATCCTGTGAGATGACTAGAGTGTCAGGGCCAGAGCCATGGCCAGAGAAGTATGCCTTGCTTGACAGGAAAACAGCACCTGGAATGGAGGATTTGCCGAGCCACCTCAGTTGGTCTTTGATGGACCCCTTATATCTAAAATTCCAAAGATTTCCAAATACTAATTACCATGAAATAGGTCCAATATTTTTTAAAAATCTATATAGAAGACAAAATATGAGACTGATGCACTACCTACCATGTTAATGAGGCACCTTATATTCATTAATAGATATTTTGAACTATATGTATTTTTACTGGTAAACTGTATCATTTAATCAAAAAAAAAAAAAAAACTTCCTAGGCCAGGCGTTGGTAGCACACGCCTTTAATCCCAGCACTCGGGTGGCAGAGGCAGGTGGATCTCTGTGAGTTTGAGGCCAGCATGGTCTCCAGAGAGAGTGCCAGTATAGGCTCCAAAGCTACACAGAGAAATCCTGCCTCGAAAAACAAAAACAAAAACAAAAACTTCCTAAATAAAATTACAAATATCAAAAAATGTCTCAAACATTTGTTAAAAGTTTCAAGAGGCTGAGACAGGAACATCACGATTACAAATCCTACATAGGTATGGTAGTTTGAATGTAATTGGCCCCCATAAGCTTGTAAGGAGTGGCACTATTAGGAGGTGTGGCTTTGTTGGAGGAAAGTTGTCATTGTGGAGGTGTGTTTTGAGGTCTCTTATGCTCAAGCTACACTCAGTGTAGACTCCGTTCACTTCCTATTGTCTGTGGATCAAGATGTAGAACTCTCAGTTCTTTCTCCAACACCATGTCTGCCTGTACACCATATCCTGCCATGATGATAATGGACTAAACCTCTGAAACTGAAAACTACCTGAATTAAATGTTTTTCTTATAAGAGTTGCTGTGGTCATGGTGTCTCTTCACAGAAATAGAAACCCTAACTGAGACAAAGGGCTAAAGTGAGTTTGAGGCTAGCCTGGGAATAATCTAGCCCAAGCTCAGAAAATCCTGCAGAAGAAGGCAGGGAAGGATTGTAGGAACTAGAGTCAAGAACACCACAAGAAAACAACCCACAGAATCAACTAAGCAGGGCTCATAGGGGCTCACAGAGACTGAACTGACATTATGGAGCCTTGGTGGGTCTGAATTAGGTCCTCTGCATATATGTCATGGTTGTGTAGCTTGGTGGTCTTGTGGGACTACTAACAGTGAGAGAGAGTGGGGGCAGTCTCTGACTCTTTTGCCTGATTTTAGGACATTTTTCCTCCTACTTGGTTGCCTCGTCCAGACTTAATATGAGGGATGTGCCTAGTCTTATAATTTGATGTACTGTGATCAGTTGATATGTCTGGGAGGCCTACCTTTTCTGAAAGGAAAGGGGGATGAGTGGATCTTGGGGAGAGGGGGGGTTGTGGGAGGGATTGGGAGGAAAGGAGGGAGGGGAAACTGCAGTCAGGATGTAATATATGAGAGAAGAAGAAATTAAACGGTAAGAAGACAACTGAGCCTAGACTATGTAGACCTGTGGTCAGTCCCAGTGCTACTAAAAATTAAAAGTTATTAACACTGCAGAGACAGGTAAGTTTGTCTAGCCCCAGTTTTTTCTCTCTCCTTCCTGGAGAACCTTGTCCTGAAGTTGGTTAGGTTTGGCGCCATTCATACTTTGACACTTTCTCAACATAGCAAGATGATTTTCTCCCTCCTGGATCCAAAATTTGGTATATGAAACATCTTCATCAGAATTACACCAGTGCCTGGTTGACAACAGACTCCCAGCCTCCTGTGGTAAGGCCAACATTTCTCATTTTAACAAGAAGCCCAGATAATTTTGGTGCACACTAAGTCTCAAGAGCCTCTTGGAGCCACTAAGTCTGCTTAGGAGATTTTAAGCCTTCTTAAAATACAAAAAGAACAATCACAGTGAACCAAATGACCAACCAAACTCTATAAAGGGTGGCCCTTTAAATTGCTATTTGTCATTTGCTGCCCTCTGTGGATGGCAGATCTGAAGGGCTAATACTCTGCAATTACTAATCTATCTAGGGTCAGCCACGAGCTTCTCCATCTCCTCTATAGCTCACTCAGAGACACAATAAGACAGCAACAAACAGTTTTTATCTTCATAGGCTGGAAGGAGGGAGAGAGGAGACTTAAAGGGCCATCTATATCTACATTTCAGTTTGTACCAGCCCACCACCACTACCATTTGTAATATGTCCCTGGCAATTTAGATTAAAATAGAGTCACAATGTTACTGTAATTGGATATTTGCATTTTTACTGCTGTCCTAATTTAGAAGCTATATGCATTCTTTATTCACAACAGCTTTATCGGGTTATATATGCAACCACAAAATTCATGCTCCAAATGTGTACAATTCAGTGGTTTTCTCTATATTCAGAGTTGTGCAACCATCATCATTATCTAACTTCAGAATATTTTCATCACTTCAAAAGGAAGTTCCCAAAGTCAGACTCAGAAATACTAACTATTGGATCTATGGGATCTAGATTTTCTAAAGGTACAGAAAATCAAACATGCCCATAGGACTTGGGAGTTGAATGGCAACAGTCTGGGGATATGAATGAGGATAATAGAAGCAGGGAGACACACAGGTGTGTAAATACAGTGGGAATAATAGGAGAATGAAGAAATCAGAGAGAAGTGGTATGATCCAACAGGAATAGTAAGAGAGGGAAGGAAGACAGAGAGAAGGGATATGAATACAGTCAAAATACACAATATATTTGCATGAAACCTGTCAGTCTGACAATAAATATCTGCCAATAAAAAAAAAGGCACATCATCACTTCTGGTGTGTTTTCTTGTCAGTAAGAAGGCAAAGATAACTCTGCCAGAATATAACTGGGCTGGGATTTGAACCCAAGCCCCTCTGCTCTGTTGTACTGATGACAAGGCTCTCCAAAATTCCCTTAAGCAAGTGTAATATAAAAAGACCAGCCATTGAGGGTCAGAATTTAGCATGTGTTTGTTCCTCAGCACTGCAGCTGCTGCTGAGAATTGTGGCTCACCCCAGAACAGAGCTTTTCAGGACTGGAATCTCTCATTAGCTAATTAGGTTGTTCCTAACTAATCTAGGAGCTGAGCATCAATTTACTTCTGTTTATCTTCTTGGCAATACTGCTACCACTAACCACCATGCCCTTCCCTTTCATCCTATGCTGTCCAGTTACCTAAAAAAGGAGGCCCACAACTCCCCACTTTTCTAATTCTCCAACCCTACTCCTTGAAAATTGCTCACCTTGGTTTCAGGTATGAGTTTCCCTGCATGACAATGGAAGTAAAATGGTGAGTATTCCAAAGTGGAAGTCATATTAGTTTTGCCTAAAACCCCATTGAACCTTAGGATTCTCAGACCCTCAATTGCATCCGTTGAAGTCTTTTTGCCTGTACAAGAACCCACCATCTTGTTCTACACTGGAGTTCTATAAGAGAAAACAAGCAATTAAGTGGAAAGCACACAACTTTGATTATGTAATGTAATGTAAGTTTTATGTGACAAGAAGTTTCCCTTAAAAACAAAGGTCCACAAAATGACTTTAATTGGGTATTTGTATTCTAAGTTTGATGAGGAGCAGAATGTCATGATAGAACCAAAAGGTAAGGAGCCAAGTTCTGTAAGACAGGTGAGTCTTTTCAAGGTCTGTTCATTCAGATTCCTCAAGGAGAGATCATTTTTGGGGATAAGAATTCTCCTTTCCTCAAGGGAGATGATGGGGGGCTCTAACACAAGGGCTGTTATGACTTGCTTCAAAGAAAGCTCAGAAAGTCCTTTCCCCACATATTGCTCCTCAGATTCACTCAGCTTAAAATATTAAGAACATTGAGACTATGTTTGAAGGAATCAAAATAGCATATTTTGAGCCCTATGTCTTCCCATATTCTCCCCATTCATATCTGCCATTCAATTCTTCATTCACTAGCATGTTCAATACTCAGCAAGCATCACAAAGTGATGACTCTCAGGCACATGAGAAACAAAAAGCGCCATGTATAAAACCATATGTGGATATAAAACTACTTACATTCCATTCCACCACAGATCACAGTCTATGAGGGGAACATGGGGAAAGAAACCTTAGACTATCATGTTGGAGAGAGTGATGCAGAACAGTCTACTGGTGAAGAAGCAATGGGCCTCTGTTGTTTACCCTGGGCATGTGTGAAACTATTCCCCCTCCACATAATGGAGGTATTAGGGTACCGATCGTGTGGATTTTGGACTGATGCTCCTCCATCTCACAGTCTGAAGCCTCCACCTGATCATTGTGCCACTAGCACACAAGACATAGCACCCAAAATGGAGGTTCATTAAGTACCTTTCCAGAGTGATGAAGAAGAGGACAGAGAAAGAAAATGAACGACTGTCGTGGCCCGGCATGTCTCAGCCCCAAGCCATGGTAGCCATGAGGTTCGGGCCTGAATGGGGGAGCGTGGACTTGGAAACTCCTAGCAACCCAACATCGATAAAGACCAAACACAAGCATCTTGTCATCTTTAGAGAGCTCTCAGTTCCATACTGCAAAACTAGAGTCTCTTCTTTATTCGATAAACTACACAGGACAGGTTTTTGTTTGTTTGTTTGTTTGTTTTTTGTTTTGTTTTGTTTTGTTTTGTTTGTATGCTACAAGATTTCAAAGACCTGACATCAGAGTTCGCTTTGTCCTATTTTAACTCAAGACATGGAATACTGTGTCATTGCATATACCACGTTTACATATGGAGGCTGAAAGGCAAGTCTTGACTCTTCTATGGAGAAAAAAAAAGTAAATTTTAACAGGAATCTTATCCATGAAGTAATGTAATGACTTTATATCTAATAATCAAAAGTTCCTGTTCTGAAGAAGGATTTCTATTAAGTGAGGAAAAAAGTCTCACTTCTTTTTTCAAGTTGCTTACAATTAAGGAAGGGTCTAGTGGGACTCAGACTATAGGACCCCTGGGGTTGAGGGGCTCACATGCAGTACCGGTACCATTAAAGCATGAGTACAGAAGGGGGAGAGATGGGGAGTGATAGAAACTTCCTCCTATGATGGTGATGCAAGACAGAGATTCAGCCAACAGAGTACTTTTTCACTTAGCTTTAAAAGCATCATTGGAATAGTTTGTCTGATTTCCAAAATCCATACCCCCCTTTATACCTGCCATCCTTCAATCTGTTCATTGGTTTGTCAGTTATCCATCTGTTCATTGACGAATATTTGCTGACTCACTACTAAGCAGCAGGCATACAAGGATATCACTGCTATCCTCAAACCCACAGGGAGAAACCTGGGGACAGTAGAGGACACTACCACCAACCATGGGGGTGAAGTTTAGAGGCTACTTTGGCAAGGGAGAAGGTGGAGGGTTTTGTACTCCAGGCAAACCTGGCTCCGCCTCTCACCTACCTGTGCATGGCAGGT